>NC_137980.1:45399709-45904709 GCF_963924665.1 Micromys minutus | reverse complement strand
GAGTTCCTCAGAGACTTGACGGCTCTGGCTCTGAGATTAAAGCCCTGAGCAGTCTCATGAAGCTCTACACTTAGGCCCTACTGGGCTTAGTGTCTCCTTGTGTTGCCACCAGTTAACATTAAATAACTAATAATATCTAATATTCTATACATATTTTTATGAGAGCAAAATTTGCTGAACAAATCTGTTTAAATATATTTAATTATATATAAATATAACTAATAACAGATATGTGATAAGTAAAAATTAAAACAATACATATAAGAGAAATCATCTTGTAGTCCTGCTATCACAAACTGTGAGGTCAAGTTTCCAAATTTGGGGAAATCTCAGGAGTCAGCACATTCAGAGATACCACACTCAGGAGGTGGGAGAACCACGTTCATGGTTGCAGTATCTCCCCTGTCAGGAGAGTTTGACCATTTTAGGAGAGTTGAGTAACATTTTGTATGTGTCATCTGTCTCCACTAGCTAGTAGTTATTGGCTTCACTGTTCCTTAAGCTGTCTGATTAGAATATGCAGGCCTAGGTCTCTGGGGCACATTCCATCACTCTTTTTCTTGTTGGTCTCTTCTTGCCTTAGACTTGTTTTTATTTTAAACAGAGTTGCTTTTACTTATTTATACTCACACGTAGATGTCTGTGTGTGGATGTGTGCATATCAGTGCAGGTGCTTTTGGAGGTCAGAGGCATCAGAACTTCCTGGAACTTGAGTCACAGATGGCTGTGAGCTGCCCAACATGGGTGCTAGGAATCACGCTTCTTGTTCTTCAAGAACAAGATGACACTTGAACCACTTCATAGTTAACCACTGAGCCACCTCTCTAGCCCTCATTCTTGTTGATTTCTGAAACGTTTTCTCACCCTAAAAGAAAACTTCATACCCATCAAAGTGGATGCTACCTACACTTAAACTCCTACCTCCTTGCTTCTCCTCCACCACCATCCTCCAAAGGTTGCCGAGAACTCTTTTTCTCAACTGAGTCGCACCTGCACCATCTCCATGTTTAGAATCCTTGCTCTGAGTGTTACCAAGTTCCATTCTGTGTCAGCTACAGAGCAGAGCTGCCCACATGAATCAAGCCATGTGGAACCCCTCAGCCTGAAAGGCCTTCCTCACCAACCTCCTCTCCTCTCGAAGATCAGTTCCAACGCTTTAACTCTGTGGTCCTGGTCCTCTAAAATCCAAATGATAAAAGAACCATGAGCTGGGAGTAGCTGAAGGGCAACCTGCCTCAGGACTGACCTTCACAGAGACGGGTTGAGAGAGAGATGGGCAGATTCATTTCCACACTGATACTTTAGAGACTATAGACCTTACTTACAAGAGAATTATGTACCAATGAGATATAAATAAGCATGTTAACGTGTTCCTGCTGAGGTCCAACTTAATGGCCAAGAAACTAATTATTATAACTTGGAAAGGTCTGAAATAAATGCAGCCCGTGAGGCGCTTGTTATCACATCAGGAATGGAGCCATGGAAGTTGAAAACAATGCAGGACCACTGAACGGATGTTGAGCATGCAGTGAGCAGTTGTCCATATTGGTCAATAAGGTTCTTTGCCCTGTCATGACATCCACTATTTAACAGTAAGCTTGCGTGCTCGATGCTAGTTTCTCCTAAGAGTCTTAAGGATTATGAAAGTAGAAAGGAGCCTGGATAGCCTAGGGTCCAGTGCTCAGCCATCTTGCTTCTGCCTTGGTAGCTGATGCCTCAGAGGTTGAGAGTGGGGTGTGGTATTATAGAACCTCACTGTGGCCAGAGCATCACAAGTCAAGTCTTTATGCCTGAGCCCAAATCTGCAGGCTGGGTCCCCCTACTGCCTCAGTCTTCCCCTCCTTGCTCACCTGGCCCAGTCCCCACATCTAAGATGGCGTTTCAGCGGGGGACCATCCCTGGCTTAATTTCCACACTCCCATTTTCCTTCGCAATGACCCTTAAGTGTACATAACCTTCTCAATCCAGTAGCTCCTCCAGCACCTCCCACACACCACTTCACGTCTTTGTTTCCTTCCTCCTTTCTTACTTCCTGACACCCTGGCCACCAGCATCATTACATCCCTCAGCACCTCATCCACAGAACAGAACCATCATCTTTCTAACACTCCCTGCCTAGACTGTCCAGCAACCTTGGCCACATCCAAAAACTGACCAAGACCCAAGCTGGTCATTCAAATAGCATGATTTTTTCCCACTCCTCATTCCCCACCTATCTCATCTCTCCTCATCACCTAACCTAATAAACTTTCTCTTTCTTTTCTTGCATTTCTCCTATTTGTTATGACTCCTCCCCTGCAGAAGAAGTAAACAGTGTCCAGCTGCGCCAGTTTGCTTTTAGCAAGATGATGACTCCTCCCATGGCTACATAGGTATGACCTCATCCCCAGTTCTTCCACCCTGTACCCTTCTAGCCAATCCCTGAGGCTACATGCAGAGTAGAATAGATTACAACTTGTTGGGAGGTTTGGGTGGATATTTGGGTGAAGATCTCATGACCATCCCCACTCCTCCTTCTATGAGGGACCATCAATAGTCAACAAGCTGTGATGATCTTTAGCAAGGTAGCATGGCTGAATTCATAAAGGTGGTGGCACTTTGGTTTGTAGGATAGCCCTGTACAATATTCCTATATGAGCTTCAATTTCCCCATCCATAAAGTGAGGGCTTGAAGCAGCTAATCTCTGAGGCTCCCCCTTCTGTGGCTAAAAGAAGACTGTAGCATGCACACCCCTCTTAAAACTCTGTTCTGAGTCATTAAGTGCTTGAAAAAAGTAGAAACAGACCACTGGGATCCCAGCACAGGCAGGGAAGGGCGTTCACTCCTGTGCTTCTTCTCCTCGATGCTTCGATTTCTTGTGAACAAAAGTAGCTTGGTTTGATTTCCCCAAAAGAAAAACCAGAAAGAAGCCAAGACTCAAATGAGTGTCCAGGCTCATCAAACCAATAACAAAACCACACAGAACACAGTCATCAAACACAGCTCAACAGGAAACGTAGCTTCAGGCCCAGGGATCCAGGTAGGGCCAGAGAGACTAGGGAAGTCAGGGCTGTGAGAAAGGCTAACCCCAGGTGTGGCTTTCTTTTTAGGACAATGCTCCCAAGTGTCATGAACCAGATACAAACACAAAGTATAGCTTGTTATATTTTGGGACAAGGTTACATTATTATTGTCTCTTCCTTCATCCTCCCATAAGTGCCTCCAGCCTTCTAGGGAGAAAGAATAGAACGGAGATGCTGGCGTTGAGATGACAAATTGGGCCCTGTGTGATACTTCTGGATAGTGCTAGGGAGATGAGCATTGAGTAGGGGATATGGGCTATGGACCTGTGTCACATCTGAATATTTACTCTCTCTCTCCTTTATTTTGCTTGTTTCATTTTTATTTTTATCTATGTGCATGTGTGTCATGGTTGAAGACAACTAGTACGAGTTGGTTCTCTCCTTACCGATTGGTCAAGATATGAATAATGGCACCACAAGACATGGCTTCAACAACAGTGCTCTTCTCACCATATGGCTCTTCCTTGGACTTACTCCCAGACTCTATCAGCAGTTGGCTCCAGGCTGACAGAAATCTCATGTCTGTGCCTCTGTTTCTTCTCCTACAAAATGGGCCTCCAGGTCACCCTCCTGGGATGTTATGAGAATTTAATGAGTTACTGTGAATGCTACCCTTAAAACGGTATCAGAAATATAGTTTGTGCTCAGTAAATATTGATAATTACTATGAATTATTATCCCAAACTCACTGAGTGAGAGGAGGCAAAACCAATCAGAGAAACTGAACCAGCAGGTGTTTTTTAGCCAGCTGTGGTGGCAAAGACCTCTAACCCCTGAGAGTCAATAAGGGAAGATCCACATTGCAGTGCAGCGCATTGACTGAAGCTGAACCTTGTGGCACCAGTTGCTCCCATCTTAGAAGATCAAGAAGCATAGAGAGGGCTGGAGAGATGGTTAACTCAGTGGTTAAGAGCACTGACTGCTCTCCCAGAGGTCCTGAGTTCAAATCCCATCAATCACATGGTGGCTCACAACCCTGTGTAATGGGATCCAATGCCCTCCTCTGGTGTGTCTGACAGCTACAGTGTACTTATATATAATAAATAAATCTTTAAAAAAAAAAGAAGAAGAAGAAGAAGAAGCAAAGAGAATGTGACCAGAAGGAGAGCTAAACTATGAGCTTCAAAGGGCTAGTTCAGTGCCTAAGTCACAGGTCTCGAAGGCTCCACAACTTCCCAAAACAGCCCCACCAGCTGGGAACCAAATGTTCAAATGCGCGCACTTGGGGGGACAGTCAATAACTCAAGCCATAACAAGCGCTAACAAAGCCCAAAGGGATTCCAATAAATTACCCCACGGCCATCCTGCTACGCCACACTGAGCGTTTTGATAGAGTAAATCTTTCCGTTTCCTCGTTTACACTTTCCTTCATATGTTATCTTATTTGTGTTGTGGTTGAAGAGTTACCAATTTAAGCCCTGCGGCAGAGAGGAGAGAGGGAGGGTACGGAGACATCTAGAAAAGCAGACAGATATTCCAGGATTCCAAAGCAGTCTGCAGGGCTGCCTCACCAGCATCGGTCAGCAGACAGCTCCTCATCTCCTGCACCAATCTGGAGATGTGGCTGTGTTTGTGAAGGTTTCCCAAAAGAAGGCTCTGAGAGAGGGGTGAGGTGTATATGCCCTATTCCCTCTTAAAGGTACATTTTATGGCTGTGTATATCAAGCCTAAACGGCCTGGAATTATGCCACGTACCCTGAAATACAGGAAGCCAGGACAGGAGCAATGTAGAAAAGAGCTGTCCATCAGCAGCCCGTGTTGGGGACACTGGGCTCTCTGGACAGACGGTCTGCCTGCTAGAGAGCCTCGGGACCATATTCCAGGTCAACGGGAAATAAGAGAATGCTTAGAGAAGGAAATAATCTATTTTCTGCAGCAGGTACCTTAGACAGGCATTCGGTATTTCAGCTTCAGCCCCTGACAGCCGTGAGACCAACCCAGGAGATGGCTCTGGTCAACAGTGCAAAACCCCAGCAGGTAAGGTCTACAGCTTGAGGAGCGGACACACTGAGTGGAAACTTTGGATGAGATCCCTGCAGCCTCTCCATGGACTCCTCACACCACCTTCAAGCCAGCAGCACCTCACCAGGAGTCTCCCCCACTGTCCATTTCAGCAACCCCGTTTCTTCCTCCCCACTTCTTTAACCCCAGCCCTCCCCAGTGGCTCTCTGGGGTTACCCTTAACATGATGTCGCCAGGCTGTCCCCCGAGTCTGTTAGCAATTGTGGAACCAGTATCTCTCCAGGGACAGGAAATATGCCCAGGAGGCTTCTGCCAGATGAAATTTGGTGTCCCCTCTCCTCTCATACCTTCGCATAGCCCTAATAAAACATCAGCCATGATCCAGGCCCTGCTCTTGGTGCTAAGGTGGGAAACACACACACACACACACACACACACACAAAAACCATAATAGGGTCTAAAGAGAAGGCTTGCAGTTCTAGTGTGAGTTCAGACCCCAGCACTGATGCTGGGTGGCTCACAAACACCTGTTCCAAGGGATCTCATACCTTCTTCTGGAGCTACATATACATAAATGATTTTTAATCTTTCTTTAAACAACAAAAATGGATAAACATCTGACTTGGTGACGTTTTCACTCTGAGAAGACGTTCAATGGGTCATTGCACACTGTCACAAATGAGTGCTACTGGGAAGCCAGGTTCAGGAGTCAGGAAACTACAACGGCAAAGACTGAGGCCAGTAGTCTTTGGCTTCATTGGACCAAAATATATGACAGAAACAACCTTGGGGAAGGAAAGGCCTGATCTGGCTTGTGAGAGCTAGTCCGTCTCGGCAGTGGGGCAGGAGGCAGGACAGTTTAGCAAAGCGTGGGACACAGCCCGGGCCACAAGTGGAAGCAGCAGGGCCTTCAAAAGCCACCTCCCAGAGATCCACTTCCACCAAGCAGACTCTACCTCCCAAGGGTGCAATGACTTTTAAGGCTGGGGAGCAAACACTCCAGAAGGAACCCATGGGGGACATTTCAGATTCTGAGGCCTGGCAGCAGCAGGGAGAGTGATCTAGCCAAGTTTCCTGTGCATGTGCTCACTGCTAGCCACACCATGCATGCGCTCACTGCTAGCCACACCAAGCCAACTTGGCCTTTACATGGGTTCTGGCGATGTAAACTCTAGTCCTCATGCCCCCGAAGTGTGTTAGTCATTGAGTCATCTCGCCAGCTCCCCATCTTCCCACCTCCAGCATCCAGTAAGGACTGAGGTAGGTTCACGACAAAGAAAGCTTGCTGGAGCCGTTTGCCAGCCGCCGTACCGAAGCACCACAGACTGCCTACCTAAAATTGTAGGCTGTCGGCAACGCACAACTGTGGAGGCTGGAAGGTGGCAATCAGTCAGGGGGAAGGTTGGTTTCTTCTGAGGAATGTGAAAGAAGGATCTTTCCAGGTCCCTCCCTGTGACTTGAGAAAGGCCACCTTCAGGACCCGCAGTGTTCTCCACATGCCTCCCCCCCCCACGTGTGTGTCTGCCTCCAGATTTTCCCTTTTCATATGGGACACTGTCGTGTTGGATGACAGCCTGCCCCAAATACCTCACTTTAATGATTTTCATTTCTGCCAGGGTTCTATCTCCGAATGCAGTCCCATTCTAAGGACTTCAACACATGAATTTGAGGCAAAACAAGAAGGAGTTCCAACACAATTCATAACACAGGCCAAGGATAATCTGATGATGAATAAGAACCTGATTCCAATTTCTAATCCTGCCTCTCAATTCTTGCTTACTTCAGCAAGTGAAGGATCCTTCCGGTTGTCAGAATAATCTGAATTAAAGGAATTCTCCTTGTATCTCTTCCAAATGACCAAACTCCATGTGTGAGCAATTATTCCCTTGCACGTTTGAGGTAGTGACCTGAAGAGAGACTCTCCCAGCTCTGAAAGTCCCATGGTTTCCAAGTACAAAACTTGAATCCCCCCCCCATAGACACACCTCAGCCAGAAGCAGAACAAAAAAGGCTGGGCTGGGCTGTAAAGGATGAGCCAGAGAAACCTAATACGCTATGTGAAAAAACCAGAGAGAAGCCCAGTAGGTCATCCCTTGTTCTGTTTCCAGAAACAGCTGGAGCCTTATCTACTATAGCCCTGTCTCCTCTCAGAAGTCCCCAAATATAATCCAGTCACCTGGGGTCTTAGATAAAAAATGTTTGCTGTCCATATCCCACAGCTTCTAGGGCTGGATCTCAGAGGAATGCTTTTTATGAGACGTCCAGGGTCTCTGGTCTCCAGCAGCGGTAGCAACTGCTGATCCTCAGCTGGGCCTAAAGATAAACATATGCTCAGGTCTCTGGGGATCCCAGCAGTTGGGTCTGTGGGGAACTGACATAGTTCCTAATCCTTGATTATGGCTCTAAATTGTCTCCAGGCAGACTCTGATTCCTATTTCTAACTCTGCCTCTCAATTCTTGATTACTTCAGCAAGTGCCTTTCAATTGCCCCATTCTTGTGTTTTATGAAGAAATGCCTCAAACATCAGTCTTTTGGGGGGAAAAGAAATAGCATATATAGATGTTATTTCCCATGTTTGGAAAAGTCTGAGTATGTCTGCCTCAAGAAGGGGTTGAAGAAGAAAATTATTTGTTATGGTTTTCATTGCTTTAGGGGCACTCCACTCAAAACATTTTTTTATAAACAGTGACGGTCACAAGAGGATTATACATGAGCTTCACTCTTGGGGGACCCATGATGCTATTGTTACTCAATGATGTCCCTTCAGTTCTCACTTCCATACAGTAAAGTCTGTTAGGGCAAACAGTCTCCTCTGTAGTTATGAGTCAAGGATTTTGTGGTGTACGGGGAAACCCGGGAGTCCCAGGAGTTTATGTCCCCAAGAATCATCCCTCATCCAGTAGAACTGGTGATATTAATTGCTCCAGTTGCCTTGTCTCTAAGTTGAGGCAACACCAAATCATATTCTACATCGGGTCACCAGTTCCCAAAAGATCAAGCTCTGGGACCCCACAGTAGTGAACTTCAGGATGTCATGGTCTTCCTTCCTTTCTCTGCCTCATTCTCTCTACATCCAACTGATGTTTCCTGTCATCAACATTAGGGAAGTGACATGCTCAAATGCTTATCTGAGGGGTTTCCACCTAAGGGAATTCTGGGAAAGACAAATCTAAACTGCCGTTCTGTTGGGTCACAGCTCTTACTCAAGAACTCAAATCCAAGACTCCACGACACTCCAGATTTAAGAGCAGAATAATTTAGGTATAACAGCATAAACTTTACAGGGCCTCTTCTGGAAAAGCTAAATGCAATCCTATAATTCAAATTGAGTGCTCCTTTGAGGCCTAGCGTGAAATTGGATTTGAAGCTCAAATAAACTGTCAGCATCTGAAAATGACCAATACAAACAATAGAGAGATGTTTTGGAGGTGAGATCTGAGATGATACAGCCATTTTAGAGAACAGCCCCACTCCCTGCAGAGGTAAAGCATCATATGACCCAGATGTCAAACCCAGTCATCATACAACCCAGCAACTCTGCTCCTAGGTCTAAACTTGAGAAAACATATGTCTACATAAAACTGTCCCATGAAGGTTCATTGTCATAATGGCCCCCAAATATAAAGAGCCCAAAGTCCATTAACACAACTAATGGACTGATCAACAAAGTGTGGTGTAACCAGCTACAGAGTGACCTTACTCTCTGTGGGATTCTAATAGATGTTACAACACTCATGTTCTTGACAACCTAGAGCCTGGTACAAAGTAAAAAGTAACCGGGCACAACAGGCCACCTATGATACAAGTCTACTCATAGAAAGTGTTCAGAGTAGGCAAATTCATAGAGGCAGAAAGCAAAGTGGTGACTGCCAGTGATGTGTAGGAAGTGACTCCTAATAGGTACAAGATTTCTTTGGGGTGGGCTGATAAAAATCTAACTTGGCAGTGGTAGTGGTAGCTGTCAACATGGCGACTGTGCTAGATTCCACTGGTGGGTTTTAGTGTGTGTGCATCATATCCCAATAAACTGTTGTTTGAGAGAAACGAGTGTTCAAATGTCCCCTCATAACAATGATGGAAGGACTTTGCTATGTCCCCAAAAACGTTCAACTGGAATTTTATCCTCCTGGAGAGGTTGGACATAGGATCAAGTGGGACCTACACAAGGTGATTAGCTCACAAAAGCTCTGTCTCTTGAATGCACTGAGTCATTTTTAGATGCCCAGGTTAATGGGTTATCTTTAGAACTGGTCTGTTATAAATGTCAGTTTGACTCCATTGCTTGTATGTACCCCTGTGCTGGTTAATAATAACTGTCAACTTGACAAGATCTAAAATCACCTAGGAGACAGGCCTCTGGGCACATGTGTGAGGGAGTTTTTAGATTAGGTTAATTGAGGTGGGAAGATCTATCCTAAATGTAGGCAGCACTGTTCTGGGGCCTGAAGACCCAGGTAGAATTTAAAAGAGGGCCTGAGCTGAACACCTTCACCTTCTCCTTCCTGAGTGCCTGTAATGTGTGACCAGCTGCCTCACACTTCTGCCACCATGCTGTCATGTTCGAATGAGATGCATCCCCTCATAAGTTTTTATATTTGAACACTTGGCGCCTAGCTGTTGGTGGTGTTTGGGATGGTTATGCAGCCTTTAAGGGGTGGAGTCTTGCTGGAAGAACTATGTCATTGAGAGCTAGCTTTGAAACTTAATGGCCTCACCGTCTCTCTCTCCCTCTCTCTTTCCTTCTCTCTCTCTCCTTGTCTCTCCCTCTCTCTCTCCCTCTCTCTCTCTCCCTCTCTCTCTCTCCCCTCTCCCCCTCCCTTCTCTCCTCTGTGTGTGTGTGTGTGTGTTCTATGTGAAGATGAACTGTAATCTCTGTTTCCTGGTTTCCAGTGCTGCCTCATTCTTCTGCTGCATACCTTCCCAGTCTTGATGGACTGTGTCCTCTTTGAACTGTAAGCTAAAATAAACCCTTTTTCTCTTCCTCCTTCCCTTTCTCCCTCCCTCTTTCTCTTCTTTCCTCCCTTTATCCCTCCCTCTCTCTTCCTTCCTTCCTCCCTTCCTCCTTCATCCTTTTCTTTCCTTCTTTCTTTCACTTGCCTTTTGTCAGGACATTTTATCACAGTGACGGGACTAGTAAGAAAGCAACTAGAACACCCCCTCTCGGCATGTGAGTATGCCTGAGCTGCCTCAGAACTCTGCAGAAAGTCCTCACAAGCAAAAATGCCTTCATCACATGTAAAATTCTCAGTGTCCAGACCACAAGCTGAATAAACTCCATTCTTTGTAAAGTTACCAGAGTCTAGAATTTAGTTACAGTAACAGAAATCAGAATAGAACAGACTTGGTATTATTAAAATGACTTTATATATTCCCTAGGGGTACAACATAATTTAGAGCATCTCTAAGCTCAACATGGATTTAACCAACTATGAAGCCAGGCATAGTGGCATATGCCTGTAAACACTTGGGAATCTAAGTCAGGATGATAACTTTATGAGGCCAGCCTGGGCTACAGAGAACTTCAAGATAAGACCCTGTCTGAAAATGAAACAAAAGTATCAAAAGTCTTGAACAAAGTATGAGATCATCTGTTTTACAGAAGAGAAATAGTATATCAGATAAATAAAACAACTGACTGAAAGTCACACAAATAGAAATCAGAATTGCTGTGCTTGGACCTACATCTCCAGCCATGCACCACAAAGACAAGCAGAGGTCGGGTAGTGCCTGGGTTTTGACAGGATAAGACTTAGAGACTGAAGAAAACCAGAGTGGAGAAGAGACTGAAGTCATTCCCAGAGCTTCTTCCTAAATGGGAAGAGAATGAGAACAGCCATCTTCTATGTCCTTGGAGGGAAACCTAGAAGAACCAACTAACACTGGGACCCAAAGCCTCAGCACTTCTCATAGAGTTGATGATGACCCTGATCTGTGACTATGACAGATGAGTGTGTGCCCATGAGACACAGACTGGCAGGCACTCGGGCACAGCTGGGACACTGAGGAGGCCGACTTCAAACATGGGCCTGTGCAAGATCAAGTCCTGTGCTCTTTGCTCCTTGGCACCCACGTAGCAGACAAAAAAATAAAACTGCTTACTTTTGAAAATCTCTGTGCTATGGCAACGGACAACATCACCAGAGTAAACAGACAGCCTACAAAATGGGAGAAGCACTTTGCTGCAGACGGGGGACTGATGTCTACAATATGTTAAGAGCTAAATGCAAATGCTAAACACCCGAAACATAAAGCTTCCAGTCAGGAAGTGGTGGACGAACAGTTCTCAAAGAAGAAACACAGGCAGCCAATTTAACTTTTGGTGTTCAATATCTGTAACCATAAGAAAACACAGATTAAAACCTACACTGGCAGTCCATCTCACTCCAGTTAGAACGACCGTCATCAGGAAATCAAAGAGAACAAATGCTGTGGGGAAAGAGGGACACTGCCCACTGCAGTTAGGGGTGCAAACTCATGCAGCCACTATGGACTGGACCTCAGTGTAGAGGGTCCTCAAAACAAAAGCAGAAGTAACGCATGACCCAGAGATGCCACTACTTGCATATAACCAAAAGACCCTATATCCTACCATGGAGGACCATGTTCAGGCATGCGGTGGCTATATTATTTACAATAGCAAGGGAACAGAACCAACCTAGATATACATCAACAGAAGAACAATGAAACTGTGGCTCACCCAGGGATGAGTCTCCTCATTGGTCAGCCATACTAAGTGGTCAGTCCTGAAGGCACACATATCCAAGCACTAAGCAGACTGAGCAGGTTATATGTGTGGTTCTGCACATATATGCATAGGTATATTAATATATACATATGCATGCACATATCCATATAGTAGCCTAAGTGTTAAATATGCAGATACACACATGTAATACAATTATAATCAAATGCAAAACAGCGTGAACTGAGAGGGATTAAGGTGGAAGAACCTAGAAGGTGTGGGAGGGAGGAAGGAGAGGAGAGAGATGATGTAATTTTTTATTTTAACTGAAATTTAAGAAAAATGTGACACATATGTACAATCACATTTTAATCAGCTGTTAAGCACAGTTGGGAAACTTAAAGAAAAATGATGGATCTGGAAAGTATTACATTAACTGCATGTTCTCTCCCATATGTAATCCTAAACTTTTATTTACTTACTTACTATTTGTTTATATGTAGATAAGGGGTGAGTGGGTCAGCATAGACAGTAAGTAGTGGACCAGGAGGAGTGAAGAGGGGGTATAGAAAGAGAGCAAGGATAAGGAGACACATTTGACATGAAAAAGGAAAGAAAGGGGCGGGACAGTGAAGGGGCACAAGGGAGGGAAGAAGGAACCAAAAACAGAAACATCAAATGGAGTTTTATCCAAAAAAAAATGCTATAATAAAACTAATTACTTACATGCTAATAAAAAAATAAAAACATTTATTTAAAGTTATTGGGGGAGGGCTCTGGAGAAATGGCTATGTGGTTAAGAGCATTTCCAGTTCCTGTAGAGGACCCAGGTTCAGTCCCAGCAACCACATGGCAGCTCACAACTATAAAATACCCATACATGAAATAAAATAAATCTTTTTGAAAAATCTCATCTTGGGGTTGAATTTATTTTAGTGGTGTGAAAAGGGCTGGAGGGGGGCTGGCTGCCCTGACAACTTACTTGCTTTTAGTTATGAAGTGGAAATAGAACCCACGCCATGGAGCTGCTCCGAGGGTTATGAGTTGGTTCACATCAGGAGAGAGGCAGGTGCATGGCACAGCCTATCTAAATGTTGACTACTCTTCCTGGGTGAGAGGACTGGTAGTCCAAGGCCAATAGCCTGTTTCTGTGTCAGGTGTAGGAAGAAGAGGCAGAGCTGGAGAGATGGCTCACTGGGTAGGAGAACTTGCTGTGCAAGCAGAAAGACCCAAACTCAAATCCCCAGCATTACCATGGAGAAGAGACATGAGCAGACACACCTTAGGGCTGTGGAGAGATAGAAGCAAAAGGATGTCCAGGACTTGCTGACCGCCAGGCTTACTCCAGGCTCAGTGAGAGACTCTATCTCAAAGTAATCAAGATCAGATTGATGAAGCCGGGTACCTGATGTCTTCCTCCAGCCTCCACATGTGCATACACCACATTCACACACATATGTGCACACAGAGAGAGACGTGACTGGTTAAAGAACACAGAATTATAAGAAAGAGTGGGCAGGGCCTTCATGAACATCCAGATTCTCAATGCTTTGAGACACTGAGACTAAAAGAGGCAGCAGCTTGCCCACGGTAGTCCAACAAGATGGAGTGGTCACATGAAGGAGGAGCTAGTCTCTTCCCCAAATATTATTCCTAAACACAAAGGATCAAAAACAGTCCCTCCCCTAACTGTCCCCAACGATGCTCTATAAGAGTCTGTGAAATAAAGAGCTGAGTTGCCTAAAGATGTCTAACTCTTGGATAACAGTGGTTAATCCTGGCTAATGTTTAATTCTCTGAATGATCTTTCCCCATCAATAAGCTTTTTGTGGGAAATTCATTTGCCTTGTGTTTCTTATGGAAATGTGATTTGTACATACATCCTCCTTGCATAAATATTTAGTTCATCACTGTGTGGCATAAATTCCCTGTAAATTAGGAGGAAATCATCCTCAGCTGACAGACGCATCCACACTCATCGGGGTGGGCGGTGGATCATTATTATTGAGGATTTATTAAGTCCTGATAGTAAGTACTACATGGGCCTGGGAACTTCAGTAAATATTCAACATAAATGTCCATTAAATACGTGAGCTTAGACTGGTTTTATAACTTCCACCTACCAGAATGCAGTACAAGGTAAAGGAGAGAAAGGGGGTCCAAACTCGACACTGCCCATTATGAGCTGTTTCAGCCAGAACAAGTCACTCGGTCCCTTTTCATCTATTAAACTGGTTCATCAGAGTCTATCTCAGTGTTTGTTACAAAGACTCAATGTGTGTAAAGTACCTGGCCTGAGGCCTGGTACATAGCGATACCTCATAAATACAAATTGATAAAATTTCTAGCCAAGAATGGTTAGGGCACGCAAGCAATCCTAGCACCTGGAGGTTGAGTCAAGAGGATCACAAGTTCAAGGACAGTCTGGGTTAAATAGTGAGCTTTAGGCCAGCATATCCTACATATATAGTGAATCTCTGGCGTGTGTGTGTGCGTGTGTGTGTGTGTGTGTGTGTGTGTGTGTAGGCAGTATGTGTATATTCAAGTCTAGCAGACAAATTAATCTTTATTGACAAATTAATCTTAAGGAGGTGGGATATGACTGCTCACAGATTGATTAGTAGTACCCCATTGCCTGCGTTTTTTTCAATCATAAGTGTGTTTTAATTGAAAATCATCTTTGACTTGGCCAATATGTTGGAAGACTAGAAAAGGGGCCAGATTCTGGGTAGGCTGAGATAGAAATCCATGTGAACTGGAAGTTATGTGCACTATGCTACACATCTTGCTTATGCACCTGAGGTGTCGTGCCAGGCTCCCTTGACTGCCATCGGTCAGCACTTCTACTCACCCATCCAGGGTCTCTTGTTGCAGGAACCACAGAAAACTGTGGCTGCCGATGCATGGAGGCAGGCCAGGTGTCCCAGAGGAGCCACCTCCTCTGGTGACTAAGGGAATTGTATAACTATCTAGGTCCTTCCTGCTACATGAGATCATCCTAAGGTGAGTGTTCCGCCCCACACACACAGGATCCAGGCTACATAAAAGTAGAACATTCATTTTCCTTGTGATGGTCTTCTCTTCTCAGCCAGGAAAGGGTTTTAGCACCAGAGAGAAGATGGCGCTACAAACAAAGCTTGCCTACTGTTCTTCATCTGCCCCTGGTTTGCTCATATATTCTTTTTCTCGCCATTTCCAGACCCTCAAAGTTCAAAATCCCTTTCCTTGGCCTTGTGACTTCTCAATAGAGTGTTCCCAGCAAACCCAAGCTCTGTCACACATCACTGTCTTCCAAGTGCTCATGCGCCGCACGTGTAGCTGACTTCTCTTTGGTTTTTCTCTTATGAATCTGTCTTCTGCACGTCTATGCTGCAGGACCTAAGCCAGAAGACCTCTGCTGGAGTTTGTCCCTCAATATCTGGCAGAAGCCGATGGACCTCAAGCAAATGCCAGGTGCTCAATGCTCTGACTGAAACTCGGGGTCCATTATACCGAGGTACAGCCTGGGATAAAAATAACTCCCGTTCCCTAAAACCTACATGCCCTAGGAGCTCCAGCCCCACGTCCCCTAGTAATATAGTGGACACCTCTAATTTCTCTTCTCACGCATTTGCCCCTACAGTGGAAATAGCTTCATTACCTGCTTCATCTTCTCATTTCCACTACCCGGGATGACTCTCCCCTTTCCTTCTCTCTCTTCCCCACAGCTTCCAGCCACCCACCACATCCTTCCAATATGACTCTTTTTAATGTCTCCTGGGATCACTTACTTCTATCCATCCGGCTGACTGCTGAATCGAGGAAGGCTGTCTCAGCTTCAGCTGGAATCATTATAGTTTTTCCACACTGTTGTGACCACATCTGCTTTGACTTCCCGTGATCCTTTGTTCCTTTGAATGGAGGATAATTGTACCAGATCCTATCCACCTTCGATGTGAAATCTTTGCCGACCTTTCTCCTAGTACTTGGAACAGAATCTACACTCCTTGCTTAGTCCCAAAAGGCTCTGTATGATCTGGTATCCCCATCCTTTTTTTCTGCTCCTATTTCCCCTGATGCATCCAACTCCAAAAGTCCTCTGTATGAACCATCATGATGAAAATTTTAAATTTTCTGCAGTGGACTAACACTTCTCAATTGGGGAGTTTTCCCCTCATTCTAACCAACTATATCCCCAGCTTTGTCTACCAGAATCAGCCTTACCTCCCTGAGGCCCTAAATTAACAGAAGAAGGGCAGGTGTGTCAACCCCCTTGCACAACCCAAGGTTCTTTTTTTCATAGAAATGTGCTGTTTTATTACAAAGAGTCTCACAAAATGAAAATATCTCAAAAAGGAAGCTGGGCTCAAGGTTCTTCAGAATGAGAACTTCCAACCATCTCCTCTTGGGTCTGGCACACAGTAGGTTCTCAATGAATGTTTGTTGAGTTAATTAAGGAGGCTGTCCAGTCTTAATCACAAACATTCAGGATGCTTCCTTCAAACCACCTTCCCCCAAGGGAGCCCATGGTTGATTGGGCAATTACTCTAGAGCTGGAACAAATCGCCAGCAGGCGCTCGATAAAACTATTCAATGAAGGCTGCTGACAAAAGAGCTGATTGCATGGCTTTGACCCTGAAAGTAATTACATGCACTAGCATCCATCTGCCTGTGGGTAGCCCAGAAGGAGGCCCTCACCTCCATGCAGGTCTGTCTTCTAAATAAACTCAAAAAGAGCATACGTTATCATTTCCCCCCGGATTGGTGTGGCTTGTTAGGAATTAAACAGAAGCCGGGTGAGAGGTGTAATGTGCACTTGTATAGCCATATCCCTAAGCTCCAATAGCACTCGCCGAATCATCTGCATCACAGACACTAGACAGAAGTCTCCACTCCCTAAGAACAACACCCAGAACCTCTACCCTCTGTTGAGCTTATCACCTCTATCCTCTGTTGAGCATCAGCTACCAGAGGCCTATTAGCTGCTATCTCCCACGGTGAAAAGCAGAAAGTCAGTCTTTGTGTTTTTATATCTCCCCCTCCCTCCATCTCTCCTTCCCTTCGTCTATCCATTCATCCACTCTTTCATTCTTCCTGAAGCAATTCCCAAATCTCTACTAGAAGCAAACAAAACTTCAGGTTTCACCGAGATGACCAAGATGAAAACGGCCCCTGTCCTCATAGTCTAGAGAAGGAAATGGATTTTAATTAGATAAAAGACTAGTTGTTGGAGATACTCTCAAACTAAACACAACTAATTTGGGGCTCTTTGTCGAAGACCTTAAGAGAGAAAATCTGGGGGTGAGTCAGGGAGACAATGGCCTTACTTCTACCTTTCTTTACAATACTTTAGACAGATTTCTTATCGACTCCGGGTTCAAATCTCCATTTTTCTAAAGAGTGTTTTACTTTATAAACTGTACTGTCTATTATTTTTAGAACAACTCCTTTTGTAACGTCTATCTTCTCCCAGTCTTGAGCCAGTTTTACTGATCTGGAATGTCTTTCACAAGAACCTGGAAGCCACCAGTTCAAGTTGTACGTGTTCACAGTTAATGCCCTCTCACACTCTTCGAGTTGATTTACAAGCTCCAACTAGCAGATGCATAACCTCATCCTATGAGCCAAATGCCGTCCAAGACTTTTCCTCCAGCTCACTCTGTCATAGGGGGCTTGGGTTGGGTCTCCATCCATTAGTGCAATAGTAAACAATCTCCCCTGCTTGATAAGCTCTGTCCCAGACCAGCTTGCTTACAGCACTATAAAGAAGTGAAATAAAATGAACCCTGAGCCAGAGAGATGGCTCAGTGTGAAAAGGTGCCTGGTGATGGAGTTCCACCCCAGAGACCCTCATGGTGGAAAATCCAACTCCTACAAGTTGTCCTCTGATCTCCATAAGCACTATGGTATGCATAGAGATATGCTAACACATAAGATAGATGATGGAGGGGGAATTTAAAGGAAATTCTAGTAATGGATCCTACCCTCTGAGAAGTTAACTTCTGACTAAGAAACCACATTAAATCCCAATAAATGCTTGAAAGAAATTAAAGGGGGCTGTAAGAAAGAGTGATAAGAAACTAAATTGGGTGGGAAGAGATCAAAGGTGAGCTCTCTGAGAAGCTATATCTTTGAGGGAAAAAAAAAATATCCAGGCAAGCATAAAAATGCTTTTCAATCAAACATGCAGCCTCAGGAACCCCAGGTCTGAACCTTCACAATGCCTTAATGTATTTGTTTATGCCTCTTCTTTCATTTCCCAAGACTGAACTCTTGCTGCTTCCACTCAGTACCCTTCCATGAGTTCCAGAGCCTATAAATAAAGCCCACAGCTCTTAACTTCCTAAGGCTGATGGCCAGGATTATGTTTAATCAGGCTCCTTCTTGCCTCTCCAACCAGATAGAGAGAAGATGTTTCTATGCACACAAGCCTTCCAGAGTGTGACCAGGAAAGGGCTTTTTGGATAAGTAAATGGAAGACCACCCAGGAAGGAGAAATACAAAGCCCCATATGACTAGGTTTATTTATGAAAAGTACCCAAAAAAGGCCTCTGCTTGAAGTGGACAGCTTTGCCTTTCTCTATATAACAATGGGTTAAGTCATTGAGATACACAGAATTCTTTAATGACTAACTTTCCCAAAATCAACAAGGCCTGATGCTTAGCTGTTTCCCTGGGACCTCAACAGTTCTGGAGGCACATCTGTCCCCAACATACCTGTTGCCTTTGCCCATTCTGGACTCATCTCTTAGCAACTGACAGTCCTCAGATGGAGAAGGCACCTCAAGGTGACCTTGTGACTCCACCCAAATTGAGGTCTTCATGCTATCACATTTGGATATCTGGAATGTCTGAATCCAGTGTCTCTGCGGGATCTCTGAGGTACTGTTCTTCATAGTATGGTTTCAAAACAGAAAACATACTTTCTGGCATCTACTAGCCTTCTGCATATATCCACAATATAAACCTCAGAAGAACCAAGACTGGAGGTATGGAGCTTAGACATTCAACTAGTGAAGTTCTAACTCCCTAAAAGTTACAAAACAATGTCCCAACAGGAGCACCACAGTGGCCTGAGGGTACCTCTTTCTGCAAGAAGCATGATCTTCATGTATAAACAGAATTGCAGTGGCCCTGCCTACAGGTCCCTGTAATCCCAAGCTTATTCCAGCATGTGCTTAATAAGATTGTCAGAGGGGGTATAATACCTACAAAGAGGGAGAAAATGCCTTCTGCCTTCTCTGACCACCTTTTCCAGTTCTATTTGTTAACCACACACACACACACACACACACACACACACACACACACACACACACACACACACTGCTCTCCAGTCCAAGGCCAGAGCCTCCCCATCCCCAATTTTCATGACTAGCTGTAGGGCTACATAAGCCTCTGGTATCTTAGCCAATGACCCAGGCACTCAACTCCTGTCTCCTCTGGACCCAAAGATCCTTTAAAACCAGGCCTGTACCACAGCATCCTCTTGGCCTAAACTCTTCTAGGATGGGCTGTCTCTGCATCCTGTCAAGGACAATGAGTTACCATGGTGGAAACAGGCACAGGACTCATTCCCTTTAATTCAATTAAGCCACATGCTGACTCTGATACTTTCCACACTATCTAAGGCAGCAGGTGTTCTTGCAATTACTTCCCCTCTGCTGAGGCTGCATGTCGCCTGGGGTCTTAAGGAGATAGAGATGAGGTTGTGAAATCGGAAGGGCAATGTGGCAGGGGAGAGGACAGGCCACAGAGATCAGTGGACTTGCTAGGGAGGCCCTGAGAGACATTTCACCCAGAAGTGCCCTACAAGGAGGTGACCAAGGCAAACTGCATCTGGAAACCTGCTGGCTGTGACTTCCAGCTACCTGCAAGGGCTTTAAGTGTGAGGAGGCGTGTCTTGATCTGGGCTCTCCCAAAGCACATCTAGAGACAAGGAGCTGAGCTCAGATAATCAATCTGTGTGGAGATCTCAAGAATCACAGTGTAGGAATCAATAGACTTCGTTAAGAGAGGGCTGGTCGACTGGAGAGATGGCTCAGCAGTTAAGAGCATTGACTGCTCTTCCAGAGACCCTGGTTCAATTCCCAGCAACCACATGGCAGCTCACAACTGTCTCTAACTTCAAGATTTGACACCTTCACATAGACATGCATGTAGGCAAAGCGCCAATGCACATAAAATAAAATAAATAAAAAGTAAGTTAATCAGCTATCACCCAGGCCCAATTCCAGGGCTCTGAGTTGCCCCACTCATAAATCTCTATCATCTGTGAATGGTTGAAATACTTGAAAGGGTCAGTCCTGCTGGTCCAAAACTGAAGGATCTCCATGACACAGCGCAACAGCAGAATAGCTGGTAGGAAGCCCAGTGAGAATCAAATATTAATAGTGTCACAGAAGCCAGTGATCTCAAATCAGACCAATGACTCATAACAATGAAGATCTGCAAATGAATATGTGTGGACAAAGGGATACACTGTGGGACACACTGTGACATACTACAGGTTCTACAACGAGATGTTTTCTATGGTGTGTGTGTGTGTGTGTGTGTGTGTGTGTGTGTGTGTGTGTGTTTATTTTAGGGGGAGGTTGCAAGGACAAAAGCAGATATGAGGGAATTAGAAGATGAGTGGAACTGGAGTACATGATGCAAAACTCACAGAGAGGGCTGGCCACTATTAGGCAGCAGGGCTCAACTCTCCCAAAATTTAAAAGACTATGTGAACTACATCTAAATGACCCTAGGAAACAAAAAGCCAGATATCTATTCCCTCTACTAAGCTGAACAATGGGCCTTAAAAAGACATGCCCATGGAGGAGGCCTGCAGGGGCCCCAAGAACATTCATCTAAGACCTCTCCCCTACCAATCTCCCTTCCAGTTGCGTCTACTTGGGGCACATCCAGCAGAAGTGAGTTGTGCCCTGTCCCTTGACTTCCATCTTCTGGCCCATGGCTCTCTCTGTCTTCCCAAAGAGACTTTTGGGGCACCAGGAGTACCTGGCCTGAACCTCTCCTCAGCCAATCCCCTGCCTGCCTGGTGAACCTGGGGAAAAGCCAGCAGAAATGAGCAGTGTTCTTTTCTCTGAGATCCACAATCAGGCTCTAACTGATGTCCT
The DNA here is from genome assembly GCF_963924665.1 of Micromys minutus. NCBI lineage: Eukaryota > Metazoa > Chordata > Mammalia > Rodentia > Muridae > Micromys > Micromys minutus. The sequence goes on along the minus strand of NC_137980.1, from coordinate 45,883,900 downwards.
AAGAAGTCCTGCTGGTATCAAGAAGATTCAGCCAACACCAGGGGCAACCAGATGGCTAAAGGGACAATCAGATGGCTAAAGAACATCTAGAGAACACAACCAACAAAAGCCGGGGTAATACGGCACCACCAGAGCCCAACATTCATGCTATAGAAAATCCTGGATATGCTAACACCACCCAAGAACAAGAAGATGACCTTAAATCCAATCTTATAAAGATGATAGAGTCATTTAAGGAAGAAATTAATAAACACCTTAAAGAAATAAAAAATACAATCAAAAAGGTAAAAGAAATTAATAAAACCGTCCAAAACCGAAAATTGAAATGGAAGTAATAAAGGAAACACAAACAGAGGCAATCCTGAAGATGGAAGACACAGGGAAGAGAACAGTAACCATAGATACAAACATTATCAACAGAACACAGTAGATTAAAGAATCTTGGGCATAGAAGATATAATTGAAGAAATCCATACATTGGTCAAAAAAATGCTAAAGCTAAAAAGATCAAGAAACAAAACATTCAGGAAATCTTGGACACTATGAAAAGACCAAATCTAAGAATAATAGAAATAGAAGAAGATTCCCAGCTATAAGACCTAGAAAATATTTACAGCACAACTATAGAAGAAATCTTTTTCAACTTAAAGAAAGATATGCCTATATTATACAAGAGCTTACAGAATACCAAATAGATTGGACCAAAAAAGAATATCCTCCTACCACATGATAATCAAAACACTAAAAATACAGAACAAAAAAAGAATATTAAAAGCTGCAAAGGAAAAAGGCCAAGAAGCAAATAAAGGCAGACCTATCAGAATTACACCTGACTTCTCAACAGAGACTCTAAAAGACTTAAGGGGGCCTGGGCCTTGTAGATTCTAAGAGACCATAAATGTTAGCCCAGACTGCTATATCAGCAAAAAAAAATCACCATACATGAAGAAAACAAGATATTCCATGACAAAACCAAATTTAAACAATATCTATCCACAAATCCAGTAAGGAAATATTCTGTAGGGATGATACTGCAAACAAAACTACAACCCAAAAAAGCTAAATATACACAATAAAACATCGCAATAAATAACCATACACAAGTAAAAGTAAAGGAGGAAAACACACACACATACTTACGACCACTACCAACATAAAAATACCAGGAGTTAACAATTGCTGTTCACTAATATATCTGAACACCAATAGACTCAATTCCCTAATAAAAAGACACAGGCTAATGTGGATGCAAAAATAGTATTCTTCATTCTGTTGCATACAAGAAACACCCCTCAGCAACAAAGGTAGACACTGCCTCAGAGTAAAGTGCTGGAATAAGGTTTTCCAAGCAAATAGACCCAAGAAGTAAGCTGGAGTAGCCACTCTAACATCTAATAAAATAGACTTTCAACCAAATTTAATCAAAAGAGACAGGGAAGAACAATTCACACTCAAAGAAAAGGAAAAGCCACCAGGATGACATCTCAATTCTAGACATCTATGCCCTAAATGCAAGAGAACCCATATTTATAAAAAAAAATTACCAAAGCTTAAATCACACATCAAACTCATTATAGTAGGAAACGTCAACATTCATCTCTCAGAAATGGACAGGTTATGGATACAAAAACTAAACAAAGGAATAATGAACCTAACAGAGGTGTGAATCAAAAGGCCCTAAAAGATATCTGCAGAACACTGCACCCAAACAAAAGATTATACCTTCTTCTCAGCACCTCACAGATCTTTTCAAAAATTGACTATATACTCTGTCACAAAGCAAGCTCAAAAGATACAAGAAGATTGAAATAACTCTTTATATCTTTTCAAACCACCATGGATGTAAGCTAGAATTCAACAACAGAAAACCTACAAACTCATGGAAACTGAACAGTGACCACTGGGTCAGGAAAGAGATAAAGAAATAAAAAGATTTTCTAGAATTCAATGAAAATAAAGGCAGAACATACCCAAACTTATAGGACACAATGAAAGCAGTGCTAACAGGAAAATCCATAGCACTGAGTGCCTTCATAAAGAAACTCATACAAGTAACTTAAAAGCACACCTGAAAGCTCTAGAAAAAAAAAGAAACAAAGACACCAAGAGGAATAGATGGCAGGAAATAATAAAACTCAAGGCTGAGATCAATAAATTAGAAACAAAGAGACCAATAAAAAGAATGAATGAAACCAAGAAATGGTTCTTTAAGAAAACCAACAAGCTATACAAACCCTTAGCCAAGCTAACTAAAAGGCAGAGAGACAGTATCCAAATCAACAAAACCAGTAATAAAAACTCACTGTGGAAATCCAAAGAGCTATTAGATCTTACTTCAAAAGCCTGTACTATACAAAATTGAAAAATCTAAAGGAAATAGATGATTTTTATAGATACCAGTTACAAAAGTTAAATCAAGATCAGGTAAGCAATTTAAATAGTCCTATAACTCCAAATGAAATAGAAGCAGTCATTAAAAGTCTCTCAACAAAGCCCAGACCAGATGGTTTTAGCCCAGAATTCTTCCAGACTTTCAAAGAAGAGCTAATACCAATAAACCTCAAAACAATTTCACAAAATAGAAACAGAAGGAACACTGCCAAACTCATTCTATGAGGCACAATCACCCTGATACCTAAACAACACAAAGACTCAACAAAGAGAGAGATCTTCAGACCAATTTCTTTTATGAAAATTGATGCAAAAATACTCAATAAAATACTTACAAACCACATCCAGGAACACATCAAAGACAACAACCACCATAATCAAGTAGGCTTTATCCCAGGGATTCAGAATGGTTCAATATGTGAAAAAGTATCAACATAATCCACCATATAAACAAACTGAAAAAAAATTACATGATAATCTTATTAGATGTTGAAAAGGCCTTTGGAAAAAAATCCAACACCTCCTCATATTAAAAATCTTAGAGAGATTAGAAATACAGGGCATATACCTAAACATTAAAAAAGCAATGTATAGCAAGCCAACATCAAACTAAATGGAGGGAAACTTAAAGCAATTCCACTAAAATTGGGGACAAGACGAGGCTGCTTGTCTCTCCCTATCTATTTAATATAGTACTTGAAGTTATAGCCGGAGCAATAAGACAACAAAACAAGATCAAGAGGATACAAATTAGAAAAAAAGAAGGCAAAGTATTGCTATTTGTAGATGATATGATAGTATATAGACGTGACCCCAAAAATTCTATAAGAGAACTCCTACAACTGATAAGCACCTTCAGCAAAGTGGCTGGATACAAAATTAACTCAAAGAAATCAGTAGCCTTCCTTCATACAAATTATAAACAGGTCAACAAATGAGGGAAACAACACCCTTTACAATAGCTGCAAATAATATAAAATATCTTGGTGTAGCTCTAACCGAGCAAGTGAAAGACTTGTATGACAAGAACTTCAAGTCGCTGAAGAAAGAAATTGAGAAACATGCCAGAAGATGGAAAGATCTCCCATGCTTGTGTGTTGGGTAGAATTAATTTAGTGAAAATGGCCATCTTACATAAATAAATTTACATATTCAATGCAATTTCCATCAAATTTACAACACACTTCTTTACAGATATTGGAAGAACTAAAAAAGTTAGATACCAACAACCAAATAACCCAATTTAAAAATGAGGTATACAAAAGATGCTCCAACATACAACAAAGACACATGTTCCACTATATTCATAGCAGCCTTATAATAGTCAGGAGTTGGAAAGAACCCAGATGTCGTTTCTCAGAGAAATTGATACAGAAAATGTGGTACATTTACACAATAGAGTACTCGGCTATTAAAAATAATGAATTCATGAAATTCTTAGGCAAATGGATCGATCTAGAAAACATCATCCTGAGTAAGGAAACCCAATCACAAAAATATACCCATGGTATGCACTCACTAATAAGTGAATATTACCCCAAAAGCTTGGAATACCCAAGATACAATTCACAGACCACATGAAGCTCAAGAAGAAGGAAAACCAAAGTGTGGATGCTTCAGTCCTTCTCGGAAGGGGGAACAAAAATATTCTCAGGAGGAAATATGGACACAAAGCTTGGAACAGAAACTGAAGGAAAGGCCATCCAGAGACTGTCCCTCCTGGGGATCCAGCCTATATTCAGCCACCAAACCCAAATAATATTGCTGATACCAAGAAGTGTTTGCTGACAGAAGCCTGATGTATCTGTCTCCTGAGAGGCTCTGCCAGAGCATGACAAATACAGAGGTGGATGCTCACAGCCAACCATAGAACTGAGAAAGGAGTCCTTAATGGAGGAGTTAGAAAAAGAATTGAAGGAGTTGAAGGGGTTTGCAACCTCATAAGAACGGCAGCCAACCAGAACTCCCAGAGATTAAACCACTATCCAAAGAATACACGTGGATGGACCCATGGATCCAGCTACAAATGTAGCAGAAGATGGCCTTGTTGGGCATCAATGGGAGAAGAAGCCCTTGGTCCTGCCAAGGCTTGATGCTGCAGTGCAGGGTAATATCAGTGTGGGGAGACTGGAGGGGTGGGTGAGTGGGTGAGTGAATACCTTCATAGAAGCAGGAGATGGCATGATGGGATAAGGGATATAAAGGGGAACCCAGGAAAGGGGATAACATTTGAAATGTAAATAAAATATATCCAATTAAAATTTTAATTTTACAAGATTGAAAAAAGGGAGTATAAAACTAAACAAATTCTCAACAGAGGAATCCCAAATGGCCAAGAAGCACTTAAAGACATGTTCATGCCCTTAATCATCAGGGAAATGCAAATCAAAACAAACTCTGAGTTTCCATCTTACATCCAAAAGATCAAAAACTCAGCTGACAGCACATGCTGGTAAGAATGTGGAGTGAGGCATAAAGAACAGTATAACCATGCTACAATCCACACAGCAAACCAACTAATGAGAGCTCGGCAGAGGATTATGAATCTCACTCAGAAGGAGAAATAAAAGAGACATCGGGGGAAGTAGAGGGCTGGGAGAGAGAACGGCAATTGGTGGGAGGCATCTCTGAGGCTAGCTGGAGACTTAGGACAGTAGAGGTCCCAGGAGTCTATGGGGATGGGGTGTTCCTAGCTGAGACTCCTAGCAGATGTGGATTATAGAGACTGGAGTGGCCATCTTCTATAGCCAGGAGGGGTTTTCAGTGGAGGAATGGGGTCCCCAACCCATCCACAACACCTTCAACCCAAAATTTGTCCCACCTACAAGATGTACAGGAATAAAGATGATGCAGAGATTAGGGAAATAATCAGCCAATGACTGGCCCAATTTGAGACTCGTCCCATGTGAGAGAGTCAACTCCTGACACTGTCAATGATACTTTGCTATACTTGCAGAGAGGCACTCAGCATAACTATCTCTTGAGAGGGTTCATCCAGCATCAGATGGAAACAGATGTAGAGACCCACAGCCAAATATCAAGCAGAGCTTGTGGACAAATCAAGGATAGGACTTAACAAACCAGAGGGGTTAAGGACACCACAAGAAGACCTACAGAGTCAACCAACCTGGGCCAATGAGGGATCACAGTGACTGAACCACTAGTCAAAGAGCATGCGGAGGCTGGACCTAGCCCAGCCCCCCATATTTGTAGCTGATGTGCACTTTGGTCTTCATGTGGGTCTCCTAACAATTGGAGCAGAGGCTGTCTCTGACTCTGTTGCCTGCCATTGGAACACCTTCCCCTGGCTGGACTGCCTGGTCCAGCCCCAGTGGAAGAATATGTGCTTAGTCCTGCTGCAATTTGATCTCCCAGGGCAGGGTAGTACCCAAGAGGGGCTCCCCCTTCTCTGAGGAGAGGAGGAGGGGGTAATGAGGGAGGGACTTGTGAAGGTAAGACTAAGAGGGAAGGAGGAAGGGAGCTGCAACCAGGATATGAAGTGAGTAAATAAATAAATGATAAAAACAATATGCTCATGCCCTAGTCTCTAAAACCTATATATTTGCCTGTATTTCAAAAAAAAATCTGTCAATATTAATGTGTTGAAATGAGCTCACCCTGGATTACACAAATCAATCACCAAGTGTCCTTATAAGAGACACGTGGGGAGAAAAGGAAAGGCCACGAGATATCAGAGAACAAAGATTAGAGCAGGATGACCACATGCTAAGGAATGCCAGAAGATACAGGGGCTGGAAGAGACAAAGAATTCTCTTCTGGAGCCTTAGCTGGAGAGTGGTTCTGTTACTAACACTTGGACTTCCAACCTGTGACATGGTAAATGCTATGCAAAATTCCCAAATCTAAGAAGTTCTGACCTCAGAAATGCCCAGTTATAAGCACCTTAGATAAGGGACAAGTTATCCAAAACACCTTTTAGATAAGTTCTTCGGAGAAACAAATGAAGTGGTTGTTTACTTCTCCTCTTTAGTGTCCCTCCCTTGGGTTCTCTATCATTGCTCCATACCCCCATGTGTGATTGGTTGGAAAAAGAGACAGTTGCCTAAGGAAGAGAGAAAGCAAAGACATCATCCCTGTTTGGGTCTCCAGTCTGGGTCCTCTGAGAACATCAGCATGCTTGAGAGGAATGCAGGCCATGTGGCATTCTCTGTCCCATCAGACACAGCTGAGACTGAAAACTGTAGAGGTTGGGTGACCAAAGGCTATGAGCCTTGGGAAGTAGGTGGGACATGCCAAGAAAGGACTAGCAAGGGAAACCGGGCAGGCAAGGATGGAGGCCCTTCAGAGCTTAGCACATGGGATGCTATATAGTGTTTAATACAGAATTGGAAGACTACAGGGATGGGCCGGGTAGGACTGTGATTGTTGCCAGAGCTATGAAAGTAAAGCCTGCTTGGATGGTATGAAGGGCATAGATGTGTCTCCACTATAGTGCCAGGGGGTCTGGACCTGGCAGCCAGAGAACAAAGATGAAACTTAGGTTGGATACCTGTGGGTACCACTTGCTGGGGGCTGAGCAGGTACACGCTGTCTGGTGGAGGCTAACCAGCTGTTCCCAGTGTGCTCAAGGTGCCATGTGGGTCAGCGCAATTGCCTCTCATGGTGACTTCAGTCCTAAGCCCTCCATCACAGGAGAACTAGTGACCTTCAGCAACACGTCACTGTCCCCAAAGCCTTCATGAGAACCAGGAACAGAAATTGAGCACAGGTGCTGTGTCCTTTCCTGCAACTTGAATGTTTTTCAACATCTACCTTTAATGACAGGTGTTGTACTGGCTGGTTTTGTGTCAACTTGACACAAACTGGAGTTATCACAGAGAAAGACACCTCCATGGAGGAAATGCCTCCATGAGATCCAGCTGTAAGGCATTTTCTCAGCTAGTGATCAAGGGGGGAGGGCCCAGCCCATTTGGGTGGTACCATCCCTGGGCTGGCAGACCTGGGTTTTCTAAGAAAGCAAGCTGAGCAAGGCAGGGAAAGCAAGCCAGTAAGTGACATCCCTCCATGGCCTCTGCATCAGCTCCTGCTTCCTGACCTGCTTGAGTTCCAGTCCTGACTTCCTTTAGTGATGAACAGCAATGTGGAAGTGTAAGCTGAATAAACCCTTTCCTCCCCAACCTGCTTCTTGGTCATGATGTTTGTGCAGGAATAGAAAACCCTGATTAAGACAGATGTTAAACACCTTAACCTCCCTTGTAACCCATCACCCACAGAGGTCATGGAAAAGAAAGGATATGGGGGGCATGGATCTGCTTATACCGGTTCCTTGGAGCAACTCCCGTCTGTGTTGTCTGAAAATCCGCTGTTCAGTTCACAGGTCAGCAATGGCAGCTCGATCCATTGGAAAACACTTCATGGCTACACCAGCAGTCCAGCTCAGTAGAGTCAGGACTGAGATCACAAACAGGAATCAGCAGTTGTGGCACTACCTAGCAGAGACAGCCAGGCCTCAGCCTCAGCTCAAAGCAGCAGGGGGCACCAGGAGGAATGTCAGAGGCTGGGCCTCTCTCAGGGAAACAAAGATCAGTGAAAACTGGAGACCAACAAGCTTTGCACAGTGAGCCCTGTAAGCAAGCCAAGCTCAGCCTCCCTCACTGTCCACCGAGTCCCATTTATACCCTCCAAACATCACGTGTCCTCCACGGGTCTTGCCCCTCATCACGTGCCTCAGCTGACTTCACTCGGCTAATCAGCCTGAGTCTGAGAAAGTGACAAGAAGCTCTGGCACACCAGCAGAAGTTTTTTTTTTTTTTTTTTTTTTTTTGGTGTGTTTCGTTCTATGGAGAGTCCCAACACACATAGTTCAACTACAAGACGTAAGGCAGACTAAAACATTCGAAGAATCCCTCATCATGTGTCCTTTCACATGCTTGCTTTAGCAGAACAGCCTTTCTCCTGTGTCTGCTTCAGCTAAACATTGCTTCAAGAGTCTGCCTTAGTCTTTCACCTGCGTCCACTTAATGAGTTTGCGCCAGCAAAACACCATTCAACAGTATTGACTTTCCAAAAACCCTTCACTTCCCAGACACAGAAAAATAGCCAGAACCCCTCAGAATAGTTGAAGAAACTTTTTCACAAGCAGAAGCTAAAGCCAGAGGGTCTCTTGTCAGTAGAATGCAGGTCACGTCTCATACACTGGAGAGATCCCAGGTCATGTGAGCAATAAAACATGTTTTCAGGAAGAAACAAAATGGGAATACATTTGAATGTAAAAATAAGCAATGCTTTAGAGTGTTGTATTGTTAGGAAAATTAGATCATTTATAAATGAAACCCAGGAAAAGTAGGTCCTCCTTCTCTGACAACCCTGTACATTCAATGAACCGTGTACAAAAAGACACCATCAGCATCCAAAGTTGGTACAGTTCCGGAAGAAAGGGTGTCTTCACAGCCCTCCACCACACTTCAACTGACTTCCAGTCATCATCATGGGGTAATTAGTAATAATTGTTACTATTCCTCGTCCCTTTTTCATACTTCAGTATTAAAGTAATCAATAATTATAAAGGAGGGTTTCAGCGGTAAGGGTCTCAGTGAAACCTTTACCAAAGGGACTAAAATTTCCGTGAACAAAGAAAACACCTGCAGCTCACAGCCTGTTTCACCTCAGCGGTATCAGTGCACATCCAGATCTGGGAGTGTAGTTTATTGGTAGAGTACTTGTCTGGTATGTGCAAGGCCTTGTGTATAATCCCACTGTGTTTTATAAAACCATTTAAAAAGTAGGCACTTCAAGCACAAATGAGAAATGCTAATGGTCACACAGAGGGACAGACTGCAAATAATTCCCAGTTCACTTCTTCACTACTGAATGGATGAGCTGTCACACTGACTGCTTCGGTGTAGGAATAGACAGCGCCAGGGGGCTGAGAGTCCTGAGCTGAGCCCAAAGCAAATAAAGGATTTGGGTACCTCCCAAATGACCATGGGTAGCTGAGCCCTCCCTCATGCCTAGAGTCACACATGTGTGATTGCATGCAAGAAGGTCATCAAATAAATGACCATCTAAGATGCAGCGCGTGTTAAAAAGAACAAACAATTAAAATGTGTAGCTGGAGGGTATATTGTTAAAACTCAACAAACCTGGGAAATATTTGCATTCAACTCAATGTTGGAGTACCTCTGCCACTGACACGTCTTAGAGTGGCCAGCATGGAGTGATAATGGAGAACAGGCTAACTCGACAGCTTTATTGCTGCCTTTGTTGTTGTTTTAATTGAGCATTTTTTAGTTTTTTTTTTTTTTTTTTATTATACAGGGTTACATATGGCCTCGTGCAAGTACAGAATTGCTTTGAACACATTCCCCTGAGACCTTACTATGCTGTCTCCTCTGTTCTCCCCACCTCGGGTCCCCCTTGTTCCCCAGGCTGTTGTACTTCCTCTTTGATGTCATTAGTAGATTGTGTGCATCTATAAAGTCTAAATTCTCTGTGATAATCCTTACTTCAGGCACCTGGAGGAGTACCTGATCCTCAAATCCCCACCAAGTGGTAGAATGCCTTTCCACTGTTAGAGGGAAATCGATCGTTCCTACCTAAGACCGTGGAAATACGAGTCAGACAATGTCCTAAACTCTACATGCATCTGTTCATATAATTCTTTATGCATGTGGTATTGGTCATAATAAGTAGTAGATAATGTTTTTATGGTGTACATGCCAATACACAGGGCCTTTCATAGCCAAAGTCCCAGATCTAAGACATCAATCAACCTTGAATTGAAGATAATTATTTTCTTGAGACAGGATCTCACACAGCCCAGGATGACCTTTACACCACTATACAGTTAAGGACAACCTTGAACTTCTGACTTCCAGTTCCCAGAGCTGGAATTACAGACATACATCACCATCCCCGTTTTATACAGGACTTGATCAAACCCAGAACTTTGTGCACTCTAGGCAAGTATTCTACCAACTGAGCCACATCCCCAGCACCCTGAAAAATATTTTTGAAGATTTATTTTTATGTATGTACACACGTGTGCCTTGGTGTATCTATTAAACTCTGCATGGGATTGCCCAAAGAGGTCAACAGAGGGTACACATGAACTGCACGTGAATCCTTTGCTTTTTGTTATCCCTCAAACAATGCAAAATAACTGTTCACATAGCATTTCCATTGCATTTGGTGTCGTGAGCAATCTAGACATCATGTGACACACATGGGAGGGTCGAATAGCTGATATGCAGATACCATGCTATTTGACATAAGAGACCTTAACATCCAAAAGTTTTAGTGTCCTTAGGGACCCAGGAAATAACAGATACCAGGAGGTGGCTGTACTTAGTAATCTGTGAGGTACAAATATCACTAGAGTTAGCGGTAACAACAGTGGAGACTTAAGTGTGTTTGGGCACAAAAACAGAGCGGCAACATGAGGGAGATAAAAGAAGGTGATTGTTTATGTGGCTATTAACAACCTGGTTAAAATATCCCACAGCCAAATCTATCCGCCACCCCATATTCTGTTACCAAATGGAGCCGGTGAAAACAGCCAAATGGTGTGGCGGTGCTTCCACATACCAGGTGGCCAGCTGCCAGAAAAGCATCTTGGCTCACAAACACGCTGAGGTCATGGTGGCATTGTAGAGGGAAGGCCTTGGCATTCACGAGCTCCTGTAAGCCCAGCAGTTCCCAGATCCTGCCCCAGAGCCAAGTTCCATAGGACCTGTTGGCAGAGAATGGAAAGCAGCAGACAAGTGGCCATACAGCAGCCTGCAGAGATGCTCAAGGGACCCATGAGCTAAGAACAAGATGTTCTGGGGGGGAAGGGGGGAAATGAGGAACATTCTCAGTAAAGGCAGACAGCGAAAAGAACAAAACAGCTCTCTGCAAAGGTACAGAGGGTTTGTGCTGGCTGCTTTCAGATTCTCCTTCATCTCCCGTTTATCTAACACATGGCTCCTAAAACCACTCTTCCTTAGAACACCCAGATAACTGTTATCTAACTAGAAGTGGGTGCAAAGGAACTGTGCTGAAAAGACCCAGTGCTAATCTCTGTGGCTGACCCTCAGAGCAGACGATCTTGGATAGGGTCCCAGCCATGAGGTCCCACGGGCCACCCTTGCACCCAGTGCTGAGGTAGTCTCATGACTCCTGACATGCCTCCGGGGATGGGACAATTGCAGTTACTGGAAATTGCACGTGGATGTGTGTGATGGTAAAAAGGCAGACTCCAGCCAAACTCTCCTCTGTTCCTGGGACCGCACTGTGTCCCCGCTGGGGCAAGGAATATTTTTCAGGGATGACATTTAAAGAAATGCTATGCAATTCACCATGACCCACCCTCTCCCATGCTGCTGAGGCCCTCGGCACAGTTGCTTGTCTGCCTCTCAGCACATCTCTTATCATTTAACTATATTCCTTTAAAGCAGACGTTAAGGTTTCTCCCCGATGCCTGAACCAAATAAACAAAGCCCTTCTTTTAACTCTAACCAGGCTTCTCTCCCTTTCAACTTCGGTGCTCAGTGTTCTTCCTGGTGCCCCCTGCCCCCTCCCTTCATTTGATGGAGTGAAACCCTCATCCTAAACCCATTTCCAGGCTTCACTCTACAACAGGGAAGCAGAGCTCATAGCCATGGCTTCTGGACCTTAGGTCAGCATTCTGAGCCAATTCTCAAGTGTGACAAGGAGTCAGATCCTTTGAAGGGCTTATAAAGACACAGATTGGGAATTGAACCTGAATCCTCTAGAACCAACTGTGCTCTTTACTGAGCCATCTCTCCAGACTCCAGTCTGCTCAATTCTTTGAATCTGTAGATGTTTTAAACCACTGGGTCAGAGCCCCTGTGATCTGGTGCTCCTGGAAATGTTCTCACAGACACACCCAGAAGTGTGCTGGACAAATCTTCTTGATGTTTCTCAGCCCAACTAAGCTAAAAGGCCAAGATGAGCCATCCCAGTGTGTTGAGAAGAATCTGCAAGTTTGCCCTTCCGTCATATTCCCCATGAGGCTGATATTCAGGGATCATGATTTGAGAACTATAGCTCCAAAGTGCTTCACTGAAGACGGTTCTTGAAGGACATTCCTGGTCACAGGGATGGAAACATGGAAGGCATGTGTAGTTTTCTGCCTTTTCTTACCACCAAATGGTCACAACTGCTTCAAGAGACATGAAAAACCTATCCTCCAAGATATGCAAGCAGAAGTGTCAAGACTATATCTCTCCCTCTGCCTGTGTGTGCTCGTGTGCGTACGTGCGTGCGTGCATGCGTGCGTGCGTGCGTGCGTGCATGCGTGTGTGTGCGTGCGTGCGTGCGTGTGTGTGTGTGTGTGTGTGTGTGTGTGTGTGTATCAATGTCAAGAAACACATTACTTGTCAAGTTGGACCAGCTGTTGAGTGGGATCTCAGCTTCTAGCTGGAGCAGAATACCAAGTACAATTTTAATTTCACATAAATAGTGGGTTGGATTGTGTGTGTGTGTCATATTTTTTTAAATCTATTTGTTAACTCTGATGACCCTACAGTCCCATTCACAAGGTTTTCAGGTGTGTAAGCCATGTTTCTGCCCTCACTAAGGTACAAGACCAAGAGCAGAGCAGAGTCAGGCTCAGGAAAACACTTTGTCGGCCTGCCCTTGTCACACCAGAGCTTGCTGCTACTCCATGGTTTACCCCTGTGAGAAAAATAACTTCCTAACATGGGCTCCCCAGTGGCTTTCTCACCCTTAAACTTGAATTCTACCAGCTCATCCAGCCACACACTCTAACTCTAAAAATGTTAGAACTAGGACTGAAACCCACCTCTGATTCCTAGGCTGGGGTGAGATAAATATGTCCCCAGCCTTACAAGGCCCCAGTGACAACCCCAAGTATGACTCCCCTAGAGTTTACACTAAGGAACCCATGGCTTTTGGGCTTACCTATAGGACATGGATGACGGGGTATTTTCAAGAGCATAGGGAACCCCAAGGCAACCACACTAAAATGTCTTCACCTAGCATGGATAATGGCCTCCCCAGAGCCACATAGATGGAACCTCCTCCCGCTAGTCTTCTCCAGCCTATATGTGCTAGTATCTCCCTAGCTTCCAAAACCATAAGCAAATAGGAAAGAACTGCATACAAGTAGCTGGGAAGAGTGATTAGACTCTCAGGTGATAACCAATGGTTCTCTCTACCTTCTCTTTCTTTGACAGAATGCTCAGTAGTCAATATCCCCAATGGTGATAGACTCTTACAACCAGGAATGGCTGATAAAATGAAGATGGCAGCTGTTTTGTTCATAGAACCACATTCCACAACATGGTGCTTCTTGAATTAATTCAAGAGTCATCTGCTAAGAGGTAACCCTGTAACCCCAGCACACGTCCCTAACTGATAGAGTGACCTTTCTGTACAGATCTTGTTGTTAGAAATGCCAAAGCCACAAGTAGGAAGCACCCTTCCTACTTCAGGGTACTTGCCTCCCAGAAAGCATTTAGACCTAAGACACTAGAGAAGACAGAGAGGAGAATAGATTTACCCAGTCTCCCACTCAGCTCAATGAGAACCCATCTACCAACCTCATCTTGGATCTCATCCTACCCTGATGACACGTCTTCCTACCCAAAGAAACCAGCAGTAAATTCAAACCATAGAAGCAAACTATTTTTCTCCTGGAGATCGAGGGACAGTAATAAAAAAAGAAAGAAAGAAAAGCTCTGACAGTACCAAGCATTGGAGAGGATGTGAGAAAATTATATTTTTTCTAGACTCCTCATGGAAATGTAAATCACTGGTGCTCCTTTAGAAGACCAATGGAAACACCCAGAAAAATTGAAAGTGTGCACACTGCAGAAGCTAATGATTCCACTCAGGGAGCCGTGCCTGCTCAGAAACTCTCCCACATGGGCCTGGTGAGACCCAGGGCAAGAATGATGTCTGCTTCGGAATTGTTTGCTATGGTGAAAAATTGGAAAGAATCTAAATATGCAACAGGATGTAAATGAGAGTGTAGGCATGGCCCTCTCTGCGTGATGGAATGCCTGACAGCCAATTGAATGAAGGGATTAGAGCTACATACATCAACAAGAGGAGAGTTCAAACGCGGAACAAGCAGTGTGAACAGCGACCGGGAATAAATCCGAGCAAATGTTGAAAGATGCCCTTATGAAGCAATATCGCGTCTTCTCCTTTCATCAGACATATATATGAGTGTATATGAAAATACAAAGGCTTTCAAGAGAGTTATTTTAAAAAGGCATAGCTGTTCATGAAAATCAAGATAGTGTTGACTCTGAAAAGGGTGAAGATTCAATTTTGGGGACATAGCAACAGCATCTGTGTTTTCTCTCACTATTAAATACATAATAGAAGAAAACTCTAACAGTAACGCTCATGGTCATCCAGGTAGACATCACCTCAGTACTTTTGTGTTTTTCTTTTATTTTTAACTTCCAGAAGGGGGGGAATATGGAGGCTGTTCTGAGGTGCTGCCCTCTGGGACCTTCCTGAGCCAGCGCGACTGACCAAATGGTGTTTCTTAGATTTCAATAATTCATTGCCCAAGAAGAGCATAAGTGTCCAGTTCAGGCTAAAATCCCACTCCCTCCATCCTAACTAAAGATGACCTTTGGTTTGAACAAAAAAGATAGAGGGCTTAATGCACTGGATGCTTTTCCACATACTTCAGGGAGGTGCAAGGAGCCTCTCACCTGGTTTAATAATTCATAAGCACCTCAGCGAGATGGGGTGAGGAGGCCTCCATAGACCACTCTGGCTCGCACGAGGTGAGGGCTCAACCAGAGGATAAGAAGAGGTATGTGATCCCCTGTAGTCATGAAAGAAAAGACCAAGTGGGTAAGTGGATCACACAGAGACCGTGTAAATATGCAGGTCGTAGTGGACATGTCTGCTCCACACAAGCAAAGGCCTGGGTTCAGTGCCAGCGTAGGGGGGAATCTGCAGGGTCTTCAGCAGGTCTTGGGATGAAAATTGGGCAGGGGTGGGTGAGGACTGAAATGCTGTCTCTCAAGTTATTAGATTCTGTTAGTGGTTCTGCCCATGGACCACACTTTGAGAAGCAAGTCTCTCTATTTCTTGTGTGCACTGTTTTTTGGTCCTTCTGCCTCACCGCCATTTTTATCAGCAAAGACATGACTATTTATTGTATCTGATGGCATCAAGGTCAGAAGATCCAGGAAACTAACCAAGAACCTAACCTAACTCCTAACCTATGTGTCCCAAACACAGTGTTGGTAGGACTAAGGCATACCTTTGTGACTGGTAGAGAGCTTGTGGAGCAAAGAATAGAGAACAGGGTTAAAGCATAGTTTGACTGGAGTGACTATCCTTGTGTTGTGGGTTGCATGGTTCTAAAACAGAAAAGAGCCAAGTAAAGTCACACGTTAGTCAGTGCTTTCAATTGTGTGCTCCTGTGATCAAATGGATGGCAGAAACGACTGAAGAAAGATACATCATGGCTCACAGTTTCAGGGGATTGCAGTCCTTAAGACAGGAAAGGCATAGCAGCTAGAGTCTGAGTGACTGCTCACACTGTGGTAGACCAAGAGAGCATGGACAAAGCTAGAAGTAGGTATGACCTTCAAAAGTGACACCTAGGGACCTACTGCCGCTGGCTGTGCCCCACCTCCAAACAAGGACCCTCAGCTAGAGACAATTCAAAGTCAAACAAGCCATCACAGTCACATGACAAGACACAGATTCACAGAGCTAAGTGTGGTGGCAGAAATGGTTAGAGCGCTCTCCCTAGGAAAGAGTGATAAAATATTTGACTAGAAAGATCCTGAAAGTTGTTGGTATTGCTGGTCCATAGGCTATGCTTCCTAGGAAACCAATATTCTAGGCAACTATGGTTTTGTCATAGAAGTAGAAGTGTATGCTGCTCACAGCCTATAGGATACCTATGACTGCAAGTCAACACAAAAATCTGTAAGCGTACTTGGAAGACTAGAACTTGTTGTAACTCAACTACACAGCATTCAAAGTAAACCTTTGTAGGTTACACTATTTTGCCAAATTGGAAAATATCATATCACAGTGTCAAAAAGTTGAACATGCCTGGTACTCCGAATCACTGTCAAAACTCGTCATACTTGGGGCCGGAGAGATACTCAACACAGTCAAAGCACTTGCTGCTAAATTTGGTTCCCGGCACCTGCAGGGTGGCTCACAACCACCTGTAACTTCAGTTACAGGGAAGCTGATACTCGCCTCTGACCAGACACATGCATGGTATACGGTCATACATTCGTATGCATATGTCAAGCAGGCAAGACATTCGTAAACATAAAATAAAAATAAACCTTTTCAAATGCCTTTAAAGGAAAACTCACCATACTGAAAATATGTTTAATATCCTAGAGTGGGAACACTGAGGCAGGAGGACCATTAATTCAAGTCCAGACTGGGCTACATGTTGGGACACTGGTTCAAAAGATAAAATTTGAGCATCTTACTGTATGTTAACTATACTGTAACACAAATGCCTAAAATAAAACCAGGAGGCCGAGGCAGGAGGGTTGTGAGTTGAAAACTAGGCTGAGCTATTTAGTAAGTAAGACCCTGGCTCAAAAAAAAAAAAAAAAAAAAAAAATTAAGTCAGTCTAGCTGCTGAAAAGCAATGCATACAACAGAAGTGTCACAAGTTTGTCCCTGTTACTGTTCCTTTCCCTCCACAATGGCTCCTGCTTATTGGTGCCCGAACTTAACCACACCTTCCATTCCCTCTCTGGGCCTCAACCAAACTGACTGATTCCATGTCTATCCCCAGCTCTCCTTCCCAGACTCACAGAGCTCAGCTTGCCCACAGTTCTGCCTGAAGAACACTCTTAGGCAAAGGGACTTATGCTCCTCCCAAGTTTCTGACTCATAGTTACATTCATTTTTCCTTGGAAGGCATAAGGACACACCTACTCCACCAAGGCAGAGCCCAAGGTCCACCTTGGCAAATCCTTGGGCTCACCAACATGTTTATTGGGTCTTCCCATGGAGCATGGTGCGGGGTTGGCTATGGGAGTGTGGGAAACTCCAAAACAGCTACACCACCAAAAAGTCCCTCCAGCACGGATGATGTTCCCACAACCCTGTAGATGGAGTCCCCATCAGTTAACCTTCTGTGCCCTACATACTTTAACAACCTCTGAGACCATGAGACCACATGCAGCTGGAGCGCAGTTGCATAGAGCTGGGGAGCCACGCAAGGGGGAGTGGCTGAGAGCTCAGGAAGGGGTCTAAAGACTGGCTTTTACCTCCTCCTCCTTTCAGGGGAGGACATCAATCAACCTGACCTTGAAGGTCTCTTGTGGATATTCACAGCTGCTCTGATTAAGATGGTAATGGCTGCTATTCTCAGAGGGCAGAGTTCTGCAGCATCCAGTAGGTCTGGGTAGGCCTGAGAATTTACATTCCTAGCAAGCTGCCACGGGATGCTCCTAGGAAAGCAGTTTGAGAACCAACAAGGCACACTCTCCATGGATATTTGCAAAGTAGGTAAATGGTTAGGTACAGATGGGTGGTCCAGCCTGGGCTCCTGTGCTAGGTCCACAGCTCTTTCCCTAGGAGAAATGTTTCAGACAGTCTTCCTTCCTTTTGGAGTTCCCGTCATCTGTAGTATAGGTGCAATGATACCAGCCACACTTGGTAGCTCCTGCCTGCAATCCCAGCATTCAGGATGCTAGAGCAAGAGGAACATTAAACGTTTGGCCAGTCTGAGCTGCAGGTGAGCCTCCAGGCCAGCCTGGGATGCAGGTGAGACAATTAACAATGCAGTAATTAATACTAACCTCACAGGACTATGGCGGGAGTCCAAGTTTCCCCCAAAGTCTCCTGTTGGAATCTTTCTGTAGAGATCCTTCAGGTCTATGATCTCCACCAAAGCTGACCCCATCATGTGATAAAGACACACATTCCCTTAGAGCATCTGTGTCCAGATGCTGCCCTAAGTCTCTGTAGCTCAGTTGCACTGCTGTATAGTGCTAGGGCTTCCAAGGCACAGGGCAGGAATTCCAAGGCTATTGGAAACAGATATAGCAGAATTCAATAAATGCACAAAATTCACTCATCAACACTGCTATGGAAGAAGCCAGGAAGGCTTCCCATGAAGGACTGAAGGATGAACAAGAGCCTCTGATACACAAGACATCAGGTTTCCCCAATAAGGCCCACAAACATCCCAACAAGGGACTCTTATTGTCCTGCAGACTATAGTTCTATGCACACAAATGCTCAGAACTGTGCCATTACTGACCCCATTGGCTTGGTTTCTTCAGGGCCTCCTTGGAATAATGCTGTGTCTGACCATGGCCTGAAACACAAGAACATTCAATAACAGCCCCTGCTCTGGTCATCAAGACCTTCATTTGGTTACATAGCAGAGTGGCAATTCTTCCTCGTGTGTACCTTGAGAATTCTCCAGGTAAAGCAAAAGCACAAGGAAAAGCTCCACCCTCTTCCTGCCATGTGCCCCAGCAGTCCACTCTGAGCCACTGGGCTTCTGCCATTGGCTTCTTGAAGCCCTGGGTCCTACATGTTTACACTGTCCCTACTCTAAAAAACCTCCTAAACACTGTCTCTGACAGAAGCCAAGGAGACAAGAAGACAAAAAGACTTTTCCAAAAACAGGAAGAAAGGCTGTCTTGATAGCCTAGCCTAGCAGGGCCCCGTATAAGCAGTGTGAACCAACGTCAGGTCAGCTAACTTGGCTCCAACCTCCCCATCTGTGATAGGATATAATGCTGTTTGAATATGCTGTCTCCATAGGCTCCTGTGTTTGAACACTTGGTCTCTGGAAGGTGGGAATGTCTTGGAAGGTTGTTGAACTTTAAGAGTAGCACCTTGCTAAAGAAGATAGATAAATTGTAGAGGGCTTTGAGCTTGAGCTTTTATAGTTTGACCCTACTTTCTATCCTCCTTCTGCTCATTGATTATGGATACAATGTGGCCATCTGCCTCTCGAACCTTTCCTGTAACCCTTCTTCCTAAGTTACTGCTTGTTGGGTATTTAGCCACAGCAATAAGAAAAGTAACTTCAGCAACAAGAAAAGTAACTTAAACAAATGTCCACTTCTCAAAAGTGTGGAAAAGATTAAGGAAAAGCAGTTACAGAAAGAATCCAAGGTCACTACCTCTATCCCCTGGGAACTATCTCTGCCCTGTGAAGAGACAGGGCTTGCTGGGCAGGGCACTGTGCCACCTCCATCTCTGTCCCTGTCTCACTTCGTTTCTGTGGAGGTGCCGGGAGCATCCCTGTGAACGCCCAAGTCTTCTCTGCTATTTCTTTGTGACTCAGCCTTGAGCAAAAAGAACTTGAAAATACCATCCCCTGAGCCTGAAATGGTGACATTTCAAATTCAGAGCGTCACACGCGTGTTCCTCCTAGGCTATGTCTCTCAAGCCATTTCTGTCTCCCTCTCAAGGGTCCTTCCTCATGCCTCACACCAGGTGGCATATTACAGAAGAGCACAGTGACTCTTCTGGTCTTATTTAATCTCCTCAACAACACTGCTGGGGAGTGTGTTCAGGGGTAACACTCAGATCAACTCACTGGCTTGGGAGGACCCAGAAGATAAGTGGCAAAGCTGGAGTTTGAACCAGGACTTCCTAGCTCCATTGTCTGAAGAGAATCATCTTTTGTATCTACCTGATTCAATCATGCGCAAAGGCAGGCTGATGCTCTCTCTGCCTTCACACCAAGCTGCCCACACCACGGAAGGGCTGGGTCAGCACCAAGACAATACCCTGGAACTCTCCAGGATCCGCCAGACATGGATGGGGACAGGACCTCAGGTCCCCACCTTCAGATGAGGCTGCAGGACATCCCCAGGCAGGCTTCCTACAGAGCCTAGCTACAGCATCAGCAGCAGCTGTCCACTGGACATCTTTAGTGCCCCAGACCTCAGCCCAGGTAGATTGAGTCAGATTCATACTCTAGCCACCTTCCAGTTACTGAATTGTTACTTGAGGTGACAAGAATAGAATTTACTATGGTCACCCTTTTCCCTGGTTCTACCCTTCTTCCTCTACTCCCTCTCCCCAAGACTTCTTCACCCTGTCCTCTCTGGACTTTCACTATGCTTAAGTTCAGCATCTGCACCTGTCTCAGCCCCTGAGAATCCTCTTCTCTCTGGATATCTCCAGCAGGAACTATGCCTTCCTCCCCTGTACCTTAGCGTTCCAATGTATAGTAGAGAACCTCTTTGCTCCTCACTGAAACTCCTGACTTAAGAAAAAACTGTCCTTTCCTCTCTTCCTCTCTTTATTACTAACCCCTATAAAAAATCTTTGCTATCTGGAGTTTTCAGTTCCCCCAAAACCCAACTAAGTTCCAGAACCTTCTAAAACATAGATTCTCAACCTCGGCATTCTCACTTATAAATGAGATTGTCATTCATTATTTGCAGTGGAGATCATCTTCTCCACCATAAGATGTTCCCTGGCATCTACCCACCAAATGCAAGCACCAGCAGTACATCCCTTCAGTTATGTCTACAGGCATTATCCAATGCCCTGCAGAGGACATCACTGCCCCTGATAGAAAAAGCCAGTGACCTAAAGCAACCATCAGGGCCCTAACCTTGGACCCAGTGACAGTCACTCTCCTAAGCTGCATCTCCCTCCTGGTCCAGCGTCTGCTCTCTCCACTGCCCGGTCACACAGGCCTGAGCTGCACAGGCTGGCTCCAGAGCCCGAGTTTGAACACACCCCACTGGCTATCAGCCGGTCTGCCTCCCTCCTGGCACTTTCCCAGCCTGTGATCAGATGATAGATGTTATTCTTCCCCTGGTAGCATCTGCCTTGCCTCTCCTGCTGGTTTATGTATTCCTAAAGACAGGAACTTTACTACCTCCTTCACCACTGAAACCTCTACACTACAGGTACGACCAACACAGAAAATGTATATTCAGTAAAAGGGTGTGAAAAGTAGGGAAGGGATGAAGGAAGGAAGGAAGGAAGGAAGGAAGGAAGGAAGGAAGGAAGGAAGGAAGGGGAGGAAAAAAAATTTTTCCAGAGGAAGGGCTGGAGAGGTGGGTCAGTAAAGTACTTGCCTTGCAAGCATTAGAACTTGAATCGGATCCCTAAAACCCACCTTTTAAAAAAGCTAAACCTGAGGACTGGAGAGATGGCTCGAGACTGCTCTTCAGAGGTCCTGAGTTCAATTCCCAGCAACCACATGGTGGCTCACAACCATCTGTAATGGGATCCGATGCCCTCTTTTGGTGTGTCTGAGACAGTTACAGTGGACTTATATAAATAAAATAAATATATATTTTTTAAGATAGACCTAGTGGTACCCCTTTGTAATCTCAGCACAGGGAAAGCAGAGACAGGTAAGTCACTGGGGCTCACAGACTAGCGAGTCTAGTGCACTTGCCAAGTGAGACACCTAGGACAGTGGAATCCTCTAGACCAGGGAGAGAGACCCTGTCTTGAGAAATAAGGTAGATAATTTCCACGTGCATGCACCTGTACCAACACCTGCACCTGCACACAAATAATGCACCTGCACATACATGAACCTACACACACATATGCACCTGCACACACATGTACCCGCATGCAGGTGCACACATGTACAACTGCACACACTGGAACTGAGAGGGGGCAGAAACAGAGGAATGGAGGAGAGAGTAAAGGAGAGATTGGGGTAAGAAAGGAAGGAGATATTGATCAGATGAAGCAGGAGATATCCAACATAGCATGTGTCATGCAATAATAGCAGCCAGTGAAAGGGATAAATGTGTCACTACATCCACTGACATGAAAATGTGCCTAATAAAACTGACTGTCTATTTATAAACCGATCTGTGTATCTCTATCCAAAACAATGCTCACCAAACGGGCAGAGTATCACCAAGTAGCAAGATTCTGGGGACTTGTGCTTGCTTCAGGGTCCTAAGAGCCAGTTTCCAGAACAAGAAGACATACAAATCACACTCTCAGATCTCAAGATATTTTAAGATGAGAAAAATCTCTTGATAAAATATCAGGTGAGGGCTGGACAGAATGGGTACAAGCAGACCCCGATGACCCTGACACAAGCCAAGCACAGTGCCGGTGACCTCAGTGACAAGAGGAGGGAGAGAGACAGGAGGCCCCCAGGGGCTCACTGGCCAGTCAGTCTAGCCAGCCTGTGTGTTCTGGATTCAAAAACTAAGATGGAAAGGCAGTAGATAAAGACACTAACACTGTGCCTGTAAGAGTGTGTGCACATACCATAAAGAATCATAAAAATATTTTTTATTTATTTTCTAAAATTAGAGGGACACCTACTGTGTATCAGCATCAATAGGTCTGAGGGTCAGAGAACAGAAGGTCACCTGACTATGTCTCCTTCTTGGTCCTTGTCCACCCGTCTCCCCAAACCCTTTAGCTCTGAACCATCCAGTATGGTAGAAAAGCCAGAAGGCTCACAGGGCTGCCAACTCTTGACACAAGGCTGAGCTGACTGGAACCAGAAATTCTTATTTTATTAATTGAGGGGAAATGAATGGAAATAAATTTGAACATGCCTCGTGGCTACTGTACTTAAAAGCATCCTTTCTGATGCAAACAAGTATTTTTGTGCTGAGTTAAAGAGCTCAGGGAATGATTTTTAAACAGCTAAATGAAAAAGCTCGAGATTTCTTTTTTTTTTTCCTAATTTATTTGAAGAGAAAATCCAAAAAAGCTGCCCCAGTGCCTGGCCCGTTTCCAGCCTAACGCCGTCCTCTGCATCCTCCTCTGATGAGCTCTCAGCCCTCCATCCAAACTTTCTCAGCAGATGCATCGGGCTTTAAAACAAACTAAAGGATATGTCTTTGCTTTTTGTTCTGCTTCTGAAAGTGAAGCAGAGTCAATGAACTCACACATGTTCCAGAGCTAACTTCCTTAGACCCTGGCAGAAGGTACTTAAGTGTGCAGATGTGTGCTGGCTTTTAAAGGAGGCCTTTCTGAATGGGGGGTGGGGGAGACCTTCCCCATATTTTTTTTTTTTTTTTTTTTTTTGCTCAATTTGTTTTAAGTTGGTAATGAAATCTGTGATTCTGCGTTCTCTTTCTTGGGGAAAAAATGGAATGTTGATCCTTTTTAAAACTCTGAACGCACCGGGATAATGGAGAAATCAGACTCAATAGAGTATTTCTTATCCATTTTGGAGCTCGCTGTAAAGATGATGATACGATGCTTTAGAAGCCTTTGAGAATTCCTTTGCTGTAAACACAGCAAGCAGCTCAGGTGGATTCCTGGATAATGGCTGACATTTTGCTTGACTTCAGTCAACACATCGCCTGTCTGCTCTTTGGAAATAAAGTTATGAGGTTGATAGCCAACTTCCTACAAAGACCACACCATTCTGTTTATCCTGGGAGAGAGTCTGCACATAATCCTTCTCTCCCAGTGGAGGGAGGGAGCTGGAAGAGGGAGAGGAGGAGTTAGTTCCTTTACGGAGGACTCACAGGTGTCAAAGGCAGTCACACACAAAAGGGGTTTGAATAAGTCTCTCTCTCCCTGTGATCCAGGAGTCAGAGATGGGAACAGAACACCTCTGTTCAGCCACAAAATCAATACAAACAAAACCCCTCACGTTCATGTTTTATTCAGCACCTTAATGTGTATGCTTTGTAGACTCCGAATTCAGAAATGCAGAACAAGCTGATGAAAAAGAAATAATGATCCTCAAGTCACAGCACCCAGAGACAGAGCTTACCTCTTTCTAGAGAGCATGCTTAAAAATCTCTCACTGCACCAAGATTTCAACACTGGCGACAGTGCTGTCTGTCTCCCAGGGAAAACCGAGCAATGTCTGGACTGCTCCACTGGGCTGCTGCTGCTGGAATTCAGTTAGAAGTCAGTTATGGCATTAGTCACCAACACGTCACCTATGCCCATTACAAAGATTCTTGATGCCCAAATGTCAGTGAGGGCAAGAAACCCTGCCACAGACATATGCTATGCCATGGTACTTAAGGAATTGAGTCCATATTGTGCTGGCTGCTTCTTGTCCTCTGAGAAAGCAGTCTGTGGTGGTCAGGCTCTGCCTGTTCCTTGGTGGGGTTGGGGTTTCACTCTGCATTTACAGAACTCTTTAAGCAGAGAGATTATTATGAATTCTATTGATGAAGGAACTGGGGTTCATAAGGTGAAGCGTCTTACCTGAGGTCATATAGCAGCTGACAGATGTGCTGAGACCAAGATCACGACGTTTGAAGGATTCCCCGATTGGCCTTTCCTTCGTCTGCCCATCTGTTCCCTTTTAATGCAAGACGCACTTTACAAAGATTAATTAGGGATCATAGGGGAAGAGCTTGAGCCTAGCTTCTAGAATCTGAGGGAGGCAGGGCTTTGGTTTGCAACCACCGAGCGTGAAGTACTTCACTGTGTATTCTTTTCAATGCCAAAGCTCACATTTCCAAGGCTAGGGAAGCAGGACAGTCAAGTGGTGCTCTGCAGGTACAAGGACCTAAGTTCAATCCCTAGAACCTACCTTCTGAAAACAAGACATGAGGCTGGAGGGGTGGCTCAGAGGTTAAGAGCAATACTGCTCACCCCCAAGACCCAAGTTCCTAATACCCATGCTGGATGGTTAATCCATGTAACTGCAGCGACAGAGGATGTAATGCCCACTTCCGGCCTCTGCAGGCATGTACACGCATCTCATACTGTCCTATAAGCACACATACATAAATAAAAATAATGTTTAAAGCCATGTGTAGTGGCACCTGTTTGCAATGGCGAGTTCCAGACCTGTCACAAATCTTGTCTCAGAACACAGGTGGACAATGCTTGAGAATTAACTGAGGGAATCCTCTGATCTCTGTATTCTCAAACTCACTTGAATATGTAATGCACACACATGTGCACCTGCACACACACAATCCTGCATACACATACACACAAAAAAACGTATTTTTAATTAGCTTGATCCATCAAGAATATAAGCATATACTTTAATAAAATTTCTCACTAACCACTTTTTTGTCTGTTTCTCCTTGTAGTTCTAGCTACACCACACACAAACACACACACACACACACACACACGTGTGTGTGTATATATATATAGATATATATATACACATATATATACATATATGTGTATGTGTGTGTGTGTGTGTGTGTGTGTGTGTGTGTGTGTGTGTGCTTCACTGCATTCAGAACTATTTGTGGTTATTTATTAAATGACCTTCTTTACATCATATAATAATAACGCTGTCCTTGAACTTCCCTTCCTTTGGTGGCCCTGACCTGTCATCTTTTTTTGTTTGTTTGTGTTTGACTGGTGTATCTGTGACTATTCTGCCTTATAATTCAATAAAATTAGATTTCCAGTGTGTACTTCAGAGTTGGTGTACAGGAGTTGGATTTACCCAATCTGAGATTTTCTTTCAATTCATATGTGTTTATATTGGTCTCAATTCTGTAATTTTCTCTCCCGGGGCACCCCCTTTCTCTCTCAGATACACCATTATATCTCATTTGTGGACCATAGTTCTCAGTGTCTAAGCCCTGACACCTGGGTTCTACCCCACTGAGGTTGTGAGTTACTAGTGTGGGCTGCTTCATAAACACTGAGATATTTAAAAGCTCCCTCAGTGAGCCTAACACATAGCTAGGTTTGGGGACTACCTACCGACAATGGTCTCTACAGAGAACTTGTTCCACATCATGATGAAAAAAGTTGTTCTTAGACTCTGGTGAGTAAATCAGAAGCTGGACTGGAGTTGGGGCTAAGGTTAGAATTTTCAAATACCACAGAATTCTACTTTGAATCCAGGGTTCAGGTGAAGGGACATAGTGACCTTAGCAGAGTTTGATCAGATGTCAGAAATCATAAGGAAGTGAAGGCTTTCCAACATTATATCAATATCAGGAAGGCTAACCAGGAACTCTTCACCATATGTGAAAAACATTGAGAAACCCAGAAGGTTGTTAACTTAGTCAGGGTTACTATCACTGTCTTGGAACACCATGCAACTGGTGTTCCATCAAACAAGCAACTTGGGAAAAAGAAAAACACATTTACTTCGATTCCTTTTTCATATCACAGCTCATCACTGAAGGAAGTCAGACAGGAACTCAAACAGGACAGGAAACCGGAGGCAGAAGATGATGCAGAAGCCATGAAGGAGTGCTACACGCTGACTTGCCCCTAATAGCTTGGTCAGGGTTGTTCCTAATGGCTTGCCTGGGTTGGGTTCTTATAGAACCCAGGACTACCAGCTCAGGGTGGCCCCACCCACAATGGGCTGGGTCCTTCCCCATCAATCACTAATTAAGAAAATTATCTTACAGAGATCTTGTGGAGGCATTTTCTCAATGGAGGTGCCCTCCTCTCTGATGACTCTAGCCCATGTTAAGATGACATAAAACTAGCCAGCACAGCTGTGCGTGCTCTCTTGCTCTGTCTCCCTCTCCCTTCCCCTCCTCTCCCCTCTCCCCTGTCCCCTCTCTCCCACTCACACTGCCATGGTTCGAATCTAAAATGTCCTCCACCAGTTTCTCTTCCACACTTGTCCCAAAGCTGGTGGTGATATTTAGGGAGCTGTGGAATGTTTGAGGGACAGGGCCCTGGTTTGGTGAAGGCCTCTGGAGCTGCTTGTTCCTCTGCTTTGTGGGGTGTTACGATCTGAAGGGCCTCCTTCGCCTGTGTGTTTCTCCTGCCATGAACTAGATTCTCCATGCCTCCTCCACATGACTGACTGAAGTGTTTCTTCGATATACTCACAGGTGTTTTGTGGCCCCCATCCAGTATTCCTCAAAGTGTGATTGATCAATATCACCTTGGCAATTTTTCAGCGCTGTAGAGTTGGGCTCCAGCCACCTGAGTTTCAACAAGCCTTCTAGGTGAGTCTAATGCCTGTTCAAAGTTGAGATCCTTTGCCCAAAGCAGTAAAAGACACAGCAAGAATAGAACAAAACAAACAAACAAACAAAAGAACAGGATGCTAAAGGACTTCTGTCCTGTTTCCTGGGGACTTCTTAAGCAGCTAACTGCAGAGAGTAACCTACTCTCCCACAGGGACAACTAGCAACTATAGCAACACAGCCACTCCTAGTGGGTCTCAGATGTTCTCCAAGAGAATGTCTTTCCTTAATAAATAGAGAAGCTTATACTTAAATCAGACTCTTCTGCACATTGTCCTTTCTGTCAGTAACAGGAGCCATCTCCTTGCCTCTTG
The DNA here is from genome assembly GCF_963924665.1 of Micromys minutus. NCBI lineage: Eukaryota > Metazoa > Chordata > Mammalia > Rodentia > Muridae > Micromys > Micromys minutus. Next base: position 45,856,389 of record NC_137980.1, on the reverse strand, counting down.
CTTCAGCTCAAAAAGAGCTTGGTTTGCTCCAATGCTGTATTATCCTCTCAAATCAGTGCATACCCCTTCCCAGAGCTTGATAAGCAACCCCCCAATGGCCTGGGCTTTTGCTCATTGCTGTGCATTGCATCTCTTTACTGATGCCTCAGGAAGGTCTCCTGAGGCCTAGTGCACCCACCTTGTGAACAGACAACTCAAGGTGGTACTGAATGACCCACTGTTGTCAGGTCTGCTCTCATCCTGATCCACTGGTTCCAAAGTGGATTCTTTGATCCACTGGTGCCAAAGTAGCAGACTTTGTGCTAAAGTGAGATGGTCTGCCAGGTACTGAAAAGTTTTCCAGAAGTGAGACCAAGAAAACTCTGGAAGCTGCTCTCAACCCGTGGAAAGGATATCTGGTGAACAAAACAGATCCACGTCTGAAGGTGGGCTTCTAAGACAGCCCCATGCTCCAGAGTCCAGTGCTTAGGACCATGGGTAATCTCCTCCCTGGGGAGTGGGCTAGACCTGTGGCTAAGTTCTAAAGAATAAAATATGGAAAGGTAAGGTTGTGTCCCTTAGAGATTACAATACAAGAAAATACCAACTTGCTGGGTCTCACTCATGTTTTTTTTCTTACTGGCTCTGTGAAACCAACTGTCATGACAGAAGATATCTCTTGTCAGATTGATGTTATGAGAAACTAATGTCTCCAGTCAACTGGTATGAGTTGAATTGTGCTACACCCAAAAGAGACGTGAAGTCCCACCCACCCCCAAAAAAAGATGTGAAATCTTAAAGTCCATGCCTTTAGAAAATGACCTCATTTGAAAATGACATTATATGATTAGTCAATGTGAGGTCAGATAGAAATTAGCCCATACCCAATATGACTGGTGCTCTTGTATGAAGAGAAAATAGACACACATGAACTCATGAAGGGCAGAGGTAGAGACACCTGTGCACAGGTGAGCACCAAGGCAGTGTGAGGTGCCATACCCACTAACAAATAAACACCAAGAACTGTGGCCATCGCCAGAATCGGGGGCAACACATGACACAGATTCTTCCTCCCAGACGAGGGAAGGAAACATCTGACTACACTCTGGACCTGGCATCCAGAGATGTGAGAAAGTAGACATTTGTTGTTTAAGTCCCTCACAGTGGCATTTCATGGTGGCAATCCCAAAACTAATACCCACAAGAACTCTCAGAAATTGATCCTCCTCTGTTTCTACACACCGGGTTCATGATATACTCAGTCAACACCTCATTGGCAGCATTTTGAGAAAGCCGAAACCAGAAGACCAGCTGTAAAGAGTAGAGAGGTAGCTTGGCTTTCAGCAACAGTCAAACCGTAGAACAGAACACTGGTGGTCAGGGCAAATCTATGACACTAGGACTAAGTCTGGGTGCCTACAGTAGTACTGCTTTTTACAGCCCTTGGCTTTCTTCCTTTCTGAATCAATTGCCTATTGCCATGTATCAAAGCAGTCTGAAACTTGATAGAGTAGTAGTTATTTTCCTGTGATTCTACAGTTTGGTCTGGTCTTTGCTGGGCAATTTTTCTGGTCCTCTATGGGCCACATATAGGGCCCAGGCACCTTGCGGCTCAGCTTGGGTCTCTTAAGACCTAAGGCCCAGGGGCTGGAGAGATGGCTCAGTGGTTAAAAGCACTGTCTACTCTTCCAGAGATCCTGAGTTCAGTTCCCAGCAACCACATGGTGGCTTACAACCATCTGTAATGGAATATGATTCCCTCTTCTGGTGTGTCTGAAGACAACACACTCATATAAATAAAATAAAAAATCTTAAAAGAAAAAAAAACTCTGGGAGATGATTCAGTGGTTAAGAACACTAACCACTCTCTTCCAGAGGTCCTGAGTTCAATTCCCATCAACCACATGGTGATTCACAACCATCTGAAATGGGATCCAATGCCCTCTTCTGGTGTGTCTGAAGATAGCTACAGTGCACTCATGCAAAAAATAAATGTTTTTAAAAGACTTAAGGCTCTATGTATGGAGACTTACTGATGCCCATCAGTGGGAACTCTCTTTCCATGTGGACTCTTACCATCTAGTAGTCTGGCCTGGTCTTTCTACATAAGGGCCAAAGCACACCATGAGAAAAGACAGTCCTGGAATACATGTGGCTGCACTGCTGTTCCATCCTGTCAAGCAAGCAAGCTAAACAGGTCAATTCAGGTTCTATAATGGGTTAATAGATTCCACTTGTTGTGAGGAGCTAAGAGGAACTCATGGGTATATTTTAACTGCCACACTGAAATACTTTCATCTTTCATTTTTCTACTTTTATATAGAAAGCTAATTGCAAATAAGTTCTTTTCTCGAGATCTATTAAACGTATCTGATCAGAAACCACCAGACTCGGAGCTTAGCAGAGAAGCTGTCTTCTCATTCCATTCCTGCCCTTTTCATACCATGCATTCAAATTTATGTGGTAAAAACTTCCACCTCTACATATGGTTTCATATCCAACTCTATTCTCCAGGTCAAACTAGGGGTCTTTCTATAAGTCCCAAATTTAATAAAACAAACCAAATTCTTGGTTGCAGTATGCTGCTCAATCTTCTGGGCCAGCCACCCTATCTCAAGTCCTCGGGTTCACTTGCTAACTCAGCAACCCCTCTATCACCATCTTAGTTATTTTTCAACCAATGTGACAAAATACCATGACCAAAGCAACTTATTAGAGTTTATTGGAATCTTATGTTTCAGGGGGTTAGAGTCCATGACCATCATGATGGGGTGCCTGACAGCAGGTAGGCAGGCATGGGGCTGGAGCAATAGCTGAGATCTTGCAATCCTCATCCACAAGTAGAAGGCAGAAAAAGACCTAACCAGGTGTGGTGGTTTGAATAAGTTTGGCCCCATAGATTCACGTGTTTTAATGCTTGGCCATAGAGGGTATCATTATTTAGGAGATGTAGTATTGTTGGAGGAAGTTTGTCACTATGTAGGAGGGTTTTGAGGCCTCCTATGCTCAAGCTCCGCCCAGTTGGGACTCCAGTTCCTTCTTGGTTGCCTGAGAAAGACAGTCTCCTCCTGGCTACCTTCAGATCAAGATGTAGAACTCTCTGTTCCTGCAGCACCGTGTCTGCCTGCATGCTGCCATGCTTCTCACCATGATGGTAATAAACTAAACTTCTAAAACTGTAAGCCAACCCCCAGTTAAATTTTTGCCTTTATAAGAGTTGCTTTGGTCATGGTGTCTCTTCACAGCAATGAAACCCAAAGCCAGTGAAACACTTCCTCCACCAAGGTCACACCTCCGCCACCAAGGTCACACCTTGCCAGGTCTGCCATGGCTGCATAAGGTGAGGAGTGACACAGTTCCTGCCCCTGGACATCACCAGGCTGTTGATCCCCATGATCCCCTCATGTGTTAATGGTTACTCTTGCCCTAAAGCTGATCTGCTGTCTTTACTACTTTACTTTCAATCTTTCTTTCTGGGGAATATACTCCCCCACCACCACCACTACCATTACTCAGAGCTAACTACACCATAGTAAATGAGACAGATACAGTTCTCAGGAATGGAGGTGGTCATGAGGCTGTGGAGGATGAGGAACAGACTTTCCATTTGACCTTTAGGGTCATGAGAAAGGATCTAGACAACATAACCACAGAGGCCATAAAAGCCTACATAGTCCTCTGTAGAAATAGTTGGTTGCCAGGCTTGGCCTTGAATGTGGAATCACGAGGAGACACACATACCCTTCAGTTCAATGACTGCTGCATTAATTAGCCAGGGGGACATCAAGGATAGAGAGTTAAAGAGGTCTTAAGAAGAAAAGGTATGGCTATAAAAATAGGAGTTTATAGATGATTTGGGAATAAATATTAGGAGAGTGCATGAGGCTATGGTATACACTTCCAGCAACTGGAGACCAAGCATTCAAACGTAGCAGTCTATGGAGGCCACTGTCATTCAAACACCACAGCCCCCCAACTATTCATTCCCAAGGCTCTCTTTTACCCATCAACCTACAAGCCTTCTTCTGGATTCTTCTCAGATTCTTATTCACTGTGTCGGCCACCACCCATCTCTCTTCTGGATGAAGACATTGGCCTCCTAAGAGGCTTCTCTGCTTCGCTCTGTGCTCAGTGCTCCCAGGAATCCTGTTCTTCATAACTATGCCTTCAGCCAGAGTGATCTCTGAGCCACAAAAACTTTCTGATCTTATGCCTGCATTTAAGCGCTTCCGTGCTTTTTCCACTGACTTCGTTTTTTAAAATAAAGTCTCAAGCTGTAGCCTGTCCTCACACCACTCGACCCACGTCTTCAACATCTCTGCTCCAGCATTACTAAATGTTTTTATATGGTGACTTCCTTGTCCTCCCTCAGAACTTTTACACAAGTTTCTTGCCTATAAGTCTGCTCTAACATCACCCTGACTTTCCTGTTAATTCTCCCAGTGACATTCCCATGCATCTAGCTGTGAGTAAACCAGTCTGGTCCAGAAACACAAGACAGAGTGCAGTTTTCTTTCTCATCTTGCCTGGGTTTCCTTTGGAAGTCTCTCAGTGATAAATTTTCTATATCCACTAGGGTAATCAATTATCTAAGTTTTCGCAGGACTAAGACCTATCCTTATTCCCAGGGTATAAAACAAGTGAACCCTGCTGAAAATCTGGATAAGCAGGAAAGACCTGTCATCTTAGCTGAGATACCTTTTTCCCTCAAGAAACTGCTTAGAAACCAAGGACCGCAGCCAAATATTTGCCCTAGAAAACTTTCTGTCTCTCGCTGTAGGTCCATCTGCCCCTTCCACCTCAAACGCTACTGTCAATTAACAACATACAGCTAATTATTGACCACAACTAATTGCAATACACATTTTATTACTTCTCAAACAAAAGGTTGGCTTCAATTAGCCAAGTGTGAAATGTTGATTATGGTGGTTTGAAGCAGGCCCATGGTTACCATCACCAATTAGCAAGCTCATGCCCAGAAGCCCTCATTAGTGTATGCATTTATGACACACAGACGAAAATGAAAAGCCATGGCGTCATTTTTCTGAATTCCATCAGGAAAAAAAAAAAAGCACAGTAGAGTTTATGCAAATTGTAAAAGCAATCATTACACATTACGATGTAAAACCCAACTAGATTTTCAGACAGCCTGCCAAGCATAGGCTCTTATGTAAGGGAATGCCTTGCATAGAAATGCCATTGTATCTTGCCTATAGATGGTAATTAATAAATGTTTTTCTGTGTTAATATGTATGGTATATGTAAGTACGCGTAAGGATGCCTATGTCTGTACAGGGGTGTACATGTGTGTGTATGTATGCATGCAGAGACCCGAGGTAGATTCTGGATGTCTCCCTCAATCACCCCTACCTTATTTCTGGAGTCAGGGTCTCTCACTGAGCTCAATTTAAATGGGCTGTCTGGCCAATAAGCTCCAGGGATCCTCCTGTTTCTATCTCCCTAGTGCTGGAACTGAAGATGCACACAGCCATGCCCAGCTTTCACATGGGTTCTAAGAATCCAAACCTAGGCTCTCGTGTTTTCCTAACAAGTATATTACCTAATTAATTAACTAATTAATTAATTAATAATAAACAAGCAGATTACCAACAGAGCCATATTTCCACAGCCTTGTAAATTTGTTTGATCAAAGTGTTGAATATTAGAATAACTTCTTAGAACCAGGTCTGTGTCAGTGAGGACCAGGGAAGTGAAACACTATGACCAGTGTACCACATCTACAAAAGACAGCTAGGACGAGAAACTTGTAGACCACGTTTCAGACTTCACCAGTCCTGACATCTTGGGTTGCCATTGTATATTGTGACTACCCTGTGCACTGTAGACACATTCTTAGCATCCCTGATCTCTACCCACCAGACATCGGGACATCACACACACACACACACACACACACACACACACACACACCAAACCACCTCCAGACATTGCCAAATATCTGGGTAGGGAGGGAGATGTTGATGGGATGCTTCAGAATCTCCCTTGGCTAAGAATCATTACAAATGTGACTATGGCTTCTCAACTGTGGTATCCAAATCAGTAGTACCAGCATCACTGGGAACAGGTTCAAAATGCAAATGATCAAACCACACCGTTAGAAGCCATAAGGATAGGTTCTTTCTGCTTGAAGCTGCCTTCTTGAATACAAGACAACAGGAATGAAGACAGCCAGAATCCAGCGTCAGCCTGTCTCTCTCACACCACGAACATCACAAAGGCAAAGCCAACTGGACTAGGATTCCTTACGAGGCTCCCCTGGCCCTTTGAGGTCTGAAGAACAGGAGAGACACTTGGATCGTTCATCATACCTGCCTTGACCTTAGTGATGTCAATGGTCAGTCAGATACTCGTAGTTCCAGACTACTGCCAGGTGAGGCTCTTGAATAATCAGGATGTATACATGTACTCTGTCCATGGGGTTACAGCAGAAGCTTCTGTTCTTGCTACCATGGCCTTCCTCCCTCTCTGGACACAGCCAATTGGCTTAGAGAGAGGGTTCTACCTAACTTGAACCAACCGTGCTCTTCTTAGGAGTTTTAATCAAAACAATGTGAGAACAGAACTCCCCCTCCCCCATGATAGTTGAGATTGTGAGCCTGTGAACTCTGGAGCTCCTGGCCTCTGCCATGTTCCTCTCATAATAAAAGAGGCTTAGCTCAAACTGAGAAGAATTGCTTAAGCTGGGAAAATAGAAAGTGTCGGCAGTGCAAGCATGAGGACCTGAGTTCAGATCTCCAGCATTCACATAAAAGACAGGCATAGCAGCCTTCATCTATAGTGCAAGCACTGTGAGAGACCAGGAGACAGAGACGGGCAAATCCCAAGGGTTCAGTGGCTAGTCTGCTTAGCCTGAGCAGAGCTCCAGGTTCGCTGACAGATCACAAAAACTAAGGTGGAGACGACAGAGGAAGACATCTCTGGCCTCCACACACATATGCACAAACAAGAGCAGTTGTGCGCACATGTGCACACAAACATATACCACACACAGAGGATGTGACAGAAATTGGGGGGAGGGGAGGGGAGGATCACCCTTTCACTTCTTGGGCTATGCAGGAGTACAGGTAACATTTTTACAAAATTCAGGAACTAAAAGGAAGTGTACCATTGCAACCTTTACCCTTAACTCAGAAAGGTTTGTTAGGAGAAGTCCCTCCTGCCCTCTCCATGACCTATGGCCTCTGTAAAGCATTCTAATCTTCCAAGACACACACTGGGCCCCCTTAGCCCCAGAAGTAATTACTTAGATGTCCTCATTATGCCCATCAGTAAGACCTGGGACAGACAGCGGAGTCCATGTGGGAAGGAAGGAAGAAAATATTGCCAAAGGAGTTGTGATTTACTAAAGGTTGTTCTTAAATTAATAATGAAATGCAATCATTTGGGAAAACATGGAGAAAAAACCTATTAGGCCAGTTGTGTGACCCCAGACCCTCCCTGTCTCAACAGGGGTCCAAATTCATACTCCATTTGTCACTTCCAGATCCCTAACAACAAAAGTGGTGTACAAACAATACCATGGCTTTTTTTGCTAGAGACTGAATAGATGGAAAGATGGGATGGATGGATGAATGGATGGATGGATAAATGGATGGATGGATGAATGGGTGGATGGATGGATAGATGTAGATAGATGGGTAGCTGGATGGATAGGTGTGGGCAGGTAGGTAGATGGATGGATAGATAGATAGATGATAGATAGATAGATAGATAGATAGATAGATAGATAGATAGATAGGGAAATGATTGAAACACTGAAGTTCCTTAAAGGCAAAATTAGGGGTACCTGGCTGACAAATAAGACAGGACAAGACAAAGGCCTGCCTGGAAACCAAGCAACCCTTCCCCCTCTCAGAGCCTCAAGTTCCCTCAGCTACACAAATGCAGGGCTATTGTAACTTTTCTTTCTGGCCCCTTCTTTCTCCCAGGTCTAAGAAAATTCGATCCATTTCTAGCTCTCTGCAGAGCAAGGCTCACTGCCCATCTGTTGGTCCTGTTTGCAGAGCAACATAGGCTGGGTGGGCAGTGGGGAGGTCTCCAGTTTAACCGAGAACATCACTGCAGATGCATCTGAAAGGGTGATATGTGGGCTTGGAGGCAAGTGAGAAATCTGGAGCATTGCCACACAGCCCTGTCTGTCCCCACGCTCACCAGACTGGCCCCATCCGAGACTCCCCACAGGCATGGGACGAGGGGGAGTGCCATCACACAGCACCCCACCACTGCTATGTCCCAGAGGCAAAAACGAATGTTTTTAGATCTCAGGAAGCAGTTAGACCCTGATGGGGATGGACCAATGCAACTCTCCAGGGAGTCAGTAGGACCATCCCTTTGCCTGAAAGTATCTACTTTTCCTAACCCTCACTGCCCAGAGCACTATCCTGTCACTTTGACAAAGATGCTCTCGTGAAGGGATCTGAAATCTGTAGATGTGAGCTGTCTTCAATGGAACCAGGACTCCATGGTGCAAACCACTAACAAGTCATTCAGCACGTCCTGGGAACTGCTCTGAGCTGCTCTCCAGAACCCTCACTGTCACTAGTTGAACTCTGGTGAATAAATTAAGTACGTGTGGGGCCTGTTCACCTTCTCAGAAGCACACGGTGAAAGGTGGTAGAAGTCAAATGGGAATTTTGCTCTGTCCATAGGCAGGGCTGTGCCACCAATGGCATAGCGCAGATCTCATAAGCCAAAGGCTCTTCTGCCTGCATGTGCTGGCTGCAGCCTCCGTGCATCCTTCTCAGGGCTGGCCTTCTAAATCCCGCCACACCCTTTCACAATCCAGGCTCCACTCACGAGGTCTCGTCCATGAAGACCTCCTGACTGCCCCCATAACCCATCTAGACAGATGTCTCCATAACTCATCACCCCTCACACCCCATTGACCGGAGAGGTGAATCTATGTAGACAGGAAGTGTCCCACCATATGTCCATCTCTACCTTCTAGCTTACGGAGTCCTGGCAGGCAAAGGCTTTCAGTGCCTTGTTTCTGTGTGGCAAGGCTCAAGTGCCAGAGCCACGGAGGTTCAGTGACCAGTGAATGAAAAGCCAGTGAACTGAAGCCTCATCAGAAATCCAAGTTCAAGTTGTAGAAGCCACCTGGGTATCTAGCAACGGAGGAACGGAGACGAAAACTCAGCCATGCATACACAGTGGAACTGTCTCTCATTCATAATGAACAAAGACATGTGGTCTACAGGAAAGTGGTCCAATCTCCCACAAATAACATACATTATCTCTCATATGTGGTTGGTTCCTACATGCTCACATAAATACATGAAATCATGTACATGAACCAGCAAGATGGCGCAGCGCGGAAGTACACTCGCCACCAAGCCTAATGACCTGAGTTCCAGCCCCAGATTCTTTATAGTGGAAGGAGAAAACAACTCCTGAAGCCTGACCTTTGACCTCCACACTCAAACTTTGGCACAGGCCTACACATACTTGTTGGCTTATATTTTTTTACAACCTACTTTAGTAAGGATTTTTCAACCTCCCTTCTAGCCCACCACTCCCCAAAGGTAATGGAAGAGAAAGGTTATTAGGATATAGGGGAAGTGGGCCTGTTTAGAAATAGTTCTTTGGGACGGTTCCAATCTTTGTTGTTCTCAGTGCAATCTACTAGCAAACACCACACATGAAACAGCAGCAGCAGCTTAATCTTAATCCAGAATGAACTGCGAGGCTCTGCTGCGTCAGCAAGAAGCCACCAGTATACCAGCGAGTCCTTCAGCGAGTTTCTCTCTAGGAAGTCGCCACAAGCGAAGGTAAGCAACTCGATGTAAGGGTGAACCAATGCACGCACATCGTCAGCAAAGAGTAGTGAGGTGGAGCGAGGTGAAGCGATGCTCCAGCCCCCCCCTATCTGTGCGGTCATATTTATATTCCTTCTAGTCATCGCAGTCCTTTCATGTGTCTGCTTTATCAAAACATCCTTTCCCATCATTTGACATAACTGAGTTTCCAAAGAAACCAGAAGTTTCCTCTTCACAGACCCACTTACTGCTCTTCCAAAGGTCCCAAGTCCAGGTCCCAGCATCCACATGGCATGACGACAAAGTAGAAAAGAAACCATTTAGACTTAAAAGACGTATAGGAGGGGGAGGGGCAAGAAAATGGAGAGTATCGGGGTCAAAGGGGGAATAATGCAAAATAACATGTACATGTGCCAACGCTTTTAATTATTTTTAATTGAAATAGCAATGGGCTGGAGATACAGCCTCAGCTCAGTAAGTAAGGCACTTGGCTAGCGTGCACAAAGGCCTGGGTGTGTAGTTCCCAGCAGCACACAAACCAGTCATGGTGGGTAACCCCAGCATCAAGAGACGGAGGTAAGAGCATCAGCCCAGAAGTTCCAAGTGACTTTGGGCTCTACCTTCAGTCCACCGTTGCCTGCTTCCAAATCTGCGTCCCTATCAGTTTCTCTGGGGCTGAGAGGAATCCTCTGGCAGAAAATAGCTGGGTGCCTACAGAAAGGCACTTGCTGCACATCTGGGGACAACCGGTGCCAAGTCCACTGTGAGTTCTTAGTGCGGCCTGCCATGAATCCCAGGGAACAACCAGGTGTGACAGGAGCCGTCTGTCTCAATTAAGTGCTCAGTGTCAGAGATGCATGGAGAGGAAAGGCAAAAAGAGTGAAACCAGAAAGTGGGGGGTCTTCCTTGCTTCTGCTCGTCTCATCCCTGGGCACTGTGTACATCTGCCTTTTGCCTCTTCTCCCTCCCCAACCTGGAATCTATTTTCTGCTCCGTATGTATTCTTTGTCCCCCCCTCCACCCCCACATTATCATACCCACCCCCTCGGCCCTTTATCTCTCCTCCCTGAGGCGCCCATGACACACACGAAAGCAAAGTTTCTTGCTTAATATTTGTTTACTTGGGAACAGTGAGTTTTATGTACACTGATCTTAATTAAATTCTCAGCAAGTTTCTATTTGTGGATAGAGAGGCATTCTGCCCAAGAAGGGGGCCTTTAAAATCCTGGCATCTTATTACCGTTACACCCAGCACTTGGAAGCAACACCCGGGATTCAGGCTTTCATTTGGGGCCCATGAAACTAGCTGCGTTCTCAGCAATGCAGGTTATTGGCAATTTCACTCTGGGAGGGATGTGGCTTTCCTTTCAGACATCCTAGCATGGCACTTCAAAAGCCATGGTGACTCGCTGCTCCATCTGTGTGGGCGCCTGATAGATAAAATGCTCCACAAAGAGACAGCTGGGGTATCAACCAAAGAATGCTTGATGTCTACCCAAACCACAGCCTAGAGTCCTAGCCCTTCCTGTCATTTGTGTGAGTCCCCACTAAGTGACAGCACTCAGAAAGGACACTTCCTCAGCCTCCTGGTTCCTCATTCTTGACATAGTTTTCTTTGAGACAACCCCCAAGGTCATCTCCCCTACGCATCCCCCACCCAGTGGCTGCCTGGAGCTGGTACCTTGTCCTCTATGCTCCCCGAACTTCAGAACCCCTGCTCATAAGTCATGCAATTTGCTTGCAAGTCATTTGTTAAAAAGCCTTGTCATTTGTCCTGATGTGTCCCACTATATATACACTTCGTGAATTACATCCCTGTAACAACGATGATGACGATGATGATGATGATGATGATAATGATAATGATAATAATAATAATAATAATAATAATAATAATAATAATAATGAAGAGGTTGAGAACTGTGGGTAGGAATGAGGTATGTAAGCAGATAGAGGCTTAGAGCCAGGGCCTCGCTAATGTAGCCCAGGTTAGCCTCAAACTCAAGCTCCTCCTGCCTCTATCTCCTGAGTGCTGGGATTGAGGAAATCCTACCCCACACAGCTTTAAAGCAGGATAAAAAGGATAAATTCAAGTTTGGAGCGCAGTGTAGAGATAGAAATCTGGGAGTCATGGGGATAACCCTATCTCGTTTTCTCAACAGTCAGCTGACAGAGAAATATACAGGGCGTAGGCGAGCTCACCTAAGCCTAGAATAGTGAAAACGAGTCAGGGGCCCAGGCTGTGTGAAATGCAGACACACAGCCTCTGACCAACGAGCTCACGGAAGCCCTGTGTGTAAACCAGAGCACCAGGCAAGGAACAAAACGGTCACCTCATCCCACCACTTTCCATGCCTGCTCATGGAGTCACTGATCCAACATCTCGTGCGAGTGACATTGCTGCCCTGTTCCGTGGGAAGACAGAGGCTCAGTGAGGCTTGGTAACAGCTCGGCACCAGAGCCAGGGTTTATCCCGAGACCCAGATCACAGCACTGTCAATGGAAGGACACTCATAGCCACAGTGCCCACAGCAGCCACAGAACCTGGAAACAGCTCACGGTGACATCAGCAGGAGAGTGTTCAAACCACTGTGAGCATGAGGGACAGATCGGTACCATTAAGTTCTACCCTAAGGCTGGGCAGATCAGTGAGGCCCTAAGGTTGACACTCAGAAGCACATACACATAAAAAAGAAGGTGGCTCAGTGGGTAAGGTGCTTGCGGTGCATTATGAGGACCCGAGTTCAGATCCCTGTCACCCACATTAAACAAGCAAACAAACAAAAGGTGTGGTAGCACATGCCTGTAATCACAGTGTGGGAGGCAGAGGTCGGAGCATCCCTGAGGGCTTGCTAGCCAACCAGTCTAGCCAATCAGTGAGCTCGGGTTCAGTGAAAAAAAAAAAAAAAAATGTCTTCAAAAGCAAGACAGAGAGACATCCAGGAAGACACCCAGCATCAACCCCTGGCCTCTACATGCACAGGTACACATACATTTGTACACACACACACACACACACACATACACACACACACACACACACACACACACAAATTAGATTAGAAATCTACAAAGGAAAACACCAGGAGCACCACGCAAGGAGCTCACCATGGGATTCAAGCGCTGCTCAGTCAACTACAGCAGGGCATGTGGGACACGGTGGTCTCCTCCCTCTGCGTCTCAGCTTCCGCAGCTGGTCAGTGGAAGGTGCAACACCCTGTCTTGTGACCCACAGACCTGCAACAGGAGCCAAACAGAAAGTAGAAAGGCTTTAATTTCAGGAGATGGATGTGTGCATGTTAGAACTGAGGCTGAATTCCAAATACACCTGAATCCATTCAGAAAGAAAGCAGACTTAGAGGCCCTTTCCTGACTTTGTTGTGAAAGAGTCTCTTTCCAAACAGCCAGAAAGCTAAGGGGCCAAGAGCACACGTCTGTACACAGCCACACACACCCAGGTGAGGACCCAGGAATTCTCTGTCTAAACGGCCCTGACTCTGCATACAGACGTGCTAATCTCCAGGATTCTGTCCTGTCTGAGGTGAGTGGGCTCCAGTGTGCGCTCCCCTAGGCTCGCAGGACCAGAAGGAGGTCACGGGGGGGGGGTGTGACATGAAGAAGGAGGGGAGAGGAAGGAGATGTGAGATGTTGGGGCTGGGGAGGGAAGAAGACCCCAGCATGAGCAGCCACTTGGGTTCCGTGTCCAAGATTTTTGTAGCCCGTGTATTTAAGGTTCCACAGACGTCATAACCCATATCGCACCCCTCCCGTTCCCCTGGGAGGAGGTAACAAAACCCAAGGAGCAGAAACAATCGTTGCTGGAGGCCTAATTATGGCAAGCAGCCTGGTGTGCTGGATATAGTCTCTGCTTTGGGGGAAATGTGCTGATTTATGCAGTTTCCAACATTTAAAGGTAGAGAGCAGACTGTGGCTGAATCAGCTCAGTCTCTGGGACGAATCAAAACCCCAGGATGCTGAGCCAAAAAAAAAAAAAAATGCAAATTATTTTCTCTGCCCTTCTCTTCTTCATATCACCCTAGTCCTGCCACCAGGTGTATTTTGGGTCCCCTGGCCATTACCTGCTGCACAAAGCCCACATTAACCTAATAACCACTGAGGCCCAAAGTTAGATAAATACTGTTCATATGCAGATTTCTGTCCTTGGCTCTAGGGAAACTGAGGCATTTCAAGCCAAGGCCTCAAGAAAACTGCAATCTAGTGAGACATAAAGGCACACAAGATCCAACCTCTTGTCCGACAGTTGTCTGAGCGCCACCAAATTCTCTCCTCTCTGCTTTTGCTCCATTGTTGGCACCTGTTGAATTCTTCCCTCTGAGAATGCTTGGCTGAAGTCATACAGACACAGTTGTGGATGCTTGCAGCTAACCATAGGACTGAACACGGGGACCCCAATGAATGAGCTAGAGAAAGGACTTGAGGAGATGAAAGGGTCTGTAACCCCATGGGAAGAACAACATTAGCAACTAACCAAACCCTCCAGAACTCCCAGGGCCTAAACCACCAACCAGTGAGCACACATGGAGGGACCCATGGCTCTAGGTGCATACATAGCAGAGGATAGCATTGTCTGGCATCAAGGAGAGAAGAGGCAGTGAAGACCAAGGCACCAAGGTGGAGAGGATGGTTGGGAGAGGGAGCATCTTCATGGAAGCAAGCGGAGGAGGAGGGGGGATTGGAGTGGGGACAAAGGGGATAACATTTGAAATGTAAATACAGAGAATATCCAATAAAAAAAGATGCTTGGCTGAGTCGTGAAATTTGTTTCAGCCAACAGAACGCTAGCACCACAGGCTCTCCGGAAGGTTGGAAAAGCCCCTGGGCTTGGAAGGTGAAGTTTGTTGTCTTTTGTAGTTCTTGGTATCAGTCAAAGGGAGAGTCAGAAGTGGCTTGCTAGAGGAAGGGAACTACGTGGAGACACTTGAAGAGAGACACATCCCCCTCAGCTTAGATGGTGAGTTCATCAAACAGCAGCCAGGCCCCAGGCAGCCCTCAGACACATCTCAGATTCACCTGAACCCTGCAGACTTGTGAGCAACCCCAGACTAGGCCCAAAAGACCACCCCACTGAGCTCCCCACCCCCACTCCGCCCCACCCCCGTGAAACTGCCAAACTCTACAGCTGCAATGTAAATAAATGGTTACATAAAGCCCACCACAGCAAAGCAGAGGGCTGAGCCATATTTGGGAGAGCAGGATTTAGCAGATAGTCAAGGAAGAGAGAGCCAGGCCGAGAGAACAGAATGTGCGCATGCGTGGGTGGGCATGGCAGGCCTTGCTCCTAGAGATGCGCGTGTCACTCGAGGTGATTAGAACAGGACTCTGCAGAGCCAGTGCCCGTGAGTAAAGTCAGAAGCCTTGCTGCAGACTGTGAATTCTGGGCTTTCTCCCCTGACAGCAGTAGAGCAGCAGAAGGCAGAAAAGTAAAGCGAGCAAGAGTTACAAAATGGCCAGGTGAGAGAAGGGCCCCTAAAACAGCAGTTGTGTGATGTCCTTGCTAAGAGGCAGGGACACCAGGCAAGCGATCCGGTTCCTGGTTCCCAGTTCCCTCTCACATACTGTTGCTTGGAAGCCATGCATGAGGACTTGGTGGGAACTGTGGGGGGAGGCTCCTTGGATACCTGGCGGAACCAACTGTACTGACCGGTGTCTGCCATAGGCTTTTAAAAAGCCCTGGACTAACACCTGCATGGTGCCCATCTTAGCACCCACTTTTGCCATACAGAAGCTCTGTCTTCTCTCTCTAGAGAGAGAATCTCCTATCCATGACTCTATATCGAACCTTTTCTCCAAAACTCATCCTCCATAGCCCATGAATTCCAAAAACCAGAACCCAAAGCCTTAACCCCAGCGCTATGGAGGCAGAGGCAAGTGGAGGTCAAAGTTTGAAGCCAGCCTGGTCTACAGAGCAACTTGCAGGACAGCCAGGGCCACACAGAGGAAATTCTGTCTTGAAATTTTTTTTAAAGAGTCACTGGCTCAATGGAAGTTTTATGTGACTCTGAGCACATGACATCCTAGATCCTGGGTTAAAGTCCATGTGGGGTGAGAGGAAAATTTTTTTCTTCAAATGCAAAGTCACCCCCAAAAAAATGCCTATATCGAAGGCAAGACTCGCATTGTACCAAAGTCCCTCTAGCAGTTCAAAGGAGAGACTCTGTCCGCCTCACCTGCCCTTTCTCCTTAACCTTCACCTTGGCAGGAAGTCAAATTGAAATCTCAAGGCAAATGCATTTACTGTAAATCCTAAGAATCAGTTTCCAGAAAGTGTAAGCCTCAAACAACAGCAAAGTCCCACGAAGTGACAATCCCAAGTCGGTGACCAGTCAAGGGTGATTCAGTCAAGGACAGAAACTCAGCTTCATTAAGCCAACCCTTTGCAGACACTCAAGACCCAAGTGACTTGGTATTCTCTGAAGTACGTCGCTTTCTGACATTTCTTTAATGACAGGAGGCTCAGAAGGTCCCTATCTCAAATGTATCATCCCAAGCCAGCCAAACACAAGTACTCTGTCCACAGCAGCCTCCAAAGTTGTCAAGATGCCCATTGAACCCCACTTTGTCTCTTCTCCAGCTTAAATATATGATTCTGGGAGAACTTTCTTCTTTCCCCAAACTAACTTTCCAGTAGTTGGATGGAGATATAGTTCAGTTAGTAAAGGGTTTACCCAGCACACACGAGGACCAGAGAACCACATAAAGCAGTCTTGGTGGCAGACAGTTGTCTGTAATTGCAGGCACTGAGAACGTCAGAGCAACAACATCAGCCCTGTCCCCTGTCCCCACCATCAGAAGCCTCTCTCTGGACCAGGCTGTGCTTGGTGCATTCTTCTCTTACATCGGATTTGATGTGACTTTCCCAGGTAATGAGAGAGTTAAGAAAACAATTTCCAGATCCACTTTATCCTTGTTCGCTATGAGGTACAGTGTGGTGGCTGGCCCAGTGTCAGCTCTCGGATATCTGCTAGCTGAATGAACCTGTTTCTGACAGAGTCAGCACACGGTTGAGGTGAGCAAGCAGCAGCTCAGAGTCTAGTCTGCTCAGGCTCACAGTTTCCAAATGACATACTAAGACACCTGTTGCTCACTGTATGCTTGCTACCCTCCCCTCAACCTCCACACCCCCCCCCCAGTACTACACCAAAGCCTTCACCATCAATGTGATGGCATTTAGAGGTAGTCCTGGGGGAGGAGTTTTGACTAGACATGTCATGAGGGCGGGGCCTCTTGCTGAGATCATGACCTCATGAGAGGACAAGGGAAAGAGATCATTCTATGTGTAAGAAACTCATGACAGAAGGTGGCTTACTGACTGGTTGTGTGTATCAACTTGACACAAGCTAGTGTTATCTTGGAGAAAGGAGTCTCCCCTTGAGGAAATGCCTCCATGAGATCTAGATGTAAGGCATTTTCTCAATTAGTGATCAAAAGTGAGAGGTGGTGCTATCCCTCAGCACCACTGAGGGTGGTGCTATCCCTGGGCTGGTACTCCTGGGATCTAAAAGAAAGCAGGCTGAGCAAGCCAGAGGAAGCAATCCAGGAAGCACCACCCCTCCATGGCCTCTGCATCAGCTCCTGCCTCCAAGTTCCTGCCTGTGTGAGTTCCTGTCCTGATTTCCTTTGGTGATAAACAGAAATGTGAAAATGTAAGCTGAATAAACCCTTTCCTCCCCAGTTTTCTTGGTCATGATGTTTTGTGCAGTAATACAAACCCTGACTAAGACAGTGGCTTTGTGCAAACCAAGAAGAGAACCCTTACCACAATGCACATTTGCTGGTTACAAGGGTCAGGGTTTTTACACTAGAAAAGAGTAATTTATAATCCATTATTTTGGGGTTTTATGTACGTGTATGCGTGTGTGTGTGTGTGTGTGTGTGTGTGTGTGTGTGTGTGTGTGTGTGTGTATGAATGTGTGCCTATGTGTGCATGTGTGTAGAAGCCAGAGTTTATGGAGAACAACTTAAGGTGCCATCTTCCAGAACACCATCCACCTCTTTTGAGACAGGGTCACTCCCTGCCCTTGAGCTCAGCAATTAAGCTAAACTGGCTGGTCAGCAGGCCCCAGAAATTCTCCTGCCTCTACCTCCTCAGTGGTGGAATTACAAGTGTATGCAAGCATGCCTATGCTCCCCTCTCCCCCAATTCTGGAGGTCAAACTCAGGTCTTGTTATTTACAAGGCATGGGCTTTAGCTGCCTGAGCCATCTCCCCAGACCCTAGTCCACTGCCGAAGCCACTCAGTCTAAGATGTTGTATTATGACCACCCAAAATGACTTCAGACTGTTCAAGTAGTGGGGTCCAAGAAACTCTGGCCCAGTGAAACTAGCCCTGGGCTGTCCAGCACATTCTCATCATCTTACAGAGTCCAGAGAAGAGGAGCAGTATGTGCCAAATGTCCATGAGCCTCAGCTCAGGGAAATCAGGGCTCTAGCCTCACTGATGCAAGGCTGCTTTTGATGATGTCATATCTGTGCGCAGAAATGGAAATGGGATGGAGAGAGAGGGGGTTAGGGAGGGAAGGAGGGAGGGAGAGAGAGAGAGAGAGAGAGAGAGAGAGAGAGAGAGAGAGAAGAGGAAGAAGGAGGATGAGAAGGAGGGAGGGAGGGAGGGAGATAGGGAGAGATTGTGGTGGTGGGTAGTCCCACAATTGTGATGGTTAGTTCATGAAGCCGATGTCTCTACCATCCCGTCCTGAGGCTGAAGTTTAGGAGGGTTCCTGGAGAGCTGTTGGTTTTCAGTCTGCATTAGAGTCCAGGATTCAGATTTAATAGTGGCCACAGTGTCAGAGAGTGAGGGCAAGCAGGCAAAAAGCAAAATTTTCTCCCTCTGTGTCTTTCTACAAAGGCTGCTACCAGAAAGTGTGGCCAGGACCTAGGAGGGGTCTTCCTGCTACAAATAATCTGATTAAGAAAATTCCGAGTGCCTGGCAGCTTGGTCTTACAGACGTAGTCAAGTGGACAACCAATTTAGCCACGACAGCAGTGTGAAACTGAAAGGCTAATGCTAAACTTCAAAAAGCTTCAAGGTCACACACAACCTATTGCTATGTGGCTCTGGTTATTAGACATGGACTATAAATCTTTTTCAACTTAAATGAGTTGATCTTTCGAATGACTGATGACTTTTTAGGACATGAATACAAGCTATTTGGGACTAACCAGTTAATTAAAACACAAAATGATTTCAGGGTTGGAGAAATGGCTCAGCATCTGGAAGTGCTCACTGCTCTTCCACAGAATATCAGTTCCATTCCCAGCACCAACTAGCTTACAACTGTCTGTAACTCCAGCTCCAGGGGATCCAACACCCTCTTCTGCCTTCCAAAGTCACTGACACACACATACACACACACCACAAAAAAAAATACCTTTTTTAAAAACTAATTTGCTTTTGTGTTAGCCTTGGGAGCACCAAGAAAATTTTGCTAAGATGCTAACAGTGTTGGGAACAGAGAAACTATGGGGATGTCTATTAGGAGTGTTTACTTCTGGACCATAGTTTTCCTATCCTGTAGAAACTGGAAACAGTTGTACATCATAAGGCAGTAGTGGAATTAACAGAATCGTACATAATTTAAAAGGCTGTCCTGCTTTGCTTCTCTGTTGCTATGATAAATACCATGACCAAAGGTGAGTAGGGGAAAAAAAGGATTTGTTTGATTTACGGGTTACAGCCTCGACGGAAGCTACAAGAACTAATGCAGGGAATGTGGGGGCAGGATGCTTCTTGCTGACCTGCTTCCTCTGACTTACCCAGCTACCTTTATTCCACAGCGCAGACCCACCTACCCAGGGATGGTACACCCCACAATGAACTGCATCAATCAGCGATCAAGAAGATGCCCCCACAGACAAGCCCACAGAGCAGTCTGACCGAAGCAGTTCCTCCACTGCGATTCCTTTCCATGAATGTCTAAGTTTGTGTCAAGTTGACAGAAACTAACTATGACAGAGGCCAGTCGATTCCTGACATTGTTACAGGAAACAAATCTCAAATGCATTTGAAAGCAGTATATTAACAGTCTCTATTAAAAAAAAAAAAAAGTCTCTTCACTTATATTTGTAGGTTTTTTTTTTTTTTTCTGCTTCTGGGATAGAACCCAAAGCCTGGTGAATACTAGTCAAATGCTCGAGACTGAACAGCGTGCCCAACCCTTCTCATATTTGTAGGATTGTATGCCAAGCACATAGCCATACACTGAAAAGAGAACTAGTCACAATGGCTCATGTGGGTATATGTGCATGCTAATGCATGTGTACACACATGTGTGCAGATGTAAGGACAGGAGGTTGTGGAAGACAGGTAGCATCCTTGAGAACGCTGTCCCCCATCTTTGGGACATGTTGGAGCACACCAACAGGGGTCAGAGAGAACTGTGCTCAGCCCTGAAACCTTGACCAAGGCTCTCCCAAGCCTCAGTGTCCACATCCATTCCTCAGCCTACGAGAAGAGTGAGTTTGTTTCATCCAATGTACAAACACCAACGATGGCCAGATGACATCAGGACTGGCATCGGGTGGTGGTGCTTGATGCTGTGAAGCCAACCTGCTGCTGATGAGCTTCCTTTATTGGCTTGTCACATGACGTCCCCAGACTCTGGAGGTAAACGGGTTTCTCAGCTTCCTTTGTGTTGAAGGTAATTAAGCGTGTCAGGGTTACATAACCATCTTTTCGAACTGATTCAGACCTTTTCACTAAATTGGACCGTCTCAGAATGTGTGGTAATAGCAAATCTTTGGCAACTCTATAGTCGGTTCTACAGTCAATGCCTTAAAGAGAGATTTGTTGATAAACCCACCTACAGTTTTTAAAACGGAGTTTTGTGCTGGAGTGTTTGAGAGAGAGAGAGAAAGAGAGAGAGAGAGAGAGAGAGAGAGAGAGAGAGAGTTCTTTAAATAAATAAATAAACAAATGGAAGGTCTGTTCCCATCAGATCAAATTTCCTTTGCCATTTGCCTCTAGGTCTCCTTGAGATCCTGGGATTTTTTAATGCTGAATTTAGCCCTTTATTAGATAGTCATTGAAATCGACCTCATTCCCATAGAGGGGTGATTATGGACTCATTCCTCCTACAGAGCTGGCGGCAGGCAGAAAAGATTCTGCTGGTAGCTTCAGGGAAATGCTGTGTTCTATAAAATGAAGGCTGGGATGGTTGTGAAGCTGGGTTTTGCATGTTTTCCTAAATTAAAAAGAAAAGGGTGGGGTGGCTAAGAGCGTAGCATGCACAAGACCCTGGTTCGATCACCAGCACTGCAGGAACTGGTGTGATGCCTGCGATCCCAGCACTTACTAAAAAACTTTAAAGCTGACCTTTTTAGTGCACTCGGTAAGTTTAACAAGCACTTAAAAGAAAAGAAAAATAAACAGTTGACAAAGCTTAAAGGCGGGCCAATGGAAATCACCCAATCTGGAGCCAGTGTGATGACACACATAAAATCCCAGCACTTGGGCTGAGACAGAAAATCGCAGGTTCAAAGCCAACCTGAGTTATGTATCATAATCCAGACTATGGAGAGGGGGGAGAAGGGGGAGAAGGAAGTGGAGAAGGAAGGGGAGGAGGGGAGTAGAAAAAGGAGAGGAGGAGGAGGAACGGGGAAGGAGGAAGTGGAGAAAGAGGGGGAGGAGGGGGAGGAGGAAAGGGGGAGGAGGAAGGAAAGGGAAGGAGGAGGGAAAGGGGAGGATGAGGGAAAGGGGAGGAGGAGGGAAAGGGGAGGAGGAGGGGGAGAAGGAAGAAGGAGAAGAGAAGGAAGAGGAGAACACAGGGAGGAAGAAGAAATGCCTTGTCTGCCTGCCTCTAAGGATGCTTCCTGGCCATTCCAGAAGCAGGAAAAGCCTAACCAAGCCTGTGTTCTTGAGTTGCTCACTGACTGAGCTTTGCACTTTAAGCTTTAAACAGAGATCACTGAGCTGAACAAGTCACAGAGCCCTGTTAGCCCAGGAAGGGATGATGCCTCTGCAGGACAGTCAGCTTTGTAAGGATTGAGAAGACATTTGTCAGGAATTTGGGATGAGACCACCAACTCTTCACCTGAGTCTGATGGACGAACAGCAAGTGAGACCACCCCCAAACTCCACACTCAGCCTTAAACAATGCCCCGTTCTGAACGCATGTCCCATGAAGTCTGCTCATATATGCACAAAGCGTCTCTACTCTGCCCTGCCTCCAATCACCTTTCTCTATTCCTCAAGGCCAGTGTCCTTCTTTGTCCCCAAAATATCCCTAAACTCTATCCTTAACAAGGCCCATTGGAGAGCGGGACCTCCCTCTGCCTCACATTTGGCAGCCTTTTGAATAAAGTCTCTCCCTGCAAACTCTTCTGGGTCACTAGCACTCTGCACTGTAGGCTGAGGAAAAGGCTGTAAAGACGCCCTGTCAGCAGGAGGTGCTAAAGGAGCACAGGAGAGCGACAGGTTCACTGACAAGAACCAGAGCTTCAGGGGGCAGAGCAACACCTAAATTTAAAAAATGAAAAAGGGGGCTGGAGAGATGACTCCGCGGTGAAGAGCACTGACTGCTCTTCCAGAGGTCCTGAGTTCAATTCCCAGCAACCACATGGTGGCTCATGACCACCTGTAGTGGGATCTGATGCCCTCTTCTGGTGTGTCTGAGGACAGTGACGGTGTACTCATATACATACAATAAGTAAATAAAATTCCAAAGCCCATCACACACACACACTCACACACACACACACACACACACAGAGAGAGAGAGAGAGAGAGAGAGAGAGAGAGAGAGAGAGAGAGAGAGAGCTAAATTAAAGACATGACCAAGACAATGATTCGATGGTTGGATGATTCAATGATGCCGCTGTTGAGCCCTGAATCAGAGACCTGGAAGTATAAATACGTTACAGCTCGCAGAAGAAAGAAAAGATAAAAGTCATAGAGGAACAGACGAGAGCTTGAGAGGGAAGGTCCAGTAACCCTAATACACGGCGAACAGGTATTCCAGGTGGAGACAAAATAAAGTCAGAAGACAGACACTAATCAGGCACACGACAGAATCGTCCCTGAACTAAGGAACGATTTGAATAGTTCCTTATGTCTGAAGAGCAAAGGGCCGCTGCTTAGCTGAAAGTCGTCCCCACTGTAGAAAGAGGGGACAGACACTGGATATGCAGGAACTCAAAGGTGAGTCTGCAGATAAGAGGCCTCGTGTGAGCTACAAATGGTTTCTGCTTCACCTCTGCCCTCTGCATCTCCCACAAGAACCTCCCTCGCGGCTCACTCCAACAAGAAATCCATAGGTGAGGTAAGCCATGAATGTAGTTCAGCCCAGCTGAGTTCACACATTTCAAAGCCACTGTGCCAGCCAAGGGGAAAGGGGCCCAACAGCTATTTTCAGCCCCTTTTCTCTGGGTGGCTTCAAGTCTCTGAACAAGAGAGCAATACGGGAGCTGAGCCAATTCTGCAAGCTGGGGCCTTCTTTTACTGGGGAGCTGCGGCTCTGGGCTCCACAGGCAGTTGAGCAGGAGTAGTCTTTAAATGTGTCATTATGCAGTGGCTCCTCCTGCCCAACCCTGCTGTCGAATTTCTTGGCACAGATGTCATTCCACAATAAATCTTTTGTACCTTTCAACGCATCTCTGCATCTCTACATCTCGGAATTCTCTAACTGGCACAAAATAATTTGGAGGCAAAAAAATCGATTCACACTGATCTGAAAGAAAATATGGGTCAGCTGAGGGAGTAAAGGGGCTTGTTGCCCAAAGCTCACTCACGGTCAGGGTTCGAGCCCTGGAACCCACTTAAAAAGAGGAATGTGGTGGTTCCAATCTGTAATGCACTCCTCAAACACTGTGAGAGGCAGAGACAGGCAAATCACCAGGAAGCTTGAAAGCACAGCCAAAACAGAACACACTGCTCAGAAACAGTGTGGACGGAGGGAATGACCTCTTGAAAGTTCCTCTCTGATCCCACATGGGCACATGCGTGTGCACACACACATAAATAATAAGAATAATCTTAAGACCATCAGTTAAAGTGGACGTTTTTAACTTCAAAAAATCCTCTAATATTTAGCCTAAGTTCTTTCCCGGATGTGGACCTGTTTACTCTCTGAAAAGCTCACGGTCAAGATTGGGAACCATATTTCCTGCAAAGCCTGTCTTCAGCTCCTCGCGAACCTCTACCCTGTGCTCTTTGCTTTCATCTTTTCAATCTGTACTTGCATCCGTTACACCTCAGAAACCACCCTGGGGTCTGATATTTTTTAAGGAAGAAAGACTAGGGTTGAAGAGATGGCTCGGAGATGAAGAGCACCGGTTGCTCTTCCGGAGGATCTGGGGTCAATTCCTGAATCCACATGGCAGCTCACAACTATCTGTTCCAGTTAGTTCCAGGTGGTGTAACACACACACATGATATACAGACACACATGAAGGCAGAACACTCATTCACATAAAATAAAAATAAAGATTAAAAAGCATTTGAATAAAAAAAGGGAGGCTAAAGAGATGGCTCAGCAGTTAAGAGCACCTGCGTTCAACTCCCAGCACCCACATGGTGGTTCACAACCACCTATCACTCCAGGCTTAGGGGATCTAATGGTCTCCGTGGGTACTGCATGCCCTTGGCCCACAGACATACATAAAGGCAAAACACCCCTATACATAAAATAAAAATCAATCAACCAAAACAAAAGACAAAAGGGTAGTATTTGGAACCCTGCAAATAACGTAATATCAGACCCCACTGAACTTACCAAAGCTTGTGTGTACCTGCAGCCATGGCCACCAAACTCACCAAGGCTTGGTGGTGCATGTGTACCTGCAGCCCCAGCGCTAGTAAGATAAAAGCAGAAGAACTGGGAGTTCAAGGCCATCCTGAGCTATAAGGAGTTTGAATCTATCTTTGACTACATGAGAGTCATAAAAAGGAAAGAAGGAAGGAAGGACTGGGAGGCAATTAGATGGCTCAGCAAGTAAAAGTACTGCTATTCAAGCCTTACAACCCAGGTCTGATCCTCAGAAGCCACATAAAAGGGAACCAGTGAGCGGGCTCCATGAAGTTGTTCTCTGATCTCTGACCTCTGACCTCTGACCTCCACAGGTGCCCTGGCACACGCTACACACACACACAAACACACACGCATGTGAGAGATTAAATACTGTTTAAACAAGAAGCAGCAGCCACCAAAGTCTGGCGCACAGCTATTGTGACTCTGAAGTGTCTTAGATGTATACTGTCCTTTTCCTAAATGCCCCTCACTTCAAACCTCTGCTATGTGAAAAGATTTGTGTCAGTGTGGTGGAGGGTGGGCTCACTGATCACACCACTTGGGAGTCTGAGGCAGGAGGACTACCAGCATAGCCCATACAGTCCAGTCCACTGCACACAAAACAGTTAATTAATTAATTGATTAACTAGTTAATTAAAATAAGTATATTTTGTGATAATCAGCTGGTTCATTTTAATCAGAAAGACATCAAAAAAAATCCTAATTCTATCTAATAATAGAGTTTAAAAATCAATGGAACCAAAACTGATAAATCGTAGGGCACCTCTTTCAATGACTGACAAGATAAATAAATTTAACAAAGTCATTAAAGATGAAGAAGAGTAGGCAATGCCATAAGCAACATCAATCTAATATAAACTTACAAACTAATAACAGCCAAAATACGTGTTTGCTTCAAAGATCTCATGACCTGTTCATCAAGAGAGACCATATTCTAGGCCATAAAAGAAGTCAATGGAGATGATGCAATGAATATGTTCTGATCACCGCGGAACGAAATTGAAAATCAATAGCAAATAGTTGGGGGCGGGGTGGGGATAGTGTCTAAACATGAACTGTTCCCCCCTCGGGTTCCCACATTGACCTACGCTTAGTCAGTTGGCGGCACCATTTTGGAAACTGGAATTGGGAATTTAGTTGCAAGAAGTAGGTCACTGGGAGTGTGTCCTTCCGGATGAACCTTCCTGGACAATTCTGTCCCTGCTGCCTGGCAGCCATGGTGTCTCCACGTGCTCTGCTCTCAATAGCTCAGAAGCAACAGCAAGCTGACCCGGGACTGGTGCCTCTGGGACTGTGAGTCAAATAAACCCTTCCCCTCTTGAGCTGTTTTATCTCCGGTGTTTAGCATAACCACAAAAAGCCTGTCAAGCATAAAGAACCATTGGGTTGATAAAGAGAAGTCTCAAGGAAAAATGTGAGCCTGTGTGTGTGTGTGTGAATAGTAACGATACAATGTATCCAGAAACTGTGGGAGGCTGCTAGAGCGGTGTTTAAAGACTTCCGTTGTAAGCCGTCATACTAAGAAGAAAAACGGCCCTGAAATGAGTGGCATAGTATCCCACCACAAAAAAAAAAAAAAAAAAAAAAAAAAACAACATAGAAGATAAGACACATGGAAAAGTTTACAAAGCCAAAGTTGGGTTCTTTGAAGAGACAAATAAAAATAATAGCTAGACCTAGTGGTAGAATTCTTCCCAGCTACTCTGGAGGCTGAGGAAGAAGTATTGCGAGGTCAAGGTCTGGCTGGGCAACAAAAAGTGAGAGTAAATGTAGCTTGTGGAACTTAATGGGACCCACACACACACCAGCTCAAAATGGGAGAAAAGAGGCTGAGACTCTTTGGGGAGAACTGGCAGCCTGGGAGTGAGCCTTGGTTCAAGTCCCAGTTCTGTAAAAACTAAATAACCTCTATCTCAACTGACCAAAAAGAGAAAGAACACAGATCAGCAACATCAGAAAGACAGGAGATTCTGTCTCGAGTGGGATATGCTTTTGTGTGCCTCCTTGCCCCAAGATCCGTGTGATCAAACCCCTGGGTCTGTAGGCTGTGCTGGGAGGTTGTAAAACCTTTAAGAGGTGGAGCATAGATTTTAAAAGAAAAAATGAGCCCAGCTACAGCAGGTCCCTCTGCTTACTGTCTTGAGATCAGATCTGCTTTTTGCACACGTTCCTAACATTGGTATCCACCATGATACCACGCAGGCAAGGGTAACCTTCTCTGAGCCTGTAACATGACATCTGAGCTCCCAAGACATGAGCCAAATAAACCTCTTTTCTTCATAAGCTGCTTCTCTCGGGCGTTTTACTACAGTGATGAAAATCTGACTTAAAACCCCACACCTATTAAAAGTATAAGAGCAATCATTTAAATAGGCACAGGACCAATTTCCCACGAAGAGAGTTCTATGTGATTTCAACAGTGATTTTTCACTAAGAAACAGTTAACACACAAACTCACAAAAATGATGAGAATATTTCTCAACCCATTTCATGAGACTTAACATGTCTGGATGACAAGCCCGATGCTGAAGTCTAAAACTGAAATTTCTAAACCAGTATTCTTTTGAACATCAGTGAAAAATTCCCACATAATCTGTCAAATGGAAATCAATAATATATAAAGTCAAAATGCATCCTGACCAAGCCTGATATACTGTTAGGTCCAAGGTACACTGACCTGATAAAAAGCCAAAGTGACGTCATTAGCTATATTAACAAACTGAAGATCTGGGGGTGCAGCTCAGTGACAGAGTGTCTGCTTAGCACAGGCAAGGGTCTAAGTTTGGGGGATAAAAAAGAAAGCCATGTTATTGTTTTTAAAGTCATATACTCACTGGACTAGAAGTAGGAAATCAGGGTCTGGAGAGCTGCCTCAGTGTCGAAGAGCTGACCTGCTCTTGCAGAGATCTAACTTCCATTCCCAGCACCATGTCAGGTGGCTTACAACCACCTGTCACTCCAGCTCCAAGGGCCCTAAACACCTTGAACAGTCACATCCACCCTGCTAACACATTCGGGACTTACCATGACCCTGACCATTGCCCAGATGAATAAACATAAAAGCAAAATAAATGTCCCAAGATTCCCCTGACCTATACCTGAAGATGATGTCATCAAGGGTGTTGCATTTGTGAATGCTGTATTCACGAGATTCAGTATTAAGAGTCCTTTGTGAACAGGAGCCTATTCATGGTCTCCGCCTTAAGTGAAAGACTCTTATTTGGCCTCTTATTCATGGTGGCCTGTAACTTTCTCTCCTGGATTATTTTACAACAACCATTTTTCCAGCTACTTAGGCAGTTGAGGCAGGAGGATAGCTTGAGCCCAGGCATTTGAAGCTTGCCTGAGTAAAATAGTAAGACCCATCTCAAAAATATAAAAACTTCCACCAAGTCTAAATTAAAAGGGAACATTCTTGATCTGGTTAACGATGTCATCAAAAGGTGTCAGTTAACATTATACTTAGAATTTAACTATCCAAAGCTTTCCTGCTTTCCCCTCTCACCCCTCACCACCTGAGGTAGTCCAGAGAGCTGGCCTCAGGGTCATGAGAACAGATGATCTGTCCCTGCCCCTCACCAGCTGTGTCACTCAGGAGAGCAGATCCCCACCTAAGCAGCACAGGAGAGCTGGCCCTTGTGATAGGAGCTGAGTGAGCCACCCTGTCCCTCACCTGCCACGAGGTGGGGTGGGGGAGGGGGTAATGCTCTGCCCTCCCCCATTCCCACATCACCCCTAAATACCTACAGTAGTTGGGAGAGCTGGCCTTAAGACAGGAGAACTATCCCTGCCTCTCCCTGGTAGCATTCAGGAGAACGGGTCCTGAATCTCAACAGGGCAACAGAGTGGAGCTGGCCCTGATGGTGAAGAGAGCAGGAGAGCCGGCCCAGCCCCTCACTGCCTGAAGCACATGGGAGAATGGGTCTTGGGAGACTGGGCAGCACAGTGGAGTTGGCTCAGGAGGTGTGGGAATAGGTAAGCCAGGCCCAAGGGCATGAGAGCAAGAGAGCTGACCCTGCCTCTTGCCAAGGGTGGCATTGGACAGCCTAACTGGAGCGTTACTGAAGAGCTTATCCTGGTAGTGTGGATAAAAGGAGAGCCGTCGGACTGACCAGCTCAGCTTCCACCCAGGCCCAGATCCAGGGCTTTGAGTTGGCCCACCCCAAAATCAACATCATCTGTGAACTGTTGGAGCATGTGAAAAGGCCAGCTGGTCCAAAGCAGCAGGAGCTCCGTGGCAACAACAGGATAACCAAGAGGAAGCCAGGTGAGGATCCAATATTGATGGGGTCACAGAAGCCAGAGATCTCGAACCAGACCAATGACTCAGTGCAGTGGACATGTGCAGGTGAAGATGTGTGGGATACCATGGGACACACTGTGACACACCACAGCTTCCAACATGAGATGTTTTCTACACTTGGTTTTGTTTCATTTGTTTTATTTTGGCTTTGTTTGTGTGTTTTTTATTTTCTCTTAAATGGGAGGTTGGAAGGGCAGATATGAGGGAGCGGGAGAGATGAGGGGAGCTGAGGTGCATGATGTGAAACTCACAAAAGATCAATAAAAAGTATTTAAAAATAAAATTAAATTAAAAGCTTCCTGCTAAAATTCGAAATAAGGCAAGGCTATCTGCCCCTGCCCCACCTCGTTCTGTTTAACGTTGTATTGGAATCTCAGCAGTGCCGCAAGAGAAGAAAGAAGTAAATGGTGTATGAATCAGGAGTAAAACGGTCTTTCTGCACAGATGAAGTGATCATATAGAAAATGATTATATAGAAAATCTTAAGGCGGCTCTAAAACTATCTTTGAAAACTCATAAGTAAAAAGAGAGAGAGAGAGAGAGAAAAGAAAAAAGAAAACTTGTAACTACAATAACAATATACCAAAATCAATCACATTTTATATTCTAATGGTAAAAAAAATTGGAATGTGAAATAAGAAAAACAATTTCATTTATTGTATTGTCAGAAACCATGCAGTACTTAGAAATAAATATAACAAATGACATCCCCTCTATTGAAAATAAGAACTACATTAAAACCCACGAGATATTACAGAGAATTAAAGAAATGGAGAGACATACCAAGCTCATTGACTGGAATAGTCAGGGTTTTAAAGCCTTCCAGTCATTCTTACCCAGCCGTTTTTGTAGGATTCTTCAAATTGGTTCTGAAATGTATAAAGAAAGGCCGATCTACAGAATGATCCTGTGGAAGGGACACATTTGTGGGTCACCTCATCTGACAAGTTCTTAACACAATGGCTACAGCCTTACAGCCGTGGAGTAAGGCTAGGGGAGGCAGTGGATACACTAGCACAGACCCGGAAGCAGACGCTGCCTCCTGGGAAGACTATTTTTGACAAACAATCAATGAGAAAGGAGCTGTTCCCAACAAACGGTTCTAGAACAATTAGAGATCTGAGGGGGGAGTTGACGATCCTCCTCCTCCTCCTCTTCCTCCTCCTCCTCCTCTTCCTCCTCTTCCTCCTCTTCCTTCTCCTCCTCCTCCTTCTCCTCCCTCTTCCCCTCCTCCTTGTCACCACACACAAAAGTTAAAGTAACTGACTGGTGAAATGGCTCATCAGGTAAAGGCACTTGCTATACAAGCTTAACAATACAAGCTCAAGCCCCAGAAGGTGAAAGAGAGAGCCAACTCCAAAAAAATATAACACATGCCATAGCAGTTGCACTGAGCCTTCACACACACATACACACACACACACACACAGAGAGAGAGAGAGAGAGAGAGAGAGAGAGAGAGATGCACATACACACATATACATATGCACACAGGTGCATACACACACTCACACACACAGATGCACACCCACACATATGTACACACATACACACTCAAGCACGCACAGATGCATACGCACACAGGTGTAAACACACACAGAGAGATGCACACACATATGTACACAGATGCACACATAAATACATATGCACACAGATGCATACATGCACAGATGCACACACATACACACATGAGGTGGGGAAGGGAGGTCTCTGAGCTTCCAGGTTCTACCACCTTCCCTCTGGAACCATAGCCAAAATGAACTCTTCCATGCATTGCCTTAAATCATAGTATTTTATTAAAGCAACAGAAAAGTAAGGAATACAGTCATCTTGGTCAAGGAGAAGGCCCTCTGAAGATTAAGAGAAGGAAACTGTCTTTCACCATCCTGAACTGGCTAGAATCTTTCTGAAGGATGAAGAAAGGAAAGTAAGTGTGGCTTGGGCTGGGGGCTCCTTCCTTTTGTGGGTCACACCCCAGAAGGTGGCCAAGGACTGGAATGGGATCACCTACACATTATTCATTGTGCTACCTTGGGCATCAGACACTGTGATGCTTAATATTATCAACCTGACAAGCAAGAATCACCTAGGAGACAAGGCTCCCGCACATCTGTGAGGAACTATCTTGATGAGGCTGGCCCAGGGCATGCCTATGAAGGACGGCCCAGATTGGGTTTAATTAAGGTAAGAAGACTCATCTTAACCACAGACAGAACATCCTAGGGCTGGAGTCCTGAGCTAAACAAAAAGAACATGGAGCGACCAATTAGCATTCATCTCTCCTGACTGAGGATATGAGGTGACCAGTCACCTCAAACTCCTACCAACCCATACCTCCAACTCCCACCCAGCCCACCCCTACCTCCCACCCCCAACCTACTATGATGGATGACACGCTGGAACTGTGAGCCCAAATAAACCCTTTCTTTCTTAAGTTACTTCTCATGAGATTTTTTTTTTCTATAAAAACTAGACAAACAAGTGCCGCCTCCTTTTGGGGTGGAGTCAAGGAGGTACACCTCAGGCTTGGCAGAGAGGTCTCAAGGTTTCCAAAGCCCCTGTGTGGACTGAAGACGCTGATTCAAGCTTTCCAGAAGGTCCCAACTTGACTGTTTGCTAAAGAACCAGAGCCCAATCTCCTTCTTTGGTAACTTTCGCATTTACATATAAATTACTACCTAATGGCTCTGCCCTCCTTTATCTTAGCTCCAGATTCTAATGAGCTGGAAAAATGGCCTGTGCCAGGGAATAATGACACTCCCAGGCTAAGGGAGAGAATGTGGTTCCTCGATTGTTGTGCCTTGGGAAAGGTAAGGGGAGGAGAACACAATGCCCCATCTCCACTGGGACCCATGGCCTACTGTCTCAAAGGAAGAGAAAGAAAAACATTTTGTAACAGTTGAAGATGGTGGAAAAATCAGGCATGCAAGTATGGAATGCTTGACACAATTTGTGGAAAGTGAATCATAATTCTGTTTGTTCTGCCCAGCATACACACTGCAAATATTTCATCCAGACAAAGTGAAAATGAAGATGGGCCAGGGGCACCATCTGGGACGTGATCTGTCACCAGCCTTAGCTGTTCAAAGGCACAGATCTCCCCAGACACTCAGAGATGCTGTAAAGGACCTTCTTCCTAAAGTCTACACAGCAGCAGGGTGTCAAGCTGGTCTCTCAGCACTTTAAACACATCTTCTTCGGGGCTATAGCCCAATGGTAAAGCTGGTCTAAAATGCACAAGGCCCTGGGTATGATCTCCAGCATCTCAATAAATCAATATCTCCTTTTATTTTATTCCCACCACAGTATGTGACAATCTTACGAGTTGAGAAAACTACTCATCCCCATGAGTGACAACCAAGCAGTGGCTGTCTGATTTCCACATCAAATGTGTCCAGCAGCCCTCAAACAAGCTAGACAAGCACTGTACCATGAACTGGGTCACCCAGCCCTCTCCTTACTCTTCTCTCTCTTTCTTTTGTCTTTTTTTTTTTTAAAGACCAGGTATCATTGTATATCCTTGGCTGGCCTTGAATTCACTCTGTAGCCCAGACAGGCTTTAAACTTGCAACCCTCCTGCCTCACAGCCTGCCAAGTTCTTGGAACTCAAGACCTGCATCGCTACGACCAGATCATAGCAGAAATTCTTTTTCCTTAAGCTAACACTTTTTTTTTTTTCATTTATTTATTGCAGAGGGGGAACATGTGCGCATACATGTGCCACAGGATGTGTGTAGAGATCAGAGAAACAACTTTGTGATTTTCTTTGCTTCTTCCACCACGTAGATCACAAGGATAAAAACCTTTAACAAATAAGCCATCTTGCGTCCCTCAGAACAGTAACAACAACAACAAATTCTTACCTGAGGTCCATTAATAGAATTTTGGGGAGGGGTGGGTCATAAATCCTTTAAAATGTTTTCTCACACTTCAAAATGAAATTCAGCATTTCCGTCAAAGCTAAAATGCGGGCAACAAACTGGTGCCTCTGACGTGGCGTGACGTGACATGGTTACCAGTAGAAATGACAGATTCTGGTACTATATCTCAGTTTGCTCCGTCCGGAAATGACCTGTAATAGCCACAGGTTGGGATTCGAATGGGTGAGTTTATTAATCATGCATCAAGCAAAGGCAGAAGAACAAATAACAAGCAGGAGAGAGAGAGAGAGAGAGAGAGAGAGAGAGAGAGAGAGAGAGAGAGAGAGAGAGAGAGAGCAAACCATCAAAACATCCAGCATCCAGCCGAAACGGCTAGGGAGGCCTGCAGAGACAGTCATGCTAGAGTTCCCAGTGGGGAGATTTGCAGGCAGTATGTTCTCTCCACAGATGAGCTTCCAGCTTTTCTTCCCCCACTGTAGATGCTTTTACATCGTGGGATAAACAATAATAACCCCTGTTGTAAATGCTCTGTCTTCTAGCTGTCCCCAAGGGTGTGATGTTTTCAATACCTACAGTTATCTGTTGTCCCCCTTCCTCCCTGTTAGAAGGTCAGAGGGCCAGCCTGCCCCAGGAAAAGAAGTCTCTGAGGACACTTGAGGCAAATGTGCTTGAGTCTGAGACAAGGGGACCCATCTTGTCCTCAGAGCCAGCTTTCAACAAGCCCATGACAATTTACAGTTTCTATTACATGCTGATGTCCGCACCAAGTATGTTTATCACTATTTCAAAATATGCCAGTAGTCGGTAGACCCACCCCTGCATCTTGTTATTTCAACCATTAATCAGTACATCAGCCAGGGACGGCGGTGCACATCTCAGGAGGCTGAGGCAGGTGGATCAGGAATTCACGGCCAGCCTGAGCTATATGAGACTTGTCTCAAAAAAAAAGAAAAGGAGAGAAGAGGGCTGAAGAGATGGCTCAGTGGTTAAGAGCGCTGACTGCTCTTCCAGAGGTCATGAGTTCAAATCCCAGCAACTACATGGTGGCTCACAAGCATCCGTAATGAGAGGTGGCGCCCTCTTCTGGTGTGTCTGAAGACAGCGACAGTGTACTTGTATATAATAAATAAGTCTTTGAGAAAGGAAGGAGAGAGGGGAAGAGAGAACATGGAAGCACTAGCCTGGCAGCTTCAAAAACTACAGCTCTGCTCTCTGCCTTTGCCAACTCTCTGACTGTGAATACTCTGACGTCGCCGCTGCCAAGTTGAAGGACAACTTGTTTGCATATTTCCTGAAAATGGGACCATCAGGATCATCTAGAAGTGTGGACAAGGTTACTACCGCACACCAATGGTACCAGAGTGGCTTCACCTGTAACCCCTGCGGCATTCAGTGTGATGGTATAAATAACAGTAACGCATTGCGTGCATGCATCTTAAATCCCTAATCTAATCCAGCTGTAATCATAAGCGCCTCACAGAGCCTGTCTCACCCACGCCACCAACAGTGGTATAAGGCAGATTCTGTTGGAGCTGTTTCCAGAGAAGGGTGAGGAAGGATGTCACTTTGCCACCTGGAAACATTTGGTGAAGTCTAAAGACCTTTCCGATGTCATAACTGGGTTTGCTACTGGCATCTAGTGGACAGATGTTGCCACGCACCCTAGAACACACAGGATTGTCCGGCCCCAAACACCCAAAGCGCAAGACTGTGTCCCTTTTATTTCCTGTGTCCCTTTTATTCCCTGTGTCCCTTTTATTTCCACTAACAAAGAGAAGCCGTGACAAAACATAACTGCAGATATGACTCTGTGTGCGGTCACTTGCTTTCCCAGTTCTGGGAGGAGACCAGTCCTGCATTGGTCCCTTCCCTCGGTGCTGACAAAAGAAGCTTCAGTAAGAACTGGTCGGTTTGGGTTCACAGTTCAGTCTGTCACCACAGGTAATAGTGACAGGAGCTTGAGGCAGCGGGTCACACTGCCATCAGAAAGCAGAGAGTGATGTACACAGCTGACAGTGGCTTTCTCCATTTTATTCCACCCACGACCACAGCCCATGGATGGTGTACTGGCTGGTTGTCCATGAGATCCAGCTGTAAGGCATTTTCTCAACTAGTG
Organism: Micromys minutus; assembly: GCF_963924665.1. Lineage (NCBI taxonomy): Eukaryota > Metazoa > Chordata > Mammalia > Rodentia > Muridae > Micromys > Micromys minutus. The sequence goes on along the minus strand of NC_137980.1, from coordinate 45,821,569 downwards.
ATCAAGGGGGGGGGGGGTGCAGCCCATTGTGGGTGGTGCCAATCCTAGGCTGGTAGACCTGGATTCTATAAGAAAGCAAGCCAGGGGAAGCAAGCCAGTAAATAACACCCTCCATGGCCTCTGCATCAGCTCCTGCTTCCTGACCTGCTTGAGTTCCAGTCCTGACTTCCTTTGGTGATGAGCAGCAATGTGGAAGTGTAAGCTGAATAAACCCTTTCCTCCCCAACTTGCTTCTTGGTCATAATGTTTGTGCAGGAATAGAAACCCTAAGACAAATGGTGCTGCCCACAGTTAAGGTGAGTCTTCCCACCTAACCTAGACAATCTCTTATGGTCATGCCCAGGAGTTAGCCTAATGTAGGTAATTCACATTTCGAAGCTTGTCTTCTAAGTGATTCTAGATGTTGTCCAGTTGACAATCAGCCTCAACCATCACAAGTTGCCCCCCCACCGCGCCATTCTCCACAGATATAGGTAGAATCATTCACCATAAAGAAGGAGGAGGAAAACGTGGAAGAGGAAGAAGGAAGAAGAGGGGGAAGAAGGGGGGAGAAAGAGGAGGCCACTGGAGTTATTCTAGCCAAGATATATGAGTCCACATTTCATAACCTAGAGTCTTTAAATTTTAGAGATTCTAACCCCTGATGCTTCTAAAGATTGAGACTCAGCACCAGAAGCTATTGCCAAAAAGGCTTAATCAGATATCCTCTTGTGCTGTTTGTGAAGTCTATAGGGATCATAGAGTACAGGATATGCATGCACCAAAATGCCACAATGAGACCTATCATGTGTACAGCCAACCTACAAGACCTATCATGTGTACAGCCAACCTGTGAGACCTATCAATGTGTACAGCCAACCTATGAGACATATCAATGTGTACAGCCACTGTACACTAATGAATAATAAAATGGAACTGGCAAGATGGCTCAGTGGACAAAAGTGCTTAATGAGCAAGGCTGACAACCCAAAGTCAACCCCTACGCCCATGGTAGAAGAAGAGAAACCCCTAAAAGTTGCTCCCCATGTGCATCCATGTGCATCCATGCACGCACACACATATGCAAATAACAACACAGCAATAAGTTAAATGAAAAGCAGTGAACACCGTGCATTCCACAAGTATTTATTAAGTATGTGCTATGTGCCATCACTATTCTGGGTTTGAGAGACAGAGCAGTGAATAAAACAAAAATGGCTCTTATCTTGGAGAGTGTATAATCTGATAGAGGATAGAAAAATAAATATATCGATTAATCTTTGGGCAGGTGGTGCACACCTGTAATCCTAGCACTTAAGAGCACAACAAGAAGATCAGAGTTCAAACTCAACCTCAGCTACAAGATATATTTGAGGCTAGAGTGAGCTCCATGAGACTTTATCTTGAATCAAGTAAACAGATAGAGTTAACATAATCACAGACTGTGACCAATGCTAGAAAGTAAATTCTATAATAAACATTTCCAGTAAGATCCTCCTTAGAGGAAGGATCTTCAGGGAAGACTTCCTGAAGGGAGGCACGTAACTTATCACCTGACCAATGAGAAGCTGGTCACAAGAAGAGAGAGGAGAGGAAACATCAACTCAAAGGAACTGTCAGGGCAGATGAGGAGGCTCTGTAGGTGGGAGAGGTTGGTTCTAACCATCATTGTAGGGTTTGGACGGATGGCTCAGTGGGTAAAGCGCTTGCTGTGCAAACTGGGTTCAGCACTGGGGAGGCAGAAACACAAGCTTCTTGGTCAGCCAGTCTACCAATCAGTGAACTCTAGGTTCAGAGAGAGACCCTGACTCAAAATATAAGGTAAAAGTGATTGAAAAAGATGTCTAACATCATCTCTAGCCGACATGCAAATACACAGGCACAAAAATACACACACATGTTCTCATACATGTAAACACACACACACACACACACACACACACACACACATACAAGCACTTTGGAGTTTTTGTCTGTTGCTATATATTATAATGTTAAGTTCTGTACCTTAAGGTCTAGGCCTACGAGTGACTTCTCCTGTTTAGAAGATTCTGTTGTGCAAACCTTGTTCCATGATTTAAAACTATTGGTTGAATAAATTTGGCTACAGCCAATTACTGGAGGGATTAGAGGTAGGTAGGTTTAGAGTGACCTGGTTAGGGGTGGAGAAAAAAGATGAAAGAGGAAAGACCAGAAGGAGAAGGAGGAAGAACGAGGAGAAGGGGAAACCACCATGAGGAGAAATGGACCATGAACACACGGCCAGAAGAAATAGAAAGTATCAGGGATACAGTGCTGGGGAGGTAGCCAGGCCAGTAGTTAGAGGAGTAAATTAGGGGGGGTATCCACCAGTAATTGGCAAAGCCAAATAAAATAACCATAGTCTGAGTCTTATTTATTTGTAAGATAGTTGGAAATACGCTTAAATTGGTTGTACTACGAGCACACAAAAGAATGCATGTTCTCACACACACATGTAGACATACACACATAGGTTCATGCACACACAATGTACACATGAGTGAACGGAGGGAAGGAAGGTGGCTGCAGGTACTTAGATGGACGGTGGACTCTCCCCTGCTCCCACCCAGCTCCCTAAACCCTTGTACTGAGCCAGGAGCCCAAGATACCAGGAATCCAGATGAACTTTGCTGTATGGGTTGAGAAATAGCTCTACTCAGGTGTCTTAGTTAGGGTTTTCATTGCTGTGAAGAGACACCATGACTAAGGCAAGTCTTTTAAGAGACAATGTTAATTGAGGCTGGCCTGCAGGTTCAGAGTTCAGTCTGTTATCACCATAGCAAGAAGCATGGCAGTGTCCAGGCAGACGTGGTGCTGGAGAAGGAGCTGAGAGTTCCAGCATCTTTATCAGAAGGCAGTCAGGAGACTGACTCTTCCGCACTGGGAGGAGCTGCAAAGCCCACCCCCACAGTGATACACTTCCTCCAACAAGGCCACACCTCCTCACAGTACCACTCTCTATGGGCCAAGCGTATTCAAACCACCACACCAGGTATGTTAGTCAGGGTTCTCTAGAGAAACAGAATTGATAGAATGAAGATATTTATATATATATGGTTTATTAGAGTAGCTTACATGTCTGACTATTCTGACAATGACTGTCTCTGAAGAAAAGTCCAAGAATCCAGTAGTTGTTCAGTTCTCGAGGCTGGATGTCTCTGCTAGTCTGCTATACACTAGAATCCTGAGGAAGTAGACTTAAATGCTGATGGGGGGATGAACTTGCCAATGAGCACAAGGGCAGGCAAGGCAAAGGGCAAAGTCTTCTTCCATGTCCTTTGCCACAAGACATGACACTGAGGCAGAGGCCCAGACTTAAAGCAGATCTTCCCTCCTCAAATGATTCAATCAAGAAAAAAATCCAGGGCTGGAGAGATGGCTCAATGGTTAAGAGCACTGACTGCTCTTCCAGAGGTCCTGAGTTCAATTCCCATCAACCACATGGTGGCTCACAACCATCTGTAAACTGATCATATGACCTCTTCTGGTGTGTCTGAAGATAGCTACAGTGTGCTTATATACATAAGATAAATAAATAAATGTTAAAAAGGAAAAAAACCCAGTACCCAGCTACTTGGGTTACAGTTAATTCCAGATGGAATCAAGTTGACAACCAAGAATAGCCATCATATAGGGAAAACCAGAATTGCCCAAGACAGGTATGGCCTCTTGAAGGAGAGAGCACAGGGCTCTGTCTGATATAGGGAGGGACAGATGCACAAAACTTACCCGAACGCTCCGGAAATAGCAAGTACTCTAGAGGTGAGAGAGCACATTACAAATTTGGGGATTCCCTTTGGCTGTCTAAAGAGATGGTGTGTTGGGGTTGCTTTTACTTTTTTAAGATATTTTTTAAATTATGTATGAGGTGTGATGGTATGTAAATGTTCCCAAGGAGGCCAGAGGTGACAGTCCCCTGAAGCTGGAGTTATAGGAGGCTGCAAGCTACCTAGCATGGTACACTGTACCTGAGTCCCCTGCAAAAGCAGGGCTTACACTTAACTGTCCAGTCACCTCTCCAGCTCCAGATGCTGCTTCTGAAAGTGTCCAGCGGGCTCCTTCATTTTCCATCCCTATGAATTATCATGGTCTGTGTCTCTTCTCCTCACCAGCCCTTGCTCTATGTGTGTGTGTGTGTGTGTGTGTGTGTGTGTGTGTGTATGTGTGTGTTCAAGAGTGTGTGCATGCCTGTACACATGCACCACACACGGTGGTCAGAAGTTGATACCACATGTATTCTGCAATCGCTCTCCACATTATTTTTTGAGACATGGTCTCTCACTGAACCCAGAGTTCACTGATTCCACTAGACTGGCTCTCCAGTGAGCCCCGGGGGTTGTACTGACCACCACATGGCCAGAACTAAAATTGCAGGCACATATCACCTTGACACACTTTTCCCCCTTTACTTCCATTTCAAATGTTATCCCCTTTCCTGGTTTCCACTCTGGGATCCCCCTCTCCTATACCCCTCCCCCTGCCTCTGTGAGAGTGTTCCGCCACCCACCCACTCCCTCCCATCTCCCTACCCTGGCATTCCCCTGCACTGGGGTATTGAGCATTCACAGGGCCAAGAACTGCTCCTCTCGTTGATAAGGCCGTTCTCGGCTACATATGTTTCTGGAGTCATGGGTCCCTCCATGTGTACTCTTTGATTGGTGATTTAGTCTCTGGGATCTTTGGTTGGTTGATATTGTTGTTCTTCCTCTGCGGTTGAAACCCCCTTCAGCTCCTTTGGTCCTTTTTCTAACTCCTACATTGGGGACCCCATTCTCAGTCTAATGGTTGGTTGAGGGTATCCAACTCTGTATTTCTCAGTCTCTGGCAGAGCCTCTCGGGAGACAGCTATATCAGGCACCTAACAGCATGTACTTCTTGGCATCTACATTATTGTCTGGGTTTGGTGACTGTATATGGGTTGGATGTCCGGGTGGGGCTGTCTCTGGATGGCCTTTGCTTCAGTCTCTGCTCCAAACTTTGTCTCTGCATTTCCTCCTGTGAATATATCCCCTCTTTAGTCTTCTAATTTCTTGAGCTTCATGTGGTCTGTGGATTGTATCTTGGGTAATCCGAGCTTTTGGGCTATTATCCACTTATCAGTGAGTGCAGACTATGGGTGTTCTTTTGTAATTAGGTTACCTCAGGATGATATTTTCTAGTTCCATCCATTTACCTAAGAATTTCATGAAGTCATTGTTTTAATAGCTGAGTAGTACTCCATTGTGTAAATGTATCACATTTTCTGTATCCATTCCTCTGCTGAAGGACATTTGTGTTCTTTCCAGCTTCTGGCTATTACAAACAAGGCTGCTATAAACATAGTGTAGCATGTGTCTCTGTTGTATGTTGGAGCATCTTTTGGGCATATGTCCAGGAGTAGTATAGCTGGGTCCTCAGGTAGTACTATATCCAATTTTCTGAGGTATTGCCAGACTGATTTCTAGAGTGGTTGTACCAGCTTGCAATCTCACCAACAATGAAGGAGTGTTCCTCTTTCTCTACATCCTCACCAGCATCTGCTGTCACCTGAGTTTTTTATCTTAGCCATTCTGACTGGTGTGAGGTAGAATCTCAGGGTTGTTTTGATTTGCATTTTCCTGATGGCTAAGGGTGTTGGACATTTCTTTAGGTGCTTCTCAGCCATTCGAAATTCTTCAGTTGAGAATTCTTTGTCTAGCTCTGTTTCTCATTTTTAATAGCATTATTTGATTTTCTGGATTCTAACTTCTTAAGTTGTTTGTATATATTAGATATTAACCATCTATTGGATGTATAATTGATAAAGAACTTTTCCCAATCTGTTGGTTGCTGTTTTGTCCTTTTGACAATGTCCTTAGACTTACAGAAGCTTTGCAATTTCATGAGATCCCATTTGTCCATTCTTGATCTTAGAGCAAAAGCCATTGGTGTTCTGTTCAGGAAATTTTCCCCTGTGCCTATGTGTTCGAGGCTCTTTCCCACTTTTTCTTTTACTAGTTTCAGTGTGTCTGTTTTTATGTGGAGGTCTTTGATCCACTTGGACTTTAACTTTGTACACAGTGATAAGAAAGAATCAATTTGCATTCTTCTGCATACTGACCTGCAGTTGACCCAGCACCATTTGTTGAAAAGGCTGTCTTTTTTCCACTGGATATTTTTTCAAAGATCAAGTGACCATAGGTGTGTGGGTTCATTTCTGGGTCTTCAATTCTATTCCATTGATCTACCTGCCTGTCTCTGTACCAATATCATGCATTTGGGGGTCGTGATTCCCCCAGAAGTGCTTTTATTGTTGAGAATACGTTTTGCTATCCTGTGTTTTTATTATTCCAGATGAATTTTGCAAATTGCTCTTTCCAACTCTTTGAAGAATTAAGTTAGAATTTTGATGGGGATTGCATTGAATCTGTAGATTGCTTTTGGCAAGATGGCCATTTACTATATTAATCCTGCCAATCCATGAGCATTGCAGATCTTTCCATCTTCTGAGATCTTGAATTTTTTTTTTCTTCAGAGACTTGAAGTTCTTGTCATTCAGATCTTTCACTTCCTTGGTTTGAGTCACACCAAGGTATTTTACATTGTTTGTGACTATTAGAAAGGGTGTCATTTCCCTAATTTCTTTCTCAGCCTTATTATCCTTTGAGTAGAGGAAAGCTATTGATTTGTTTAAATTAATTTATACCCAGTCACTTTGCTAAAGTTGTTTATCAAGTTTAGGAGTTCCCTGGTGGAATTTTTGGGGTCATTTATGTATACTATTATATCATCCACAAATATGATAGTTTGACTTCTTCCTTTCCAATTTGTATCCTTTGAACCTCTTTTTGTTGCCTAATTGCTCTGGCTAGGACCTCAAGTACTATACTGAATAGGTAGGAGGACAGTGGGCAGCCTTGTCTAGTTCTTGATTTTAGTGCGATTGCTTCAAGTTTCTCACAGTTTAGTTTGATGTTGGCTACCGGTTTGCTATATATTGCTTTTACTATGTTTAGGTATGGCCCTTGAATTCCTGATTTTTCCAAGACTTTTAACATGAAGGGGTGTTGAATTTTGTCAAATTCTTTCTCAGCATCTAATTAGATGGTCGTGTATTTTTTTTTTCCTTTGAGTTTATTTATGTAGTGGATTACGTTGATGGATTTCCATATATTGAACCATCCCTGCATCCCTGGGATTAAGCCTACTTGATCATGATAAACGATCATTTTGATGTGTTCTTGGATTTGGTTTTCGAGAATTTTGTTGAGTATTTTTGCACCCATGTTCATAAGGGAGATTGGTCTGAAGTTCTCTTTGTTAGGTCTTTGTGTGGTTTAGGTATAAGTGTGATTATGGCTTCATAGAGTGATTGGGTAATGTTCCTTCTGTTTCTATTTTATTGTAGTTAATGGAAACTGCACTCAGGCTCTCAAGTATGTGCAGCAAGAGTTTTATCTTCCCCTACCTCTTCAATGTTTAAGAGAAGTATAGGCAACCCCTGCCAACATTAAAAGACCATAGCTCAGCTTGGAGTCTGTCTGGAGAGTGTGGCTTTAAAAGCTGACCTGATTCTAGTGGGTGATGGTGCACACCTTAATCCCAGCACTCGGGAGGCAGAGACAGGCTCAGATCTCCCATGTTCAAGGCTAGCCTGATCTATAGGATGAGCTCCAAGACAACTAGAGATATAAAAAGAAATCCTGTCTCAAAAACAAAAAAACAAAACTGGCTTAGCTGCAGATACAGAGTGAGGTCTTGATTTCAAAACCTTCCCTGTCCATATTAAAGGCAGAATTTGAAGGTATGAACCTCGAGCTTCTAGTAAGCAGCCATGAGGTGAATTTTACTGAATTCAGGAATGTATCACAACCACAAGAAGAATATGGTGGAACAAAGGAAAGAGACAATGAGAATGTGTGGCCTAGAGAAAGGCATTTTCCTGAATCCCTTGTGGACACCTCTCTTAGGCCTGGTACCAATGTGGGAAGGTGAGAAAATAGAAAAAGCACCAGGAAAAGGATGTAGAAGGATGAGGGGCATTCCACACGGCAGAAGCTCCAAGACTGTGCCAAGGGTTCCCCAAGCCACTGAGCAGAGAAATGGCTGCAATGCAGAGTTTAATAAAAAACAAATAGTCATTCTACAAGCCCAATGGGATGAGAGGGGTCTGCGTCGGAACAAGAATGTGCACAGATGTGGGAGGACTCTGAGACATGAAAGACAGAGGGTCACAGAAGTAGCCACTGGTGTCTGCTGGGAGCCCTGGTGGAAGTGGACGAGTCTGAGCTTGTGGGGAAAGACAAGAAGCCACTTCTGACTGCCAGAGAGAGGGAATAAGTAGCTGGTCAGACAAGTGGGCTGGTCACCACAAGAATGCATCCTATTCAGCTGTCTCTCCTGAGCGCCTTCATTTTAGGATGCTCTGTCCCACCTCATGACTCTGCAGACTCATGTAACTGCCAGATGGGGGCGCTGTGCTCTTGAAGTCAGTCTCCAGAACAATCCACTAAATAGACCTCTATTCTTTGTGGATTACCCAGTCTGTGGGTAAATTTCATTACAGGAAAAGAAACCCGACTAAGACATGAGGGTGTGGGGGGAGAGGTTAGTAATCAAAACGCTTTAATGCAATAACTTTGTGAAAGTTTAGACTGTACATAACAATCCATCAGGCATACAAACATTAGAACTGATTTTTCCTTTTGCCTCAGGCTCCAATATGGTTCAGCTGAGCAAGGTTTAATCCTGTTGATTAAAACTTTTAATAGTTTGTTCATCATGGGGGTTTTTTTGTATTGTTTTTTTTTCTTTTTTTATATATTGCATTAAAATCTATTTGATTGCTAGGTTGTTGGTGAGGTTTGTGTATTTGTTTCAATGCCTTCTTAAATTTTGCCCTGAGGTAAACTATTGCATTAACCTATTCGGTCTCAGAGCTGAAGCATGGGTCTTGGGAGAGAGACCAGCCAATATTCAGCCTTGGATATACAGGCAGATAAAATAAGATCACAAGTGTTCTGTGCCTGGACCAGAACTGACTTACCAGCCATGGCATAAGCACAACGGCTGTCAACAATGCAACCCCTGTGTGAGGACTCTCTTGGCCACCAAGTGGAAGGACAAGATGATGAACATCCCAGCCAGTGACACTCAGGACATAGTCTAGAAGTATCTCATCTTCCTTGTCCTTCGTGTGGGAGGATGCCTAGATATAATTTCAGGATTTATTTCCCAGAGTCCCCCGGTGAGATTTTAATTAGCCACAGTGTAAGTATCTTGATAACACACCAGCATGCTAAGTCCCTTCCCCATCTTACTGCCATACCCTCCTATGGGTTTCTTAGGACACCACTCAGATCTCTGAATGTGCTTGAATCCCTACTCTCAGGATCTACTTCCAGAACAATCCAAACCAAGACATACATCTATCCTTTACTTTCCTGACCTTCTTCTCTGTGGAGGGGAAGGAGAAAAATAAAAGAGTATTCTGTCTCTTGCCAGGCACCCTAACTAACCTGACGTCATCTCTAAAACCTTTTTGGTGATCACTAACACATTATCGTGATTTCCAAGCAGGGTTTAACAATGAGAGGGGCAGAGGTGGAAGCTAGAAATACAACTGCTTCCTTAAGGCCATCGAACCTGTGGACGCTTACCCAAAAATGCTTCACTGTTGGGGCAGACAGTGTGGGCTCATGACAGGTGCAGCAAGTCTGCATGTCCCTACAGGAAAGGCTCTGGTACTCATGGGCATGCATGCCATTGTGCTGGTAACAAAATACGCTGACAAAAGCAACTCAAGGGAGAAAGGGTTTGACTCAAAGTTGCAGCTCCCAGTCCATCATGATGGGGAAATCATAGCAGCAGGAGCTTGAGGGGGGGGGCTGGTCACATTGTATCTGTAGTCAGGGAGCAGAGAGGAATGAAAGTATACATTCAGCTAGACTTCTCCTTGTTATACTTCCCAGAACCCAAACAGAGGGAATGGTTCCACCCACAGTGGTCAGGTCTCCTCACATCAATTAATATGATCCTTGCAGATGTTAATCCTTACAGATGTTCTCAGAAACTAACCTTTATCTAGATAACCACTGAGAAGTATGCCCAAAGGCTCATCTCGTACATGAGCCTTGATCTGGTCAAATTTGCAGTTAAAATGAACCAGTGCAGCCATAACATACAATGCCAGCTCGAGGCACCTGGAAAACAATCCAGCTCTGGAGAAATTGTTACCTTGTATCTAGGAACAGAAGAGCATTTTTCCAACAGGGAGGACCTCACTGTTACAGAGACATGCCGACAGCCAACAAGGTGCCAACTGTTGTCCTTGTTGATGTCATAGCCCCATGTGAAGTCATTGTGCCAGCCCAGAATGTGTGCGTAGGGCCCCAGAAGACTTCCTTCTTCCAGCGTTTATAGGTCGCGCCACTAACATCTCCAGAGGCACGGTTGAGTGATGTACAGCTGAGCTGATGAAGTTAGAGACAAAGTGGGAAGCAGTGAAGCCAAGCTGGTGAGTATCCCTTCTCCTAACTCCACATCCAGCAGGTAGATCTTTGCCAGTGGTGGTGTCTACAACTAGGAAGTGCCTTCACAGCATTCTTGCTTCCTGGGGACTGTCCGTGGTGCTGGCAAATGTTTGCACATTGGTTGCCTGACTACTCAGTGTCACATTCTAATCGTGGGTACCAGCAGGTCCTGTGAAGACTGAGTACATCTTCTAGGCTGGTGAAAAGTCGAAAGCCTTCTTAGCTGAGCCATCTGCGTTGGTGATTGCTGCCCCTGAAATCTTGGCGACTATAGTCACCCCTGTAACTTCACGGCTACCACTGATGCTCTGTAGCCCCAAATGACACTGAAGCCAGGGGAGTGTTGGAGGAGTCAGACCGGGACAGGGATCTGGTCTCTTTGATGGACCACTGGAAAGCGATCAACCCAGACTGCTTTATTTGAGAAACATGGAGACCTGCACACACAGGGGCATACCCTAACAGGAGAGATCTTGACCCCCAGCATTCTCCAGAGATGAATGCCTTCTGAGTGGTTGCCAAGAAGCACTGGGAGCCAGCCTGGATCTGGGATGGGCTCTACCGAAGGTCTGTAATCTCTGCACCTTTAGTGGAAAAGCAATTGGCAGACACCTGGCCTGACCATTAATTCTTTACAGCCAACCTGGAACCCTTAGGGCAATGCTGATCGCTTGCCGTTACTGTCAGCCTGGCCCTGAATTCAGAACAGGGAGCGTGACTGTCCCCTTACCCTCTTTATACACTTCTTCTCTTGGTGCCCTCCCCTATCTCTTCCCAGAGCGCCAGAGGGGCCTGAGAGAGCTGCTTGTGCAGATTGGAGGAGATAAGAAATGGCCTTCTGTGCAGAGAAGCTACGGTTTAAAGGTCATTGGGTTAAACAATCACAGAAGAAAGCGAATTGACTCACGCTTCTCTTCAGAAAGTATTTCTCAGCATGTGTGCTCTTTAACACGGGAAGTCTTATTATTAAGCCCGGAGGACAGATCGGGGACAGATCGAGGACACCAGGAGTGCATTTGGACTCCAGAACGATTCTTTTCCAATGTCACATGTTGCTATCTTCCGTCAGTAAATTGTTCCTATTACATCCCTGCTGTCACCTGAAGAAAATAAAGGAAGAGACATAGCCTTCCTCTGGACCCCACCCAAAGAGAGAAACAAAATCTTCCCCAGTCCATCCACCCTGGCTCACCCAACCGGGCAAGCTCTCACAGGATTTATTCATCACCTGCTGCTGTGTGACTTCTCTCGGGGAGGAGTGAGTCTAATCGCCCCCAGACAAAGCACCAATGGCCAATTAAAGAAACAACTCCACCCAAATCTAGCTTAGTTTACTTACAGAAGCATGGGTGAACGCTTGCTTGCAAGACCATGTCTGTGATTCAACAGCAGATCCATCACCAAGAAACCTACCCCAGGGTGGACAATAAGTCAAGGAAGTTGCATCTCCAGAGTTCCCTTGCCAAACTTGCAGACAGCTCCACCCAAAAGTGTCTTGTGCCCAGAAATTGTTTCCTACTCTTATAACCTTGGGGAAAGGCTTCAAAATGTTCTAGGAAGACAGGATGGTGCAGACAACACCAGACACAGCCTCTGCCTACTGTCCTGGTTAGCTTTATCTGTCAACTTGACACAGCCTAGAGTCATCTGATAATGGAGTCTCATTTAAGGATTTCCATGGGGGGTGGGGGATATGTATGTAGGTGCTGATAGTTAGTAGATTTAGAAGGGCCCAGCCCACTGTGGGAAGTACCATTCCCTAGGTAGATAGCCCTGGATTGTATGAGAAGCTAGCCAGGCATGAACCCGCAAGCCAGCTAGCAAGCAAATCCTCCACAGTGTCTGTTGTGCTTCCTTGACTGAGAACTGGGTTCCTTGATCAGAATAATGTTGTGGGAACCAGTGATACGGCTCAGCCTGGAGGAAAACTTTTAGCCAGGCCCAATGACCTGAGTTTCATCCCTGGAACCCACACAGTGGAAGGGAAGAACTGATTCCTGAGAGTTGTCCTCTGACCTCCAAACACACAGGGGACACACACATAAAGAAATAATGTCATATGGGAAGGCAAGCAAGCCTCCCTTGCACTCTTGTCTTGATTTTCCTTGATCATTCCTTGATAATGGAATGTGACCCATGAGGTGAAATTAACCCTTTCTTCATCTGAGTCACTTTAATGAGTGTTCTCGTTTCTCTCGTTCCTTCCTGCTCTTCCCTGGATGTGTGACCAACAAAGACTTTCTTCTTCAGCCTCTCCATCAACCTGCTATCTCTGAACCTGAACAACACTCCAGAGTCTACAACACACAAGCACCTGCTCCTGATCCTGCCGCCTGATCAGCTAAAACTCCAAGAGGAAGCTTCGGGACGACGGTCAGCTACTCTGGGGGCATCTTTATCCCTGTTTGGGTCATTGGACAACTCTTGGACCAAGTGAATAATTTGGAACCAGCCTTCATCTATGCTGGTTAGTGGCTCGGAGTAGTGGGCAGTATAGGTACTGTGGATACAGTTACACCCACATAGCGTAGGGGAGCTGAGGTCTGGGGGTCATGTCAGAGATGCCACCAAGGTGAAAAATGGACTTAAAATATTATCATAGGAGAAATAATTGGAGGACAGTGAATAAGAAAGAACATTTAAACAAGAATCAGAGTGCTGCCCCCAAACATCTGGAAGATTTAATTGTGGGAAACAGATGTGGTGATATTTTATTTGCACAGCTTTGGGCACACTAGAACCCGCAGAGGTCATAATTGGAGGCAGTGCTTTATTTGCATAGAGAATTATTTACAATTAAAGATGGGAAAATGAGCTTTCAAGTAGTGGCATGAAATCCTCGGGTACTATGAGATCTGACAACTAGATTTTTTTTAATTTCAGAACTTCAGAACTTCCTGACTCAGAGTTTCGTTGAAACCCACGTCATTTCTCTACCACTGCAGTCACACATGCCGCCACTTGGTGGCGACAAAGGCACGTGTTCAGAGCCAGTCTTAGTGTCTAGAAAAAGAAAAACAAAACAAATGAATGAGTCAGATAAACTGACATTAGGGAAGTGATCAGACACTATAAACAAAGCCTCAGTAAGATCTGGTCTCCAGAACAACCCACAGAGCTCCAACACAAGTAATCTGTGTTGGTTTGTTTTTTTGTTTTTTGTTTTTTGTTTTTTTTTTTTTTTTTTTTTTTTTTTGGTTTTGTTTGGTTTGTTTTTAACAGTTTTACTGTCTTCAATCTGCCCAAAACTCAGTCCAGGCTGGTCAGTCCAAGCTGGTCTCAAACTCCTGGGATGCTCCTGACTCAGCCTCCTGAGAGTTGGGATCATTGGCGCTAGCTACCACATCCAGACTGCAATTTCTTTTTGAGATTACATATTTTAAGTTTTTTATTAAAACACACGCACGATGCAAAATGCTCAGATCATAAGACTCCAAGTAACAGAAGTGACGTGTGTAATCAGCACTCAGCTCACTCAGCCAGGACCCCAGAAGCCCTGCAGGCCTCCTCTAGTCCCTTCCTCCACCAAGGCTAAGGGGCTTCCAGATCTCCACGTCCTGGGTTCTGAGCAAGCCCGGAATGGCATCCCACTCGCTGCCTCCGTACTCTTGCGAGAGCTGGGAACAGAGACCGAAGACATGGCTGGGGACAGAGCTGAGTTCCGCAAGGAAGAAGAAAACGGAGAAGAGTATACACAGCACAGGGCGGGGAACGGGGGGCTGCAGAGTGCATGCGTGGAAGAGGTTCCTCTGGTAACGCGGAGCAGAAAGTAGGACAGGAAGCAGGCCATAAGAAAGAATGTTCCAGAAACAGAGAGCCGTTCAATGAAAGGGGGCTATTGGGTGTATGTTTGACACATTCAAAAGAAAAACTGACAAAATAAGGTAGAAAAGGGAGACTGTGAGACAAGATACAGTGTGACTGTATATCTGTGTTGTGTGTAATATTAAAAAAATCAATCCACGCTATCGCCGACTAGGCACTGACTGGCGGACTTGATCTGTTCCAGGCCCAACACATAGGCCGAGATTGCATTTTTCCCCCTTTTGCCAAAGCCTGTCCCACCAAAGTTAGCTCTGCCTCACCAGAGCCCCCAAATCTCTCCTCTTGACAGCTAGCATCCGCCAAACCCTCTCAGTACTCCCTAGCTGGGGTGCACTCTCGAAAACCCACGTTCTGCTCAATTACCTTTCCCTGGAGCTCAGCTGAATCGCCAGGAAATGGGAAACACCAGACAACCTTTGTTTAGAACCAACAAACAATAAGATCGTTGGACACAGAACCTAGAATCCTAATCTGACCAAACTATTCTATGTTAAAAATCTTCCTGTGTCAGACCCACCCGGACTAACAGCCTCCAGCCTACATGGTGTCTGCCTTGCTCCCGCAGTCCAAAAAGAGGTTCCCTCCTCCTGCCTTCCCTCTTCCTCCCCTCGCCCAGTGACTGGCTCCTTGTGTTTATTATTTTAACCTATTCGGGGGGGGGGGGGAATTCCGATATATCTCTCCTTTTCTGTCCAATTAAAAAAGCGTTTCTCTCAAATGTAAATTGAGCATAACTATTACCATTTTGTAATTTATAAATTATAAGATACACCTAACACCCAGGCTATCATTTTTGTCAATTAAATAGAGCGCTCTGTTATTTATCCTAACTTTAAAATGCTTATAATTCCGTGTCTGCTATGTCCCGGTTTAGATTGTATACTGTCCGAAAACTACCCTCTCAAATATGTTCTCTTGATGCTAAACAGCTTGAATTGACTAAGAGACTACGGTTAAGTCTCCAATCCCATCAGAAATTCGAAAAGGACTAATGTTATCTGAAAATATGGGAAGCTTAACACAGATTCCAGAACTGAGACAAATTGTAAAAACAGCTGCCTACCTATACAGCCCCCTGTATCTCAACAAGTTGGAGCATCAAATGTGGGCATTGGCCCAAGATTATTTGACAGACCTTGTGAAGCAGGAATTATGAAGGACTGGCTTATTCTGTCTTGGCAGAACTAAGCTGTCAACCATCCTGTGTCTTGTGTCCTCTCATAGAGAGTACAGGTCTGTAGAAGAAATAGGCATTTTCTGTACAACCTCACTTGGAGGTAGAGTTGCTCAATTTCTTCTGTGGATTTCTGACAATTTTGAAAACATTATATATATATAATATATATATATATATATTATATATATATAGTAATCTGGACTGTTGTCCGTTACCTACTCTCAGCTGATAATTAAAATATCTTGGAAGCGCCCTTAAAATTAACTCAGAGGTGTGAATTTGCTATCTGGCCCTTAATTCATATGCTTAATCATCTAACACCAGTTTGCAACGGCAGCTAGAGAAGAACTGGGTCTGAGCTTTATTTTTTTTTCAAGATTTATTTATTTTATGTATGTAAATACACTGTAGCTGTCTTCAGACACACCACAAGAGGGCATCGGATCCCATTACAGATGGTTGTGAGCCACCATGTGGTTGCTGGGAATTGAACTCAGGACCTCTGGAAGAGCAGTCAGTGCTCTCAACCACTGAGCCATCTCTCCAGCCCATGAGCTTTATATTCTTAAATTTCTGCATCAATAGAAGAAATCTATACCAATGAAAATCTTAATTCTGTATCAAAATAAATTCTGTACCCAAGTAAGAAATTATAACTTCAACTTAGTAACAATTATAAAGTTTTTTTTTAAAGATTTACTTATTTATTATATATAAGTATATTGTAGCTGTTTTCCGACAGACCAGAAGAGGGCATCAGATCTCATTACAGATGGTTGTGAGCCACCAGGTGGTTGCTGGGACTTGAACTTAGGACCTCTAGAAAAGCAGTCAGTGCTCTTAACTGCTGAGCTACCTCTCCCGCCCATAAAGATTTTTACCAAATGAGATTATGGCTACACCATCAATTCTACCTATAGCGCCCCTGTTAAATTCTGATCACGTCTAAATTCCCCAAAAAGACAACCTAGAATAATCCCTTCCAGACTCCCAAGCCCAGGGAACTGGGACAACGGCTTCATAACTTCTTCCTGCTGAATATGGGTGTTGAGAAATCTTTGCAGGGTGGGGAAAGGGTAGGAAAAATGAGGGAGTTGGTTGGCCTTAAGACTTGTTATAGTCTCGGACGTTTGTCCTGACTGGATCCAGCTGAAAGTCCCTGAGATCAGGAGTTCAGGCAGGTCAGTTCAGCAGGTCTGACTGTGAATCCCGCCAAAGCTGTACATTCTACAATATACAAATCTCAAAACAAAATTTAAGTATCATCAAGATGTCTGTATGAATTCTATCAGTCTGTGTAGGGTGGACAGAAGAGTTAGGTTGAAACGTCTGCCCTTTGAGCGTGTGAAAGACAGCTGTCTTTCCTGTGAGCCAGTTTAAATAATACTAACCAATCATAAGTCCTCATTCGTGCCATGTGAAGGGTGGCACAAAGAATCTTTATCTTTTTTGTTTAATTCTCTTGAATCTAGTTCTTCAGGGGGTCTGCCTCTATCAAATCTGATCCATATAACTTTGGAAGCCTTTTCTAAAAACACAAAGACAAAACACATTTCCCAAATCAGATGTCCCTTAGCCAGTAACCAGGAAAACCTTTCGTTTGACCTCTCTCCCAGAGTATAATAAAACAACCACAAACTCAAAATCACACCCATTTTGATTAAAAAAAAATTTCAAAACAAATGGAGTAAACTAAAAACATATAGGAGCTGCCCAGCTACTGTTTCAGTAGTCAAGGGCCAAGTAATGTTCAGGCCCTGGAGCAGTTCCATGCCTCCCTCAGATGCATAAGAAACACACAAACACACACACACACACACACACACACACACACACACACACTCAGAGAGAGAGAGAGAGAGAGAGAGGCAGAGAGACACAGACACACACAGAAGACAGACAGACAGTGACAGAAAGACAGAGACAGAGACACATAGACACACAGAGAAGACAGAGACACACACAGACAAAGATACACACACACACATAACAAAAGAAATCTTTAAAGAAATAATAATAAAGTGGGACTCTGTGGTTCTCACACCTTTATTCCCAGCAACTGAGAAGCGGAAGCAGGTGGATCTCTGTGAGTCTAAAGTTAGCCTGGTCTTCACAGCAAGTCCTAGGCCAGCCAGGACTACATATTGAGATCCTGGCCCCAAATTAATTAATTAAATAATGTTCTTATGTTTTTCAGACCAATCTTTGTAGCAACTCATCAACACAATAACTACTGATACTTTTACAACTTGAGAGAAGCTGTATTCATCAGGGTTCTCCAGAGTCTCAGAACTTGTGGAATGTATATATTAAGGGGATTTATTGGAATGACTTAGTCTGTAGTCCGACTAACCCAACAATGAGCAGCTGTGAGTGGGAAGTCCCAGAGTCTAGTAGTTGCTCAGTCCCACAAGGCTGGGTGTTTCATCTGGTCTTCTGTGTAAGCTGGAATCCTGAAGAAGTGGGTTCCAACTGATGTGTTGGCAAGCAAGCACAAGCAGGCAGAGAAGAAGAAAGCCTTCCTTCTCCCATTGTCCTTATATCGGCTTCCACCAGAAAGAATGGCCCAGGTGTAGTGTACCATCACACCTGGATTTGGAACTTGCTCTGTCCCGGGCTGACCTTGAACTCAGAGATCTGCTTGCCTCGGTCTCCTGAGATTAAAGGGGTGTACTACCTTGCCTGGGTCTAAGCTTTTCATGGCCACCATGCCTCAAAATCTAGATCAAAAATGAGTGCCTATGTCAAGATCAGAAGCCTGAGTCTCCCAGCCTCAAGATCTGGATCACAGGTGTGTCCTTCATTCCTGACTGTAGTTCATTCCAGATGTAGTCAAGCTGTCAGCCAGGAATAGCCATCACAGGAGCCATGACCCTACTATGTAAGGGAATGGACGTGGCTGCATTTGTGAATAAATAAAAAATAAAGCTTTATTTATAAAATAAATAGAGGGCCAGTTGGGCTAAGGCCCTAGTTTGCAGGGTCATATGCACAACTGAATCTTCCGTGCTGAAAATAGTTCATACAATACCCATTTGGTAAATGAATAAAGTGTGTTCTCTTTAATAGAGAGTAGTCCAGACCTGGAACAAGTATCAGTGGACTCCTTACTTGTCACATAGATTTTTTTTAGGTATGGGGTTGCTGAGTGAAAGGTTAATGAATTTAGTTCCTTGAAATCCTTCCCATTTCTACTTTTTCTAGCACTCATTCGTGATTGTCCTGCTGTTTTTCTACCTACCTTTACTTATTTATTTGTTTGTTTATCTATTATGTATGCAGTGTTCTGCCTGCATGCATGCCTCCAGGCCAAAAGAGGTAGACAGTTATGAGCCACCATGTGGTTACTGGGAATTGAACTCAGGACCCTTGGAACCTCTGAGCCATCTCTCCAGACCCCATTTTTCTGCCTTCTTAACTTCTTAACAATTCCCTATGGGTTTTTTTTTCCCCTGAATTCGACTCAATTTCAGAGTTCCCATAGTAAGCAGAATGTTCCCTCCCTTAAAGAGCCCCACATCCTAATCTCTAGAACCTGGGAATGTCACCCTCTTTAGCAAAAGGGATTTTGCAGAGGCCTTTTGGTTTAGGCATCCTGAAGAAGGGAGCTTGATTTATGCAGATGAGCCCAAGGTCATCACCAGGGCCCACATAGAAGCAGGAAGAGAACTGGCTCAGGGAAGGGCATGTGGCGATGGAAGCTGGGACCAGAGGAGTCCAAGTGACACACGTAACAGATCCCACCAAATTCTAATGGCTTTGAAAATGACAGAAGCAACAAGCCTGAGAACGCAAATAACCTCTACACACTAGGGAAGGAAAAAGGATTAGATTCTCACCCTGGGGCCTCCAGAAGACAATGTCTTTTGCTTTTGCAAAGTACCAAGTTAGGTGAGCAACAAGACTTCCCACAATGCTGCTGATCCAACTAGGTACTTTGGAAGACAAATGATCTTGTGTTTCTTTCATTTATACATGTGTTCGTGTGTGTGTGTGTGTGTGTGTGTGTGTGTGTGTGTGTGTAGAACATGAAAGTAGAAAGGAAACTATGTGAAGGAAGCAAAGATAGGTAAAGGGAAGCAAAATGTGATAATAGAATAGGAGGACGACAAATACTGGCTTTGCTTTCTCGTGGAGAATCAAGATGTGCGTGTGTTTGCTGTTACAAATACTTTTAAAATGTTCTCCCACATTTAGCTACTTATTTATTGAAGGCATAACATGCACAAGGAGGTCAGAGGACAACTTGCAAAAATTGTGTAGGTCTCTAGATTCAAACTCGGGTCCTCAGGCTTGGCAGCAAGTCCCTTTACAACTCCCACCACACTCACCACTCACAGATTTTAACGTTTCTAGATATTGACTATTTGATAAAAAGGAAACTGTTATGTGTTGAATTAATTCTGTGTTCCATGAATAATTTTTAAAGCTGTCCAATTTTTAAAATATATTTATTATATATTTTTATATTTCTAATTTAAGGAAGTTAGTTCTCTCCCTTCCAGATAATACTATTAACTCATCTCCGGGGTCGCTAATATCAACATTGCGGGTCTGCCCCAGATAACAGTCGCCTCTTCCCATCTTAGCTGAAAAGCTTGGAGCTGCCCAGATTCCAGGCCGAAAACAAACTCCTAAAGAGCATGTACTAACTCAGTTTCAGTCTTTCTCCCAGCTTCCAACACACCATGCTCTGCTTTCGGTTTCCTTACCTCTCTAGCCAAACCTTCCCCTTAATTTCTGAGTACTCCCAAGGCATACACTCCTTGATAGTCAATTTACTTTACTCTTGGACGGGGGAGGGGCTGTGTTTTGTTTTTCTAACTCTGCAGTGTTAGATGTCACCTCTATCAACTCCTATGTGTATGTTTCTGCTTCATAAGTAGTTTGCCTTCGAAGCCAACCAGGTTAAGGACAGTATGGGTAGGAAAGGGGCTCGGGGATTTTGGAGGACTACTAGGTCTGATTCCAAACTCCGAGGACCCGCCTGTTGGTGCATAGGGCCCAGCCATGCTCCCTTTGTGAACGGCCGCGGCGTGCGCAGGATTCGGAGCTGTCAGAGGTCGGAGCAGAGTGAGGGATAGTACGGAGATCCGCCACAGCACTCCCCGGCGGGTCACTAAACCTCGGGGGCAGATCCCGGGCCGCTGAGAAACTAGGGAACTGTCCGACACCCCAGAGCGTGTGCCAGTCGAAACCAGCGCGAGCTACCCGCTGAAAGGAAAGTGCAACCTCTTTTTCTTAGTAGACCAATCAGAGACCAAGATGGCTTAGACCGACTGGCGGGACAACCAATGAGAAATAGGATTCGTTCTCCTCGTGCCAGGGAACAAGAACAGTTTATCAATAGGCACTAGTCAAAGGTCCGGGTCTCGGCTGCGCACGGAGATGGGTGCAGAGCGCCAGGGAACAGCACGGAAGTGAGATCGGCTCGCACCCAGCCCCGCACGCGCCGCAGCAGCCCCAGCCCCTCTGGAGTGAACCGCGGCGCGGGAGAGGACGTGCTGCGCGTCGACGTCACGCGCCGCGCCCCGCCCCCGGCCGCTTATAGCGTAGGCCAGCGCGCGCGCGCGCACCATTGTGTGGCTGACTCGGCCGCAGCTGCGGTGTGAGGCGCGTGTTCGGGCCTTCGCCGTCCCCGCACCCGCACCGCAGCCCTGCCCCGCGGCCTGCCGCACCTCAGCTAGCCTCCGGGAGCTCACCCGCCACGGCCATGCCGCGCGTCTACATAGGACGCCTGAGCTACAATGTCCGCGAGAAGGACATCCAGCGCTTTTTCAGCGGCTACGGCCGACTCCTCGAAATCGACCTCAAAAATGGGTGAGTCGGGTCTGGGAGGCCGCGCCCCGCGGCGGAGAAAGCCCCCGAGGACGGAATCGGCCAAGGCCGCGACGCCGCGTGGCAGGGCCTCTAAAATGGCGGCGGCGCCTCGAGCACGCGCGGGGGAGGTCGCGGGAGCGCGCGGCGCCAGCTAACGACACGCCCGCCGGTGCGCGGCTCGCGCTCCGCCCCTCCTCAGGTACGGTTTCGTGGAGTTCGAGGACTCCCGTGATGCGGACGACGCCGTTTACGAGCTGAACAGCAAGGAGCTGTGCGGCGAACGCGTGATCGTAGAGCACGCCCGGGGCCCGCGCCGCGACCGCGATGGCTACAGCTACGGAAGCCGCAGTGAGTCCTACCCCCGCGCGCTCCGCGTCCTGGGTACCTGGGGGGGGGGCGGGGCGGGTGCAGTCACCCGGGTGGGCAGGGTGGGACCTCCCCCGCCCGGGCAGGCGCGGAGGCCGGGGGTTGTTGGCCCTGGGTGTTCCTGGGCCCCTCTACCTCCACGCATGCCCGGGTAGCCGCGGGACACCGGAGCGCGGGGAATGGGTCGGGTGGCCAGTTGACTAAGTTTGGAAGGAGTGGCTTCAGTTGGCACTGATGTGGGTTCTAACATTATTGAAAGCGAGGGTTGGCTGTATTTGTAGCGTTTCCCCTTGCTTATATGTCAGTGCTTTTAGCTAGATTTGAGGAAGTTTCAAGGAAAGCAGGGGTGGAGGTGGGGCAGGGGGGCGGGGAAAGGGGAGGGGCTTGAAGCCTAAGTATTAGGTGATGGGAGACTTGGGGGCAGAGAAAATGCCATTTTAAACTAAGTAATGTGGCATAGTACCACAAAGTAAATCTAAAAAGCTTTATGCTGAAATTGAAATAATTGGGGCATGTTACTGGGAGGGGGTTGGGGGGATTTTGGTTATGTGAAATGTTTAATGTTGAAATTGTTGCATGTTGAATTCAAACTTTTTAACAAGTCCTTGATGTTTCAATTTGAAAGTGACCAATGGGGCTGAGGCTGTGTCCACTGAGGCTAAGATGACTGCCTTTCCTGATTGGCCTTGGCTTTTCCATACATTGTGTGACCCTTGCCCTATGACCCTTTGGCTGACCTTACCGGAAGCCATGACGACAGCAGCCTTTTGCCATTAGACGCAGGGTGATGGTGAGGATTCCAAGGGTTAGACAAAACTGGTTAATCTGAACTAGGTGACTGTTACCTTGCGTGTTTTGTGGCCAAACCACCACCAAAAACCTCACACTGTGATGTAAGTACTTAGTGTAACTAGTAAACATTTTTGTAAAATGTAGAAATGCATGTAATCAGTTAAGTTTTATATTTTACAATGTTCTGTAAAATAAAACTTAGCGAGGTAAATTGAATAAAGGAGCAGTCACTCTCTAACAGATTGTAGGAGAGGTTCAGTTGGATTTAGTCTATTTGACTTGCCCTTAATTTAATTTGTGGCAAATCACAAATGTATCGAGGGTTTAGCAGTATAATAGCAAAGTCCTACTCCAGTAATAAACGTTGCTATGTTTGTACTAACTTTCAAAAACGTGCATCCCTATCATCGCAATGCATCTGATTACTCCCTCCGTGTGATAAAGGTGGTGGAGGTGGATACAGCAGTCGGAGAACTTCTGGCAGAGACAAATATGGACCACCTGTTCGTACAGAATACAGGCTTATTGTAGAAAATCTGTCTAGTCGTTGCAGTTGGCAAGACTTAAAGGTATGTACAGTTAATTTCCTTAAGAGTTAATGCTACATGCTTTTGCTTCAGATTTCTGGGGCTTATCAGTCTTTGCTGTTTTAGGATTTCATGCGGCAAGCAGGAGAGGTGACTTATGCAGATGCTCACAAAGAACGAACAAATGAGGGTGTAATTGAATTTAGATCCTACTCTGACATGAAGCGTGCTTTGGATAAACTGGATGGCACAGAAATAAATGGCAGAAATATTAGGCTTATTGAAGATAAGCCACGAACAAGCCATAGGCGCTCTTACTCTGGAAGTAGATCCAGGTAACAGACTAGGTGGGGAGTCTTGTAATTTTCAGTTGTTGCCTAATTGTATTTACAGTGTTTCTTGGTTGTAGTAAGCAGATAGTCCAGCCATAGCTGAGGAGTTAAAACTGATTATGGAAAGATTAAAATGTCATTGTCTCTTGTGTTTAGATCACGGTCTAGAAGAAGATCTCGGAGTAGGAGTCGCAGAAGCAGCCGCAGTAGATCTCGAAGTGTCTCAAAAAGTCGCTCCCGGTAAAAAATGTAGTATTAGGTCTCTCAATTTTAGCACTTGGTGGAGTACAGGTGTTTTCTGACAAGATGCTGAAAGAAATCTGGTTTTTTTGTTTGTGTTTTTGTACAGATCTAGGTCTCGGAGCAAAGGTCGATCCCGATCCCGCTCAAAGGGCAGGAAATCCAGATCAAAGAGTAAATCTAAGCCTAAGTCTGATCGGGGTTCCCATTCACACTCGAGAAGCAGATCTAAGGATAAGTATGGGAAGTCACGAAGTAGGTCACGTTCCCGGTCCCCCAAAGAAAATGGAAAAGGAGATATAAAGTCAAAATCCAGATCCCGAAGCCAGTCTCGATCCCATTCGCCTCTGCCTGCTCCACCCTCAAAGGCTCGGTCCATGTCCCCTCCGCCAAAAAGAGCTTCAAGGTCCCGTTCTAGATCTCGTTCAAGGTCCAGATCAAGTTCCAGAGATTAACCCTGAACTCTACGTTCTTTGCACACTATAACGGAACACTTTCCTACTCGCTTAGGCAGTTATTCTTCCGAGTTTGTACTCGGCCTCTTCTTCAAGAGGATTTCCTGAAAAGGGAACACAGGAATTTGATTTGTGGCCAAATTTAATAAGAAAAAGATGAGGTTCTAAAATGGTGGTATGAAGCCCTCTCCCTTCTTTGTAGAATTAAGATAATTTTGATTTTGTAGCCTTTGAGCTAAAATAACTTTTGTAAAGATTAAGCTCATTTAGATTTTTTTTTAAAGTATTGCAGCAGGATCTGCTGCAGGGTTCTGTTTTGTTTTGCTTATTTTTAAATTAATTGTTCAAGCTTTGGATATTGCAGGCTTTAGAGGGAGAACCCAAATTTTCAATTATGTTGGCTTTTTATAAAGCTTGAGTTATGTAAGATTTAAATAAAAGTTTGCTACCAAGATGATTGCCTTATTGAATAGGTCACTACTAAGGCCCATTAAGTGTTGATATCTGCCATTCGTGAAGACAGTGTAAATTCTACATAAGTGTAAAACAAGGCAAGCCTCAGACCAGCAATAAATTATTCAGTTTGGCTAACCTTACTTTGTGCTGTTAATCAAATCTACCAAAGTCTTTTGTCTACCCCTTTAATAAGTTAAAAGTAAAAGGGACTTTGTAGTTAGTGCCACGAGATAAATAAAAGAAACTAAAGGATTACAATTTGAACTCTTCAAGAAGTAGGTCCTAGTACTTGGGATCTTGTTATCCTGTGCTCTGGAAGTGGTCAGCATAGTGTTAATGTATGGTTTGGTGGTCTTTAATGTTTTGAAAAACAGAAGTAGCCTTTCTTTAATTAGAAATTTAGTTATTCAAAGTTGAAAAGCATATACACTGCATTTTCTGCTGGTTATATTTGACAGGTGCTTAGCAAACTATTGGTAAGATTTGCTGGTTAAAATTCCAACCAATCCCCTTTGTATTAGTGGGGCATTTGTGGTTAGTTTGAAAAAGTGACATGAATAAACTAAGATGCTTCATACTTTTAAGCATTATGAATGTTGTGGAAACCCAAGTTAAAATAAATAGTGCAAATGTGTAGGAATAGCTAGATTTGCAGTTTCCATACATCTAAAAGCCCAGTTAGTTGAGACTGCAATCAATTACCTTACAGCCTTCCCATCATTCAGACATTTGTAAAGTCATGTCATCCTAAATGCTTAACCTCATTCTTTAGTAAAGATGTACATGGATTGGGTGAGGGTTAACACCTCCCTCCGGTTATATAATCTAGCAAAAGTTTGTAGGGTTAAATAATCAGGACATGCAATAAAACCAGGCTGAGTGGAAAAATAGAGATTCAAGGGCCTCAGTAGGTGTCAGTAACTGGGAATATGTGGAAATGTTTTCAAGACATTTATCCTGTTAACAAAATTTTAAAGGCTTTTAGGAATATAGTGTCAAATACAGCTGCTGCTTTACCCATCTTTTCTTTGATGCTTTGTTTAGATGTTTATAAAAATGGGTTTATTTTTCCAGTGTAAATTTCAGAATTTAAAGAAAATTGTGTCTGGTTATAGTTTACTATTTTACCTACTTAAAAACTAATGTGATGGCTCTTTAAGAATTGGGTTTGACCAAAGTTCTCTTTGTTTTCAGGGAAAACTATATAAAAGCTTTCTGAGCCACAGCCTTTTAAAGGGGAAAGGCTGATAGTAAGATTTGACTTTCTGACTGCATGCAACTTGAGCTGGGCTTGCCTTCTGTTAGTGTGCTAGTACATGACAGAAGCATTAGACTATTTTTAGCTGCCCTAGTGAGTATGTAATGAATAGGTGAATGCCAATACCCATACAATTTTTCTAGTGGGGACAAAGGCCATTTTATTAAATATAGGCTTTCGTGCCTATAGACCCTAGTTATTAAATGCACTAAACAAACAATTGCATTTAAGGCATTGACCTTAGCAGAATTGACTTAGTGATTTAATTCCTTACTGATGAGTGGATTCAGTTCCCTACCAACTAATGTGCAGAATCTAAGAATCCTTCACACATTGGTTGGTGCCCTGGGTGGAATATCAACAACACCAACTGATAAAAGAGCACAAGAGAAGTGGGGAACATCTTGAGTCCTGTTGGACATGATAGTGTTTCTTGATATGTATGCCACAGTGCCTTGATGGCCAGTTTGAGTCCTACCTACTTCAGCCTTTATGTTCCCACTCCTCCTGTGTTAACATTGCTTTCATCTTGGATATTCTTTTTTTTCCCCTACTTTGTTAACCTACTTTATGCTTTATCTCAATAAAATGCTTACCAAGGGAAAGACTTGTTCTACATTTATTGTGTTGTCCCTTGGCAACAAGTAGTTGCCAAGTGGTTTCTTGAAGTGAAGTTATCATTGGCTACCATTAATGCGTTCTCTTGTTTTAGCTCTAGAAAGCAGGGTTTGGGGACTTAAAGCAGATGGCTTGTCTTGGTTCTAGGGATTTGCTTTATTTTCATGTGTTTACTCATGTCCATTTTTTATCAGTAGTTAACTTTTCTAACACAGTTAATCTTAGGAAGCTTTAAATACCTTGTAAGTCCTTAACCTAATGTCCTTAATCCTGGACATAGGGCACTCTTAAGCTTTGCAAGTTTATCCGTTCATACCATTGTATTCCCATTGCTTAACCTTGTTCTCAGCAGCTTTGCCTGTGGTTGATCTGATTGCAGATACATGGCAGTGGAACCAAGTGTAGATTTTCATTTTGTGTTTATAGGAGTAATATAGGGGCTAATTATAGTCTTAGTCTTATCGTGGAAGCTAAGGCAGGATTGCTCTGAATTTGAGGCCAGCCAATGGTAATTAGCAAAAAAAAAAAAAAACTTTGTCAGAGGAAGGGGGGACTTCTTGGAGTAATTTATTGAGTCTAATTACTGTAGTAGCCACTAATTACAGTATCTTTCGATTTATATCTTATGCTGGTATTTGTATAGACATATGTATAATCTCAATAATTGTAGCTAAGAATGGATGCCTTTGGATTTGATCTTTAGGTAGTATTACTGATAGTACACCTGACTTGTTCCATCTTTCTTAAAATAGGCACTGTATATTCAGGGTCTACCTCCAACTCGGCAATCCTACATATCACCTCAGACTGAGTACTAGGATTATAGGCATTAGCTACCACACCACATCTGTCTTGTTTTAACAGTTTGTTCATACCATGAGTAATACGTAACTTGATAAGAGTTCTGTCTTAGATGACAAGTAATCTGTTCGATAAATATTCTGTTAAATGAATACATTTCTCGAAATTGAAAGTTTTAGTAAAGCGATTGACACTAGTTTGACCAGAAAAGAATTTTAGTTGCAAAATAAAAGGAAATATAGCAAAATCCAGCTTTGATAAGCAGGGCATAGTTACTAATACTTTGGAGGCACTTCTTGACAACGTGTCTGCAGAAGGGAATTTTTAGGGTTTTAATTTTTGAGAGAAGGCGAAAAGAATAGTAAGGTGGAAGCTCCAGTGGTCTAGAAGGAAATAGACCCCCTCACTCAGGGCCAGAATGGGATCTGGAGAGTTGTTTCTGTAAGCATGAGGAGGTGGGTATATTCCTGACTACTCAGTGCACTTGCCTCAGTCATTAAATAGTAACTGCTTCAGAGCTGAGCCTTAGTGATCCTAGCCAGTTAAAAGTAGACAAAGCAGAGATTTTGTTCATTTGTGAATGGCCTCCTTGCATTAAATATATGTTGTGTTCATGCTTTGAGAGAGTTGCTCTGACCTAGGTAGCCTACAGTTCACAAAAGTATTCCTTCAGCCTTCTGAGATCTGAAATTACAGATATGTGCCATAACATTTGAGTATTGCTGTTACTTTTATACTAATTTAAAACGAGAATACTGGGATGAACCACTGTCCACTTAAGCATCTAGCTTTAACAGTATATACCTGTGCATTTCCAATTTTGAAGGTAACCCATATTGGTCCAAAATAAATCAGTATTAGGTAGTTTCACAGTTCTGGTTTTGCTAGTTGGAATCTGTGTTTTGCATTTGCTGTAAATGGGTAGATTTTAGACAGTTTTTTCACCTAAACCATCACCTGGGAAATTGATAGAAACCTCAGGTCCAAACCCTGAAAACGCTAATTCAGAAATACTAAGCAGAATTCAGTTTTAACATGGCCCTAAAAAGTTGTCAAGAGGTTCTGGTGAGATTTTGAGAAGGGCATTGGTTTATCAGGTCTGAAGAGATGAACTGGGCAATGACTAGATTCCTTCTGGCCAGAAAAGGAAGTCCCTTCTACTTTTGACCTTTACAAGAACAGTGAAGTAAAGGACCTCATTCTGTTGCTTCATTTTCCTCTGCCTCTGAAGCCAATGCTCAGCAAATCAGAGCACTTGATTTCTAAAGTAGATGAAGAACAAAAGTAATTTTAGCTTTAAATTTCTATTTTAATACAAGTTATTTGTAGTATTTTGGTAGTTAATGAGTACACTCAGTTTTATGTTACAGAAAGGTTACCAAAATAAGCTTGAGACCTAACGTGTACTTAGTAATGGGTTAATACCCAGTGCTGCAGACCACACCACTGCCATCACAGAGACCATTGCCAAGTGTTTCGTTCATTTCAGTTTCCGTTGGCCCTGCCCTCAAGCTCGGTGGTGGTATGTTTCAGTACAGTTGAGTCACTCTCAGGCCAGGAGTGTTAGCAGCTGGAATGTTGTCAAAGCACATACAAAGCCCTAGGTTCAATGCCTGCCACCATAAAAACTTTTCAAGAAAATGGAACCACACCCAAGTTTTCAGGAAACTGCTGTGTGACCATTGGCAATATGGCTGGTATGTATGTGAATGTCAGACTGCTTTCAGAAGTCCTGCCATATGTGTTTTGGGAATTTGAGCTCAAGTGACCAGAATTAGCAAGTTTCTTAAGCCACTGAGACATCTGGTCTTGGTTGTATTCTGATGAGTTGTAGTGCCCTCAGCAGTGCATACTTCTTCCACTCCCAGTTTACCGTTTAGTGACTGACTCTTTAAGGCATGAAGAACAAGCTCACTATAGTTGAATGTTGGAACCCTTAAAGCTTAAGTGGTTTCAATGCTCAGCTCAGGAAGTTGGAGCTAACCAGTTGCATCAATGAGTATAAAAGAAAAATCTCAAAAGCTCCTAAACTAAGTCTTTATGTAATTGTTGTCCCTTTTGGACTATTTAGCCGGCTCAGTGACAAGTCACATGTTCATGCTTATTGATAGCCTGAGCAACAAAACAAGGTGGATACAGGAAGAAGGAAAGTCAGTTCACCCTTCCCCTCAGTGGACTAATACACAGTAACAAGCAAGGGGAACTTCAGCAGTGGGGCTTGAGTTGCAGGGCTGGATTCCATTGTTTCTTTGTCCTATATTTGGATCTTGATTCTGCTCAGCTGAATTACCTGTCTAGAGCATCTGGAACCTTGTACATTTTTAAAGGGCCTGATCATAGTGAGTCATGGCTGCCCCATATTTCCCCCCTCTGCTCTTGAAGTTATTCTGCACTACTACTAAGATATCTCAAATCCCAGACTTCTGAGGGTGGGTTCAAAAAATGGCAGTATCGGCAGTCTAAGGGCAGGCTTGTGAGCCAAAATCATGAGCTTCCCTTCTTATGGTGACTATCTTGGGAAAGCTCTCGGGCCCATTGCTTTAGATTGAGCTCAAGAACTAACACCCCCACACATACACAACCTAGACCAAATGGGACTCCAAAGATGGCTCAACAGGTAAAAGCACCTTGCCACTAGGCCTGATAAAACCTGAGTTTGGTCCTTGAGATCTGTGTCATCTAAAGAGAACTGCAAACTGCTGTTTGGACACATGAGCATGTGTGTGCCTTAGAATGTGTAAACACAACCAAACTAGAGAAGTTATTCCTGTTAGAGCTACTTGGCTGACCTTCCAAAAGATCAAGTGAAAGCTGTATTTCTAAGCAGGATGGCTTAGTAGTTGAGAACAGGGCTTGCTTCCCTTCCAGAGGACCCAGGTTCAAGTACCAGCACCTGCATGATGGTTCAACAACTTCCATTCCAGTCCCAGGGGAGCCAGTCATAGAGAACACAGACATAACTTGTTTTTGTGGGCAGAACACTCATACAAAGTCTGAAGGTAACCTCCTAACAATACCAGAACTGGACTCCATCATTCCTATGTGAATATGTCTTTGTGTCCTGATGTTTTCAAATTGTACTATCTCAATGTGGATGCTATTCCCCAACAGGTCTGGTGGTTAAATGGGCATGTTCCAATGACTGGTGGTGTCTCTTTGGGCCAGTAGTACATTTAATTCTACAAGTGAACAGCTTGCCCAGAACCAATTTTACATTACCTTTCTGGCTTCAGTATGACTGCCAAAAAGGGTAGGCCCAAGGAGATGGTATAGCAGGTAAAAGCTTTTGCTGCACAAGCTTGATGTGTTTGATCCCTGGTGGAAGAAAAGTACTGGTTCTTCAGTCTTACTCTAACCTCCATTCATGAGCCATCGGCACATGTATGCCTGCACTCACACACATACACACGGTACTTTGTAAAGGGTGGGGCAAACCTAGCATTCCAGTGCATATGGGAATGAGCTTAGGGATTTGATCTCCATGGATGACTAAGTACTGAGCATCCAAGTAACATGATTCCTGAGCCACATCCCAAATGGCCTGTATTTTCCTAGCCCTTCATATAGTCTAGTAAGGTTGTCACAGGCCTATTACACGGTCCCCAAAAACCAAATTTGGTGATCTGCCAAAGCAATGAGCTCTAAACCACTGAGCCACCTCTCCAAACCCTCTGGTGGTATCTTTATGTATCCCTTCTGGGTTTCTGTTAATGATTCCCAGTTTGCACAGTCTGGTGTATCAATAGAAGCAGAAATGTTTTCATGCACGAGGGCAAACCCTACTTGGTATTCTGAGATCCTTAAATTACTGAATCAGTGACTTCAATTCTGATAGAAACAGGAAGTATGGGCTGCTTCAAAATGGTTCCCTCTATGCTTCTGTATGGCAACACCATATGGGCCCATTCTTGGGAGGAGGGTGGAATATGAAGGTAACATTGGACTTAACACCTGAAAGCAGGCTGGGAGCTCACAGGGTAAAGTGAGCATAGGAGCAGAGCTGCCCACATCACATTAGCCTGGAAGGGTCTCTCCATCCCTGAGGATGCTGGAATGAGCAGTAAGGTATTAAGACTAGTGACTATGGAAATGAGCAAAAAGTAGCAACTGGTGTCTATATGAGCTGTTCTGGGTTCCACCTGTTCAAATTCCACGCATCTGTTTGAATCACTAAAAAAGATTGGTAATTGAGAAACCATGTGTTCAAATAGATTTACCACTTTAATTCTTACCATTTTGGAATCTCTAAGTAGAGACCGGATAGAGATGAGAGTGGTGTGTATGTGTACAGAGGCTTCTATGGTTATCTCCATCCTAATCTTGTTCCTAAAAATACAAAATGTGATTAAAACCTTGGAGGCAAGGCAGAACACATGCAAAAGAATAGTTAAGATCTATATAAATTTAAGCTGTTGATCACAGCAGTTGGAAGAATATCCCGTTAAAATAACTTTTTCATCTGGACTAAGTCTAAATAAAAATGTGTCTGATGGCTACCACATAAACCACATAGACCTGTTTTCTGCGAAATAAAGGAGTAAAATTAAAAATCAGTGTATAAGAGAGAACAGGGGCACTGAAGAGTTGACCTCTTTCACGTGGATTAGTCAATCAGAAGACATTTATTAGTACCCACTCTGCTAGGAACGGGGATGCTAAAAACTGAAGGATTTCCTTGCTAGAGTGCAGGGTCTCAAACTCCCGAGTTACTCAAGTCTCTGATGATACAGACATGGTGCCAGAGTAAGAACCAATAAAAATAGCCGTCTGGTAGCGACAGATCAATTAAGGAAATGGAAGACACAAGAGGAGCAATAATTTACTCAAATCAACACAAAAGGAACCATTCTCGAACTCTAGAATATGGCGTGATAGCCTTCCAATGTTCAGTGGAAGTGGAGGAGGTAGTGATGTTCCCAAAGCACATCATCAACCAGCGGCAGTGGGTCATCCAAAGGCTGGTGTGGCTGGGGTTCTTGATGCAAAGCAAGCCCAAGGCGTCGCTACTCTGACTGTGTTCTTCACCCATCCTAGGAGTTCCCTGAAACTCCTTAAGTCCCCTTCTCCAAATCTGGAACCCGACTTAAGCAGGGTTGCAGCCTTGCGGGATACAGACCAGCTAGCTGGAGAGCATCCATCAGGCTGCCTGCATCTCCCAGCTTCCCAGGATACTATAAAAATCTCCACCCACTTCTCCAGTGCAGCTAGCCGGTCTCGCAGGGAAGAGGCAATTAGGCCTGCATCCCCAAAGCTCCGACGGAAAGCAAAACCTGCAACCTGGGGCCACGGCCATGCAGACCCGCCAGCTAAGGAGCTCCGCGCCCGCTCTGCAGGGAACAGGCCCGCCCCCCTGTGTGCGCAGGCGCGCGCCGCACCAGGCTCCCACGGTTGCTCGGTGCGGGCGGCAACCGCTAGCCTTGCAGGTAAGCACGGGGCAGTGGTTTCGGGCTGGGTGCTCCCAGGACGCCACACCCAGGTCCCGGCCAGCACGACGAGTGCTGGGGGCCTGCAGGCACCGTTCCAGGTCCTCTTCCAGCTCCTTCGGCACCGGCTGTGGGCTGGGGAGATGGCTCCGAAGACCCCGGGCCGTGGCGCTGCAGGTGGGGGGCTGCCGGCCATGGGCGAGCGAGCCCACCGGCACTATCTGCATCCAGAGCCGCAGAGAGGGGCAGAGCCTCGGCCTTACAGAGAGATGCAATCAAGAGTTTTCTTTAATGAGAGGTTATAGAGGGCTAGTTTGGGCTATCCATAGACCATTTGGCAAACTTTCCCCGTAATTGATTTTTCAATACTTTTAGCAGAAAACAGGATTTTTTAAATTTTGGCTATAAAAGGGGGACGGGCGGTGGTGTCTAAAGAATTCCGCCATTTTAACGTTTAAAAAAGTAACCCTTCTGCAGAGCGGAGAGATCAGTGACCGCCCCGCCCGCGACTGTCTGCATTAGTCCAAGAAGGTGGGTGGTGGCTTTGGACACTCCAGCCCTGCAGAGCTGCTTCCACAGGCTGGCTGCCGCAGGGAGTGAGCTGGGGGAATTCCCCGCCCCACCCCCGCCCCAAGTGTGCTGTGTGCATCCAGCACTAGCACCTACCCTACCACCTTTTACTGGATGTCTGCTGTTTGTATGATGGTCTCAAAGGACTCTGGGGTGGGGGGAGGGAGGGAGAGAGACAGAGACTAAAGCTTGACAGCAAGTGACAGCAGCAGAGACATGTCCAGAAAATGTTTATTGAGCAACTGCTATGTGCAACTGCTCTTGTTTTAGGTAGGATTCCCTGGAATCACAGACTAGGTTTATGAGAGTAGCCTTGTGAAATCAGCAAGATTGGGCAGAGATGGTGAAATGCTGACCTAGTCCCAGCAGAGGCCTCAGCCTGGGGAGCAGGAAGCCCTGAACCTGAGATGGCCCTGCAGAGACCCACCAAATGAAGGTAAAGGCATGGGGTCTTCCTAGTCCTCTCTGATAATCATCTATGGCTGACTTAGGGAGAGAGCACTTGAGAGACACTTCACCTGGCCACTTCCAGAGAACCTGAGGCAGGCCGACAGTTGTCACTCCAGAAGGACCTCACTGAATGCTTTCCTCTCACTGGCAGAACTCTCCTTTGCCCTCCCAACCTGTAACTGTTTTGGTTCTCCAAGGCTCCACTCCTGTAGTTCTTCCTCTGTCTCAAATACCATCTGCACACGACATCTTTCAGATCTGTCCCCAGTTCCAACATCATCCTCTATCGTTATAAGCCTCACAAGAGCCCTTTGTCTTGGTGGCACCTATGTCCTCAGAATGCAGAGCAGTGTTAACATTTCTTTGGTTCTTCTAGTATTACTGAGACCAGGCATCAAACCAGATCAGAAGGACCATCTTCGGCTTCTTCTCTGAGACACCCGCTGCGCAGGACTGGTTTAAAAGAGAGTTCTTTGACTAAGCCACCATTCTTGATCTCCAGTGTTTGAAACAAAAGATTTATTTTGTTTAAAATAATTAAAAGTGATGCAACTGTGGGTATGGAGAGATGGCTCAGGGTTAAGAGCACTTGTTGCTTTTGCCTAGGACCCAGGTTCAGTTCTCAGCACTCACATGGTGTCTGACAACCATCTAGACCTTCAGTGGGGTGGGTGGGGTGGGTGGGATAAGGTGCGGGGGAAATCAGAAGCCCTCTGGTGGCCTCAAAAGGTACTGCATGCACATGGCAAACCCATACATTCCAGCAAAAGCAGCCATACACGAAAAATAAAAGTAAGTATTTCAAAGTGGTACAAACTCTTCAGCTGTGAGAAGCAAATTAATTAGGACCGAAATTCATTTCTGGATTACAAGTTTTAAAAACTCATCTTGTTTGACCTTGTCAGCCTATTTATACTTCTAGTGATAGACATCTGAAATATCGTCTACATTTTAGGGAGGAAAACCTAGGAAGTAAATGAACATACAAAAACAGCAGGAGGGAGGGAGGGTGGGCCTTTGCAACCTGAGTTTGCAAGTGGGCTCAAGGTCCATGTTACTGGCCGGAAGCTGCCAAGCTCCCTGGGGTTTCTGTCTGAAGGGAGAGAAAGGGTTGCTATTGGTTGAAGGCCTGCTGGTATCAACAGGTCACATCCAGCATTTACCAGAGCCCCCTGAGGTGGGTGCCATTACAATTTTTGTTCTTTATACTTAAGAAACTGGGGCTCAGAGTGGGAACGTTACTTATCTGGAATCACGGGTATTAAGTAAACGTGGAGAAGCTAAGAGTCTGATTCAAAACTGTCCTAAGCTAAGCCACATATCCCTTCCTTATCACATATGCTAGATGCCATCGCCAAGTGCCAAGAAGCAGGTGAGTAGCAATCACACCACGGAATACAGTTCCTTCTCTTTTCTCTCCATCCATTCCCCAAGCCCTCTGCTGGATTTGAATCCAGGTTTCGTGCTTGCTAGGCAAGTGCTTTGCCAGTGAGTTATATTCCTAGCTTCTGGATCTTGTGCTGACTAGGTTTCACATGCCAGCCTTTCGCCGCTCAGGTGTGTGCTTGTTCAGCAGATGCTTTGGTGGAGATTTTACAAGCCCTCTTTCGGCCTAATCATCCACGGCTCTGCCTGGGCTTGGGTGGCGTGGTGTACAGGGAAACACAAAAGAACAGGGTCAGGGAAGACGTCACCTGCCACAGGGACCAGTCCTGTTTGGATGGAGTAGAATAAGGTTCATGGAGACTCTGAGTTCTCAAAGACAGGGAATGGAAGTGACCAAGAAAGTCGTGAATTTGAACTTAGTCTAGCTTTGTCAGTGGCCAAAGCCGGACCTTGGCCTGACTCACGTGTCCTATCATCCGTTTCTGTACACATCCTGGGCATGGTGTTAGGGGTACCTCACACATACCGCTATGCCCACCCTCACAAGTAAGGGCAAAGGAGAATGCAGGACCAGGCCAGAGTTCTAGAAATAACCTAGGTAAAGGCGAGGAGTCAGACCTGCTGCTGGCATCCTAAAGTATCTACTCAGAGATGAGACCTGTCTCTCCATGGTGCCGACTTGAGGATGGCCAGTTTCTCTTCCAAGAAGCCCCTTCCCTCCCTGTCCTCATCACCCTGGTGGCTGTGTTTGGTTTGTAGACACATCTGGATGGAGGGGCACAGTGACATGGAGATACTAAGGGCAGTGAAAGGGTCTGCCACAGGGGAGGTCAGTGTGCACCTGGTGGCCAGAGACAGCGCAGGTTCCCATCCTCACCTGCCTACAACCGCCTTCATCATTCCTAGTAAGTCAGGGTCAGTGGTCGGGAGATTCCATATTTGCTCAAGGTGTGTATAGTGGGAAGATGCTTTTCACTCTTTTTGTTATTGTTTTTGTTTGTTTGGTTGGCTTGGTTTTGTTTTCTTGAGACAAGGTTTCTCTATATAGCCCTGGCTGTCCTTGAACTTGCTTTGTAGATCAGGCTGGTCTGAAACTTAGACTCCTCCCCTAATTCTGCCTCCCAAGTGCTGGGATTAAAAGCCTGTTCCACCTCAGCCAGCCGTTTTAACCCTTCTGTAACTGTTTTCACCTTTATACGCATGTGTGGCAGGAGTGAGGCAGGGTCACCAGACTTATCTGTGCTTTGTCTTATCTATGTATCTGTTTCCAGCCAATGCAGCTACCCTTGGTCTGCCTAGCACTGCCCTGGATGTGTCCTACCCACGGGAGCCAGTCCACGTGGGTGCCCTGGAGCAATTGGCTGGCAGTGAACCCGTAACAGCCACCATTCTGCCACAACTAAGCACTGGACCAGGGACCAATAGCACAGTCAGGCTTCTGGATTGGACAGGGGTTTCCTCACCTCTAGCTGGGAGTGGCATGCGGGTCAGTTTTTGAAAAGATTGACAGCTGCAGGGCGGGGCCGGTGGGCTTGAAGGCGGGGCTTGAGGCGGAAAGACTGGAAGCTGCTGGTAAAAACTGAGGCTTTTTGTGGTAGGGGGCTTGGCCAGAGGGGTTCTGGAGCATGGCCCTAGAGGCCTCCTAAAGTTAAGTGGGTGACCCAAGGTATGGAGAGCTGATACAAAGGACCTAGTCCTCAGAATTTCCTGCATCCTAGTTCCGGATAAACGAGTACGCGCCCCTGAACATGATGGGAGTGGAACGACCACGAAGCCCGGAGCAGCGACATGAAGGTGGCACGGCTGGAAGCGATGCAGGCATCCAACACCCTGGTAGGACCCTGCTCCCAAGTGCAATACGTGGGTCGGTGTGGCTTGTGCTCTCCCACCCCCAACTTGATTAGATGAGCACGTGACCAGATGCGATCTTAAGTGGGAAAGGCTGCGGATGCTGTCCAATAGGAAATGGGTTGTAGGGGGATATGGGCGGAGCCTGAGTGTGCTAAGAGTGGGAAGACTGAGGCCCAGCGGGCTCCCACAGATGTTCACCCTGACCCTCAAGAAGTCACTTCTCAAGAACCCCCCGTAGACGCGAGCTCTTGCAAATGCCAGGCTTGTGGGCCTCAACAAAGTATTGGCCTAGACGTTGGTTCATCGGGAAACCCATGCCCTCAGCCTTTCCAGAAGCGGTAAGAACAAGGGCTTGCAGCTTTTCTTACCCTGATTTTAATTTTTAAAGCCTCGTTCCGGTTCCGGGCTTAGGAGAATGTGGATATACTGGATGCTACTGAATGTATAGAATTTTTTTTTCTAATAAGACCGTTCCATTTGTAGGTCAGTCATAGTAGAGAACTCAGGCTGTACCATCGCTTCTGAGCTCCTAAAACCTATGAAAAAGAGGAAACATAAGGAATATCAGAGCCCATCAGAAGAGTCCGAGCCGGAGGCCATGGTAAAATGAGGGCCGCGGGGAGAGAAATACGATGCTGGAACCTCAGTTTCAGATGCTTGTCAATCCAAGTTAGGGGGCTGGGTCAAAAAAGACTCCTGTTGCATATTTTCAGATCCCATCTTGAATCACGCGGTAGATTAGAGGATGGAAGAAAGGGAGAGAGGAAGGGAGGGAGGGAAGGAAGAAAGGCGGAGAGAAAAGAATAGGATTCCTCTAGGATTCCTCTAGGAATACAGCAGGAAGATTCTCTTGGGCAGGTAAAAATAAAAAAAAAAAAACAAAAAAACAAAAAAAAAAAAAAACTGTTCGTGTACTCAGTTTCCCCACTGGGAATGAGAATTGTAGTTAGACTGTATAACAGGGACTTACGTACTCACGGGGATCTGTTCCTCTCAGTGGTACAGACCCAAGCAATGGACTGACTGCAAGAACTCTGGAAGACTGCACGTACCCTAGAGGAAAAACCTCTTTCAATTCCAGGCATAACATTGGACCAGAGAGCCGGGCATGGGCCAGGGATCAGAGGCTGAACTTGTGTCCCGGCCCATGAGGACAATAAGCTGGCATTAGGCTTTCTCTTTACAGAAGCAAGGAGAGGAAAAAGACTCAGAGAGAGAGCCCGCCCCCAGCACCCCAGAAAACGAAGAGTGGAGCAGAAGCCAGCCGGGTATGGTAGCCTGCGTGTGTATTTGTTCCTGTGAAGTGTTTATATACTTCTTGAAGTGTGAGATTGAAGGTGCGGGGCATGGTTATAGCTGTATATGGTACACGTGAGCACAGGTTAGTGTATATGAAAGATAGTAAGGCCATTTGTGGTTTATTTGTGACTATATGTTTATTCTTGGGGTTGTTTATTTTGTGTATACTTGTATTATACTTCCTAGAGGAGGTCCTAGGAAGGCTGGGCTCTGAGGACTTGAGGAGCCATATGGCATTATTTTCCTTTTGGTGGGATTGGTAAGCCCACACTAGTCATTGGCCTGACCTTCCTGTTTAGGCCCCTTTCTTTTCTTTTCTTTTCTTTCTGTCTTTAGTAGAATGACACCAAGTTTCAGATTTGAAGTTTATTTATTTATCTTATGGATGTGAGCACACTGTCACTGTCTTCAGACACACAAGAAGAGGGCATCAGATCCCTTTATAGATGGTCGTGAGCCACCAGCTGGTTTCTGGGATTTGAACTCAGGACCTCTGGAAGAACAGTCAGTGCCTTTAACCGCTGAGCCATCTCTCCAGCCCCTAGGCCCCTTTCTTGGTCTTTTGGCTCTAAGGGGTCATCAGAGTTGGCTTCTGCTCTCAGGTCTGCTGTTAGTATGTCTATTGTCCCTGGTGACAGCTGTCAGCTGGATCTAAGCAGAACATATGATACTAATTATCATCAATGTAGAAATCTGTATGTCTTCCCCCACACACTTAAACTCTATCAACGCTGGGCCTGAACGTATTTATCTATTTATTTCTAGTTTTATTACACTGAGGAGAGGTGCATGTGCCTCAGAGTCTGTTGGGGGTCAGAGGACAATTTTCCAGAGTCATTTCTCTTCTTCTACCACATGGGTCCTGGGGAACCAACGACTGGTCATTAGACTTGGCAGCAAGTGCTTTTACACTGAGCCATCTTGCCAGTCTGGGGCCAAATCAGAGGTTGGCAGGATCACTGTGTCCTGGCTGCTAAATCTAGAGCCTGGTATGGAATGGATTCTCAATGAATGTTTGTTCAGTTGGTGAATTAATGGTGTGTGTGTGTGTGTGTGTGTGTGTGTGTGTGTGTGTTGGTGAGTCGTCGTGGACTGTACTTCAGTTGCACAAGTTTTCCCATCTTAGGGAGAAACGGAAGAGTGAGCTCAGAAGAAGCACCATGTGCCACCTTTCCTATGTACTCATTTTAAGGACAATGATAGGTGGGGATTGGTGTTGCACACCTTAAATCCCAGCACTACTGAGTCAGAGACAAGTCTCCGTAAATTCGTACACAAGCCTAGTCTACATATCAAACTCTATTGGTCTACATATCAAGCCAACTTCACTGTTCTGTTGCTGTAAAAAGAAACTATGACCAAGGCAGTTCTTACAAGAGAACCTTTAATTGTGGGTCTGCCTTACAGTTTCAGAGGTTAGTTCATTAGTATCATGGTGGAGAACATGGAGATAGGCAGGAGGAGCTGGAGAAGTGGCTCAGAGCTACATCTTGGTTGACAGGCAGAATGAGAGAGAGAATGCGTACATGAGAACTGGGCCTAGCATGGGATTTTCAAATCTTAAAACCTGCCCACTCCTAGTCACTCACTTCCTCCAACAAGGCTACACCTATTCCCACAAGGCCACACCCACTCCAACAAGGCCACACCTCCTAATCCTTCTAATCTTTTCAAACAGTTCTACTTCCTAGTGACCAGGCATTCAAATATATGAGCCTATTGAGGCCATTCTTATTCAAACCCCAACACCAACCATGGCCTCACAGTCTCAAACAACAAAGCGGGGTGGGGGGGGAGAAGACAAGGACATATTAGGGAGACCACTCAGCAGTTAAAGTTCTTCTGGACAACCAGGATTGGAGGGCCAACACTCACAGGGTTACTCAGCCATCTAACTCAAGTTCAAAGGATCCAGCATGCTCTTCTGGTCTCTACAGACACATGAAAAAAAATTAATCATTCTTAAAAAGATGGTAATTTGAGAACCTTATTCCACAGTGCTGGGTATAGCTGCAAAGATGTCCAAGCATTTGGGATTTGAGGACAAACTATATCCAATCTCTCATTCCATACACATCCAGATCCATAATCTAGTGGCACTTCAGTCGTGACCTTTTCAGATTCAGAGCATCGCTCTCTATTTCTTTATACTTCCTTCCTTACTTACTTTATTTATTTTTATCTTTTATATTGCTGGGGATGAAATCCAGGAGCTCACATGTTCCAGCCTCTGGGCTATAGACCCAGATACTTATTCTTAATTTAGGCAAATAGAATTTGGCCAGTTATCTTCTACTATTACTTATTTTGATATATTTGCTACTTTTTTTATTTTTGGGTCTTATGACAGAATCTCTGCAACTGCCTGAGACTGGTGATCTTCTTGCCTCTGTTCCTCAAATGCTGGGATTACACACCCATATGCTACCATATCCAGCACCATTAATTCTTTTTTTTTTAATTTTTCAAGCCTGTTTTAGTTGTTTTAAATATTTGTTTTTAATCTTATGTATGTGGGTTATTCTGCTTACATGTATGTCTATGAATCACATGTGTAGAGTGCCCAC
Organism: Micromys minutus; assembly: GCF_963924665.1. Classification (NCBI taxonomy): domain Eukaryota; kingdom Metazoa; phylum Chordata; class Mammalia; order Rodentia; family Muridae; genus Micromys; species Micromys minutus. The sequence continues at coordinate 45,780,866 of NC_137980.1, read as the reverse complement.
AAGGACTAAGAGAAGGCATTGGATTCCCTGGGACTGGAGTTATAAATGCTTATGAGCTTCCATGTAAGTGCAGGGAACCAAATTCGGATCATCTGGAAGAGCATCAAGCGTTCTTAACCTCTGAGCCATTGTACTGGCTGGTTCTGTGTCAACTTGACACAAGCTGGAGTTGTCACAGAGAAAGGAGCCTCAGTTGAGGAAATGCCTCCATGAGATCCAGCTGGAAGGCATTTTCTCAACCAGTGATCAAGAGGGAACACCCAGCCCATTGTGGGTGGTGCCATCCCTGGGCTGGTAGACCTGGGTTCTATAAGAAAGCAGGCTGAGCAAGCCAGGGGAAGCAAGCCAGTAACATCCCTCCATGGTTTCTGCATCAGCTCCTGCTTCCTGACCTGCTTGAGTTCCAGTCCTGACTTCCTTTGGTGATAAACAGCAATATGGAAGTGTGAGCTGAATAAACCCTTTCCTCCCCAACTTGCTTCTTGGTCATGATGTTTGTGCAGGAATAGAAACCCTGACTAGGATAGCCATCTCTCCAGTCCCCTCTCGCCCATTAATTCTTTCTGTATTCCAGATACAAGTCTTATGTCAGAGGCAAATACAGATTTTTTTTTTGCTTTGCCTTTTCTTTTATAAATGGTGTCTTTAGAAAAACAAAAGTTTTCAGTTGATTATATCCAGTTTGTCTTTAGGGGAATTATTGGGACAGGATCTATGTAACCTTGGCTGTCCTAGGGCTCACTCTGTAGACCAGGTTAGCTTGGAACTCAGAGATACACCTGCCTTTGCCTCCCAAGTGCTGGGATTAAAGGTGTGTGTTACCCCACCGAGTTAGTTCATCATGTTTAACAGTTAGTGCTTTAGGCATAAATGTTTATGAAGTGTAGGGTTTTAACAGCTTTATTCAGCTATAATTCACACAGACTACATCCCATCTGTTTGAAATATGTAGTTGTGGCATACTTTGTATGCTGAATCATGTATCACCACAGTAGACTTTTAAACATTTCCCTCCAAAGCAATCTCATGCCCATCAGTGGCCATCCCCACAAGTTACCATTAGCCCCCAATAATCAGCAATTTACCATATATATATATATATATATATATATATATATATATATATATATATGTATGTATATATATGTATATATATATACATATATTTCTTTGCTTGGGACATTGCATTCAATGCCACTGCTTGAGGCATCATACATGTGGTAGTCATAGTTTAGTACGCATGGGGACTTTATGCCCTTAGGTTAAGTAGTATCTGACCATCACTCGATGGACTGATTGCTTCTGTGTTGGGTTGTTATGCTCTCTCATCTAAATATTGTACATGTTTTTGTGTGGGTATATGCTTCAGTTTTATTGGGCAGTTTCATTTATCTGTGTAGCTCTCTCTGGCTAGCCTGAGACTTGCTCCATAGACCAGGCTGGCCTCAAACTCACAGAGCTCCATCTGCTTCCCTGGTGCTGGGATGATAGATGCGGGCCAGCACTCCCAGCCCTTTTCTGTTTTCAAATCATAGCCTATACTACCCAGGCTGACCTCAAAGGCATGGCTCTCCTGCCTCAACTACTGAGCTTCCAAGGCATGTACCACTGTGTCTGGTTTAGTGAGGTGTTTGTTTTTTTGAGACAAGGTCTCACCCTTTGCTTTCAGCTAACCTCCAACTCAGGTTTCCTGCCTCAGCTCTGCAGATCCTGAATCACAAGCAGGAGCCACCTCACTTGGCTTAGAAACAGTTTCTGACCTAGCTTAGAAACGAGTTCTGATTTCTGCTTGCTTTTTGAAATATGCTCTCACCCCATAAGAACAACAATACCAACCAACCAGAGCTCTCAGGGACTAAACCACTATCCAAAGAGTACACATGGATGGACCCATGGCTCCAGCTGCATATGTAGCAGAGGATGGCCTTGTTGGGCATCAAAGGGAAGAGAAGCCCTTGGTCCTGCCAAAGCTCTATGCCCCAATGTGGGGGAATGTCAGGGCATGGAGACAGGAGGGGATGGGTGGGTGGGGCCACTCTCATAGAAGCAGGGGCAGGGGAGAGGGGATAGGGGTTTTATGGAGGGGAAACCAGAAAAGGGGATAAGATTTGAAATGTAACTAAAATATATCCCAAAAAAAAGATTAACAATAAATAAACGGGGCCTCATGAAACTGAAAAAAATAAATAAGCAGGAAAGAAAATTATACCCTCTCCATGGACAGATGAAATAAGTACCATTTCATCTTCAAAAAAGGAAGAAAGACAGAAAGACAGACAGAAAGAAAGTTGCTCTCATTCTGTAAGCCCAGGCTGGCCTGGGACTCCCTATGTACCTCTGGCTGGTCTTGGTTTTGTGTCCATAGAGCTAGGCATGTGCTCAGCTATGTGAACACTTTAACTCAAGTTCCTAATCTAAAGTTGGATGCAAATTTTTACAAACTCTTGGTTTGTGGGGAGAAGACATTTCCCTGGCTTTCACTAGCTTCTCAAAGTAGTTCCTCAGTAGCAGTGTGTTCATGAGGCATTGCCCTCCTGACCTGGTCATCTGTCCCCACCCCACCCCTTTTTTAGACAGCATCTCACTATGTAGCCTTAGATGGCTCTTGAACACTGGCTAACTCTAGGTCCTGTCTACTGCGTATCAGGCACTGGCTAGGAGCTAGAGTTCAGAGTGAGCTAGACACCAAAGTTCAATCAAGAGGCTCACAGTTGCAGAGATGGATTTGCAGACAGGTAGCTATCATATAGCAGTATGATGCATTATATATCATTTAACAGTATGTTCTACATCATATAACAATATGTCAGGCATCACATGTGGGGTACATAAACACAAAGCCATTTCGCAGGACAACTCCCTCATTCCATGACTCCGTCTGTCCTTTTCTCCAGTCACATAACAAGCACCTGTTCAGCATCTACTCCTTGTAAAGCCCTAGCCAGATGTTGCAGCTGGGTCTAGGTCTTAGAGGGTAAGGAAAGTTAGGAGGATGGAAGAAAGTTGGGTGCCAGATACTCAAACCAGAGGGCTCTCAGCCTATGCAGAGCCACAGACAGAAAGGCCTAGAGCTTCCCAATACAGTGTGAGCCGGAAGGAGTGGCTAGTTTACAGAGGCTTTGTGGGTTGTGGACACATGTATGTTTTGTTCTTTAGTTGGAGATAAGATATTTTGGGACTTAAAAAAAAAAGTTCTTGATGTGCCAGAGCCAGGGTGGGGTGATACCCAGGGAGGGGCTCCCCCTTCTCAGAGGGGCAGAAGAAGGGGGAACTGGGAGAGGAGCTCTGTAAGGGGGGGGGGGGACTGGGAGGAGACAGGGGACTGATAGTGGGAAGTAAAATGAACAAATAAATAATGGATAAAAATATTCTTTACTTTGGAGACACTTTGGCAATGTGATGAGTTTGGAACAGGAAGATCAAGAAGGGGGATTGTGGGCTGGTTCGAAGCAAGAACTAATGAGGAGCAGTGGAGACAGGCTCAGGAGCTGGAACCAGCAGGACTGCAGGATTCTGGGGAGTAGAGCGGCATACAGGTTCCTAGCTGGATGAATGGAGAGACTGCCACCATCTGTGATTTAAAAAAAGGATCACAGGCTTTGGTGTAGTCATTTCCAGGTTAGCTTTGACCAGGCTGAGCTTTCCAAGGGCATGTGAGGAAACAGGAGCAAGCAAAGAAGTCTATCTGGAAGCTGGAGCACCACTGGAAGTTGGAGCACCACTGGGAGCTGGAGCACCTCTGGAAGTTGGAGCACCTCTGGAAGTTGGAGTACCACTGGAAGCTGGAGTACCGCCGATAGCTGGAGCATCACTGGGAGCTGGAGCACCACTGGAAGTTGGAGCACCACTGGGAGCTGGAGCACCTCTGGAAGTTGGAGCACCTCTGGAAGTTGGAGCACCTCTGGAAGTTGGAGTACCGCCGATAGCTGGAACATCACTGGGAGCTGGAGCACCACTGGGAGCTGGAGCACTGCTGATAGCTGGAGCATCCCTGGAAGCTGGAGCATCATGGAAGCTGAAGCACCTCTGGAAGCTGGAGCACTCCTGGAAGCTGGAGCATTATGGAAGCTGGAGCACCCCTGGAATCTGGAACACTGCAGCAAGCTGGAGCACCCCCGGAAGCTGGAGCATCATGGGAGCTGGAGCACCCCTGGAAGCTGGAGGCATCTGTTATACAGATTACCTCTGTGATGCCTTTATACATGTCATATAAATATGCCTATTCTTAGTAGACCAATCAGAAGAGGGCTTTTTCTTCACGATAGATATAGCACATGGCTTGGCAGGGAACCCAGCCTGGATGGCAGCCCCATGTGGCCCCTTCGCCAGGTATCAGTGTATAGTACACAGATTGTGCAACCACAGATGGGAGTTTTGTGACTTATTTGGGATAAGACTAAAAGTTCACCAGGAGAAAGGATACAAGAAACTAGAGGAAACTGGAACTTGCCCACGGAAAGAATTCAGATATTACAGGGAGGTATGGGAGCCAGGCCTCTTTTAAGTGGCTGATACGCAGTAATTGATCTCTTTTCTTGTCTATGAAAAGGATGCTAGCAGCCTTTCCTGTCTAAAAGAGCACCGACGTTCTAAAAGAGATGGCTATGAAATCCCCAAAGCATCCCTGGACTCCCAGTTCCGGGCAGCAGGTGTATCACACAGGAGACTCCGCAAATGGTGAAAGGAATAGTTAAGATAAAACCTGGTGGTGGTGACAAGAGACAGAAGGCCAAAGACCTGGTACATACCATGTCCGATGAGAGTATCACATTAGCACTGGTGGGAGCTCTCGAGATGGCTCAATGATTAAAAGCACTGTAAACTGGGCAGTGCTGGCATACACACATCTTTAATCCCAGCACTTGGGAGGCAGAGGCAGACAGATCTCTGAGTCCCACGACAGCTAGGGCTACACAGAGAAACCGATCTTGAAAACAAACAACAAAAATTAAAGAATACTAGCCTCTCTTCCCAAGAACCACATGGTAATTCACAACCATTTGTAACTCCAGTCCCAGGGGATTTGACGCCCTCTTCTGGCCTCCATGGGAACTGTATGCCCATGGTGCACAAATGGACGTGCATGAAAGGCACCAATGTACATTTTTAAAAAAAGAAAGAAAGAAAGAAGAAAGAGTAAGTACTGGTCCAGGCAAGGAATTGATGTGAGGGGGCTGATGCTGTAAGAGCTGACATCAACATGGTACCTATGAGAAGTGTCAGATGTGGCGGCGTGGCATGGGCATCTTAGAGCTTGGCTGCATCGGAAGATGGGTAAAGGGGAGTAAACTCAGGACTGGAGTATCTAGGAGCAACAGAAACCCGCATTTGTGTGTCTGTTCCTCTTAGTACTTGGGAGGACAGTGTTTAGAAAGGGTTCTTGTTTCTGTGGGTTCTCTCCTTCACTTCCTCTTCATTTCTCCCCCTGCTTCTGTATTTCTTCTCTTTGTCGGCTCAGGTAGCACCGTTAAGTCCTCTGGCTCATCAATAATCCTCATCCTGTACATTTCCAAGGACAGTGGCTGAGTCTTTGTGACCTCTGTTGCTGTATAATCCCAAGGGCTTCTGCTGGCAGTGGCTTGGGGGTGGAGGAGAAGCAGATAATCCTGTGGCCTCACCTCAGGTCTGAGCCCCCTGTGCCTGTCACTGTCTTAGCTGAGTAGGGCAGTAATGAAATGTTAGGAGACAAAGGTTTGCTTGGAAGTTAAGCAAGAGCTCAGGCAGGAGAAGCAGGGCAAATGCCCATGTCTCAGGAGCAAACCAGGAGCCAACCCGCCTCTCCTGTCTCTACAGTGTCTGCTGAGAAGAAGGAAGACTGGTCCTGGGAGTCCTACCTGGAGGAGCAGAAGGCCATCACGGCCCCAGTTAGCCTCTTCCAGGACGTGAGTTGGGCAGTTTTGGCCCAAGCAGAGTTTATTCTCTTAGTTCAGGGACTCACCACGTAGAGCAAGCCTTCTGGTGTTTTCTACTGAACAATCCTTGATGCACTAGCAGAATGAAGAAGTCCAGGGTTGAAAGGGGTGCCCTGTAAGGAACTTTCTGGATAGGGAGAAATAGGGAAGCCTCTAAGCTCACCTCTCACCACCTGACTTGTGGATGCTAGGACCTTTGACCCAGTTCAGCACTGACCTCACCATGAGGCAGCTGAGAAAACCCTTACGTCTATCCCTAACGCGGCCCTTCAGGATAGTTCTGCAGCTCTCTCGTCCTCTGGTAACCCCTACAGGACAGAGCCCCAATATGTCACCCTTTGAGGTCAGCAAGACAGATGGGGCCTAAAGACAGCTCCTTCACCCCAAGTCCACTAGGCAAAGATAAGGTTGGATGGAAGCTGGGTCCTCTCAACTCTGTGCGTTGACAGTCCCAGGCAGTCACCCATAACAAGAACGGCTTCAAACTGGGCATGAAGCTGGAAGGCATTGACCCCGAACACCCATCCATGTACTTCATCCTCACTGTGGCTGAGGTGAGCCGGAAATACCCTCCTCTCCCGCGATGTTTCAATGGAGCGTGATGGAGCCTTGATGGGAGGGGGCAGGGGAAGGGAGGTACTCTCTGGCCTCAGGAAACCCGGACATCCGGGAGGCGGGATCCATTGGAATATAGGGAGATCGAAAAGTAAACACTGGAGAGCCGATGAGAAGCCGTGGGACACCGCTATTATTGAATGCTATAAATTGTCTATGCTGGGGGCGGGGCACATGTCAAAGATACCAATGGTGGGGATGCTATCTCAGATCGAATAAGGCCCCGTCCTCTAGGAAGGCAGGAAGGGTCTACCTGCTAGAGCAGGAAGTCCCCAGCAGGTGCGGCAGCACAGGCCCTGAGGCATGAGATAGAAAGGAGCATAGCAAGGTGCACTGAGGGGGTACAGTAAGAGGAGGTGGCAGAGAGAGAGAGACCCCAGAGGCACAGAGCAATCTGTGGTCCTTTCCACATCCGGTCTGGGGTTTAGGGAGGCAGGAGAGTACCTACCTTGCACTCAGCACTCAGGGGACCTGTTAGCACTGGATCCCTGAGACCGCAGGCTGGACCGGAAGAGGTGAAGAAGGCAGAGGGAGGCGCCTGCTGGCGCTGACCTGCTTCTGATCCTTTTCCACGGCCAGGTGTGTGGCTACCGTATGCGCCTGCACTTTGATGGCTATTCTGAGTGCCACGACTTCTGGGTCAATGCCAACTCCCCAGACATTCATCCCGCTGGCTGGTTTGAGAAGACTGGACACAAACTGCAGCCTCCCAAAGGTAAGATCTCCCTGCGTTGGTCCCTGGAAGACCGTGAGTCCCAGAGCCATCTCTTTCTCCCTTCGGGTCACCCTGCAACCCACTTGGTTTCTTCATTGTTGTTTTGTTTTTATTCTAAATGCAGGGCAGTCTCTCCATCCCATTCTGATACAGCTCCCCTCTACCCCCAGGCTTCTCTAAACCCTTTGAATGTTCGCCAGTTCTGTCTTCCTTTAGCAGAGGGTCCCTAAGGGGCTTGGGGACTTCAGACCTGCCTGTTTCTACTTTATTATGGGGTCTTCGCTATGGCTCAAGCCTCTGCAAGGTGCTCTGTTCCTTCCCCCCCTCGAGGGGCCCAGGTTACAAGGAAGAGGAGTTCAGCTGGAGCCAGTACCTGCGCAGCACAAAAGCTCAGGCAGCCCCCAAGCACCTGTTTGTAAGCCAGAGCCACGTGAGTATCTGAGTAAAGGTGAGCATCACGCCTGAGGCCAAAGGCAATGCAGCCGGCCAGGGGAAGCTGACTCAGCAGAGTGGAACTCGGCTCTCCACTGGTTCAAAAGGCATGTCCTCGGAAAGACCAAAGCCAAATGGGGATGTGCTCTTTATGCACCCCGCCCCTGCTCCCTCCTTCATCTTGTCTTCATCCATTTTTTAAAATTACCTTTTAAATATTTTTTTAAAATTTTTGTGTGTGGGATGCACATGCCACATAGCTCACAACAAAGTCAGAGGACAGCTCATGGTAATGGGTTTTCTGCTTCCATGTGTGGACCCAGGGATTCAAACTCAGATTGTATGGCTAACCCTTCCCTGCTCCCTCTCCCCCCACCCCAGCCATCTCATCAGCTCTCATTCATTTTCTGTTGCTATTTTTTAAAAAAGTATCTAAACCTGAATAATATAGAAAGAAATAAGCGTTGTTTTGTCCTGTAGCTTCAGAAGAGGAAAGTCTATGATTAGGTAGCTCTTTCTGTTCTGAGGCTCCATGGGAGGTGACCCCACACTGCTGAAGACCTGTATGGAAGAAATCACAAGAGTTAGAGGCACTTGCTTGTTTGCTTGCTTGCTTGCTTGCTTGCTGCTTGTTTGCTGCTTGCTTGCTTGCTTGCTTGCTTGCTTGCTTGCTTGCTGCTTGTTTGCTTGCTTGCTTCCTCTCTTTTCTCCCTAACTTCCTTTATTTTATTTTATTTTTTCTTCTTTTGGGTTTTTGTTTTGTTTGTTTGGTTTTGGGGGGGGGGAAGTTTTGGGGTTTTTTGTTGTTTGTTTTTATTGTTTGTTTGTTTTGCTTTTTGTTTGTTTGTTTTTTGAGACATGGTTTCTCTGTGTATGTAACCCTGGCTATCCTGGAACTCACTCTGTAGAGCAGGCTAGCCTTGAACTCAGAGATCCAACTGCTTCTGCCTCCCAAGTGCTGAGATTAAAAGTGTGTGCCTCCACTACCTAGCTCAAACTTTAATTTTTTTTAATTTATTTTATTTGTTTGTGTGTGTGTGTGTGTGTGTGTGTGTGTGTTGTCTGTGTGTGTTGTCTATATGTGTATGTGTTGTCTGTATGTGTCTGTATATGTATTGTCTATGTTTGTGTGTGTTGTCTATGTCTGTGTGTTTGTCTCTGTGTGTGTTGTCTCTGTGTGTGTCTGTGTGTATGTGTCTGTATGTGTTGTCTATGTGTATGTGAGTGTGTGTTGTCTGTGTATATCTGTGTCTGTGTGTCTCTGTGTGTGTTGTCTGTGTGTGTGTCTGTTTGTATGTGTCTGTGTGTGTGTGTGTTGTCTGTACAGATACCAGTACCTATGTGCTGCACAGCCCAGAAGTGGCCATTGGAACCTGGAGCTGAAGTTACAAACATTCACAGGTCACGGGTGCTGGGATCTGAACTCCAGGCCTTATGACTAAGCAGCAAGAACTCTTAATCACCAAGCCATCTCTCCAGCTTGCTTTCTATTCTTTCAGTAAGGATTCAATCTTTCAGTGACCAGCCAGGGTCCTCCAGGACCCTTTAGAGGACACACCTAAACCATATTACTCTCTGCAGCAGAATTCTCCCCTGTACATCACAGAGGCCCTTGCTGGCCCTACAGCCTGGACACTGACTTGTCACTGCTCAGATATGCATCCTTTGGTTTGCTCAGCAGCTTATCGCATATGGTCAGGGTCTATCCTGATAGCCTTTTCCTCTTATCTCTGACATTGCCCCTAGCTCCCCTCCTGTGGCAGGTAGCTAGTTAGCAGTTATATATCACATAATCTCCAGCAAAGGGTCTGAGAGAGGGGGAGCCCTCACTCAAAATACTTCCACACTGGGGACTGGGTGTGCAGCTTGGGAGTAGAGGGCCCCTCCCAGATGACCATAGCCAAGAGCCAGGGACTCGACTCTGCTGTTCACAGGACCAGTTGCTCTTCCCAGTCCAGCTTCAGAGACTATAGTTGGGGTAACAGGTGATTAATAGGGTCCTGCCTCCTATGGTAACGGGAAATGCAGGGTTTTTTGTTTTTTTTAAAGTCAAACTACTTTAATTCTGGCCCTGCCATTAACTGACATTGTGCCCTGGGCTACAGATGTCACTTCTAAAAGGAGATGTTTGTGTGGGACATCTTGGAAGACAAGGGGGTGCTGGTTATGTTTTGTTTTGTTCTAAAGCTTTTGCCTGGTTGTGGCAACTCCCCACCCAATACTAGCATCCTTCCCACTCCCTGTACCCTTCAGGGACAGAACATGTCAGTGCCTCCTCCCCAACCATTCCACTACTGCCCCGGCTGCCTTGGACAAGCATGACAAGGCTTGTTCAGGTAGGGGAGACTTGTCCTCAGCCTGCCCAAACTTTTGGGTGAATACATTCTGACAGTCACCTACCTTCTCCCACAAGTCAGCTTGTGATGATCATTGCACTTGGAGGACAGGAAGTCCCTGAGTGTCCCAGAGCAACCTTCATTCCTGACCTGTTCCCCCACCCCCACCCCTTGTATTCATTTTCCCCCTCCCAAGCAACCCTTGTAGAGAACCTGCTCCTGTGTTTGCCAGGCGCTCTGGGCTAGCTCCAGCCAGCCTTGCCCTGGCTGTGGCAATCCTCTTCTTGCTCCTAGAGTCCTCCACCAGTGGGCTTCCAGGTGGGCATGAAGCTAGAAGCTGTGGACCGCATGAACCCATCCCTCGTCTGTGTGGCCAGTGTGACTGATGTGGTGGACAGTCGCTTCCTAGTGCACTTTGATGACTGGGATGATACTTATGACTACTGGTACTGGGACCTGTTGGGGAGGGAACACAGGGGGAAGGGCATCTTCTCTAGAACCTTGGACAGCATGTGGCTCCATCTAGTCCACTCCTGATATTTAGATCTTGTTCCAGATTGGGAGAGGGGAATAGGTCGTGAGCTGTCCTGTACATCTGAGGGTCGTGGGCTGTGCGGCTCAGTTTTTCCAATTTCATCAAAAAATACCTTGGTTCAGATGCACACACATCCCTTCATAGATCTCCACTCGCTATTATGGTGTGCTAGAGTTTTCAACTAATGTAGCCTTCTGACCCTATGTCAACCACACATCCCTTTCTCACACCAAGAAGGTAGGTGTGGAAGTCCTCGATACCATCTGTGAGGATGCCAGACTCAGCTCTCCCCATCTGTCCTGAGACAATGATATACTCTTGGGTTTCAGGTGTGATCCCAGCAGCCCCTATATCCACCCAGTAGGCTGGTGCCAGAAGCAAGGAAAGCCCCTCACCCCTCCACAAGGTGAGGTTGCTGTCCCAGCATGCATCCTTCCCAGGCCTGGTTCTCTCTCCTTGTCTATTAGCATGTTAAACAAATTCCCTGTACCTCATTAGCAGGTCCTTGAGGATAAGAGTAGGGAACAAATAGGGCCTGGAGCCCAGACTTTTTGGAGTTTCGGAAAAGAAATTTAGATGACTACCTCAAGCATGCAGGATCTCAAGCAAAGGACATATGTCCTTCCTCCTAGGACTGTCACATGCTCAAGTGTAGCAGAGGTTTGGACAGGACTAACTAGGAGCGATAGGCTCGTAAGTGATGGGAGCCAGGATTCCAACAACTCTGAGCTCTTAGAGTCCTGTGTGCTTTGTTCTCTCCAGGATCCATCTGCCCCGGGAGCCCCATGCAAACAGCTAACTGTGGTCACATGGGGGAAGTTTCTTCTCCAAGAGTCCCTACCCCTTCTATATTCATTTGTTTGTTTTCTGTGGGGCTGGGTTTTTCTGTGTAGCCCTGGCTGTCCTGGAACTGGCTCTGTAGACCAGGCTGGCCTTTATCCACCTGCCTCTGCCTACCAAGGGCTGGAATTAAAGGTGTGCACTACCATGCTGGGCTTCCCTCCGAGTTCATGATCCTGGTGACAGAGAGTTTCTTGAGTTCCTTGGCTGGCTCAGATACTGTTCTCACCTCTACTCTAGACTACCCAGACCCTGACAGCTTCTGCTGGGAGAAATATCTAGAAGAAACTGGAACCTCAGCTGTGCCAACTTGGGCCTTCAAAGTGGTAAGTTGACTCTTGCCGTCTCCAGAACTGAGCTTAGGAAGATGTGACCCTGTCAGCCAGCAAGAAGAGTCTTAGCCAAAACTCAAGTCTCCCCCGTAGCTCTCTTCTTGGAGCCTCAGATCTTCCAAGCTGAGCCTTAACCTGAAAATCTCTTATCTCCCTACAGCGACCCCCTCACAGCTTCCTGGTCAACATGAAGCTAGAGGCTGTGGACCGCCGGAACCCAGCACTGATTCGGGTGGCCAGTGTGGAAGATGTGGAGGATCATCGGATAAAGGTGACTCTGGGACCCTAGGCTGGAGATGGGGTGGGCAGGTCAGTGGGACAGAAATTCCATGGAATATTTAGAGATTAATCAAATTCATAGCAGGAAATGGGAAGCTGAAGACCTCAAATGACATTCCTTTCTTATCTGTGATTGGCTTTTGTGGGCTTGGATAGGTCCCTTTGCCTCTTCAAGCCAATCTTACCATCTGCAAAATGGGCCTAACAATTCTTGTCCTACACCAGGACTAAATGGAAATGAATGACATTTTAACCAGCAAATCGCTGAGGATACAAGGCCAAAAGCAGTTACTGTGTAGGTGGCCTCTATATTCTTCCTCTCCAAGATCTTGACCCAGGCTTGGAGAGAACCCCTGAGCCCAGCCTACCTCCTGACTGAGCTGGGCTCTGAGTGCAATACCTGACCCCTGAAGGCCTTTCTTCCCCAGCTCCACTTTGATGGCTGGAGCCACAACTATGATTTCTGGATTGATGCGGATCACCCGGACATCCACCCTGCAGGCTGGTGCTCCAAGACAGGACATCCCCTGGAACCTCCTCTCCGTGTGTACCCCCAGGGGACTCTACCATTCTTTCTATCTCTGACAACCCTCCAGGGATCCAGTGCCCACAGTGAGCCTGGGATGCCTATCCCAATACTTAGCCCCAGGACTTCCTGCTACACTAAACCAGGGCATACCCCCAGCCCCCAGCAAAGTATACCGGAGCCAAACCTTCCTTCTCCACTGATAGCTGTTACCCAATGGCAGGAATGGCACAGCCTGACTCTGAGTCTGGTCTCCAGAGAACTAGTTCTGAGTACTCTTCCCCCTACAGGGAAACTGTTGCTTCCTTATCCCATTCCCCTGTCTCCAGGACCCTATGCCAGCTTCTCTTTTTGCCTGTGCAGGACCCAGAGAGTCCAGCTCTGCCTCCCCTGGGGGTTGCCCCCCTCTCAGCCACAGGAGCCCACCCCACACAAAGACCTCCAAATATAACTTTCACCACCGGTAAGTAAAGCCACAGGTGAGGCCCAGAGGCAAGCAGGTATTGTTTAGGGAAGAGACTTTTACAACTGTAGAGTGAGACCCCTCAGCATTTCCTAGGACCTGAACAGGGCCAAGGTTAGGGAGGTTCTGTAGAGACTCTTGGGTCCACCCAACTAAAGCCTTCGTCTCTCCAGGAAGTGCCCCACTCCTGGCTGTGACGGTTCTGGCCATGTCACTGGCAAATTCACAGCTCACCATTGTGTCTCTGGCTGCCCACTGGCCGAGAGGAACCAAAGCCGGCTGAAAGCGGAGCTGTCTGACTCAGAGACCGCAGCCAAGAAGAAGAACCCGTCTAGTTTGTCCCCAAGGAAAAAGCCTCGCCATCAAGGCCGGTGCGGAGGCCAGGGATTCAGGTCCTGGGCTTCACGGGTGTGGGGCCTCACGATCTCTTGAGGCAGCCACTGATCCTCTGCTGTGGCCCTGGTCCCTCTCTCTCCAGGATTGGACGCCCTCCAAAGTATCGCAAGATTCCCGAAGAAGATTTCCAAGGTGAGTACAGTGCCCCGCTCAGGGTCCCCCTGCAAGTGGGTGCACGGAACGGAACACTCTGTGATTGATGGGCTCAGATCCCAGGGCGCCAGGGAGAGGGGGGCTGGGAAGGAGGCCGCTGCTTTGAGTTATTGGGGGCACAGAGCAGTGTAGACACAGAATGAGACTTTGAGTGACATCTGTTCCTACGGACCGGCTAGGAGTCTTTAGAAATGGTGAGAAGCAGGAAGAGTGCTGTATTTCCCCAAGGTGGAGCCCTGCTCCACTCTCCTGTGATTCTAGGCTTTCTCGGGAGACCGTGGCTGTCAGTAGTGTGTGACCTTGGGCAAGTTGCTGGACATCTCCGAACCTCCCTTTCCTCACTTGAAAGCGTAGCCAGAACCTCTCTGTAGAGCCAGTGGCTGAAATGATGACGGTCACTGTTTATGGAGCCATGATTTACATCCGCCCTCTCTAGCTCTCCAGCCTCCTGCCTTGTGTGGAACGAAGGAGGGACAGGAGGTTCGGAGGCAAAATCATTTGCTCCGGGTCGTTCACCTTGTGAGAGGCAGAGCTGGAATTCAGACTTGGACCAGACTTCTGCTACACGGCTCTAAACTTTAAGCACTGCACCCTAATGTCATGTTGGTCCCCTTAGATTCATTTGCATGGATTTCTATAACAGAGTGCCACAGACCCGGTGGTCTGAAGAGCAGGCATTTGTTTCTCACGGTTATAGACACGCAGGCAGGGTGTCTGGATTGGTATCTTGTCAGACCTTTCTCCCTACCCTGCAAGCTCCTGGTCTGTCTTGCGTGAGCATCCCAGGTATCTCATTATGTATCCAGAGTCCTTGAGCCTGCGTCATCAGTCAGATGCTGACCCTAGTTAAAGGACCCAGCCATCCTTGAGGGCTAGCCCAGGGGCAGGCTCTGGCTCCTCTCCTGCTTGTCATGGTGCACCAAGTCAGCTCCCAACTGCAGGACTACATTCTAACCACCAGAGGGCATGCCCTGATTGTAGTTGTAGACCATTCTTGTTGGCTTGTGCTTGGTGTGTGTGTGTGTGTGTGTGTGTGTGTGTGTGTGTGTGTTTGTGTGTGGTGCTTGTCTGTCTGTTTGGGGGCTCCAATTCAAGTTCTCAGACTTTCATAGCCCTTCACCTGCTAAGCCATCTCAGCAGCTCAGAAGATCCATGGCCCAAAAGAGAAGGCTCACTCAGGACTCACCCAAGCCCCTGAAGCATCCCAGGGACAGAGTGTAGGTGTCTCACCCCCATAGAGGACTCCCTACTGCACCAGCAGGCCTTTAACCAAAGAGGAGACGCCTCACACATCCATGGCAGACCTCAGTATAGGTTCTGCATGGGGCGGAGCACATCTTTCACTTCTGTGAAAGAACCTTTAGGCTCTGTGGATAGGTGGTTTTAAAAAATGCTATAAGTACTCAAGAGAGTCTGACTCTGCTCTGAGGACTAAGGTAGAACCCAGGGCATCAAAGGAGGGTTTGCAAGGAAGAGAACATATGGCCAGGCAAGGGAGGCATAGCCGTTGGGTCATAGGAGGAGCTGGCCATCAGTCACAGGGCACAACCCCTTAGTACTGCTTAGGTGAGCGGTGCACGGGTATGGGTCGAGATACAAAGACTGTAGGGAGTGGCAGCCAGGCCTGGCCTTAGGTGGAGATATGAGGAACCAAGAGGCTGAGGCTTAGGGGACAAGGGTGAGTGGGATGTTCTTTATAGCAGGGGCTACCATAGGGAATATGGCTACCTAAGGCAGAGTAAAGCCTGCAGAAAAATGGCCAAGCTGCCTGAGGTCTCTGGACCTGCTGGAGAAGATGGGGTCATGTTGTCAGCAGATGAATTGTGTAAAGTGCAAGGGATGAGTGCCGGGCCTGCTAAAGAAGAAGCCAAGCAGAGTAGCATCAGTCACCTGACCCATGGAGCCCGGGGCTCCTGAGCAGATCAGAAAGCAAGCAATAGGCAGCCCAGGGTTGGAGAGCTGATAAGAAGTCCTTCTCCAGGGCCAGAACCACCCTAGGCTAAGAGAATTGATCAGAGAGCTGATAAGAACTCATTCTCCAGGGCCAGAACCACCCTAGGCTAAGAGAATTGATCAGAGTTCAAAAGGACTTCAGAAAGGACACACAGAACTCTCCTCTGATGTCAGGGACGAGATTTTTATACACTGGAGACTTCTTGAGGCCAACAGCTCCAAAAGAGCATCCTCATGGGGTCACTCTAGACAGTGGGTGCTGAAGGCTGGGACCAAACAGCCCATCTGCCCTGCAGTAATAAGCGCCAGGTCACCCATGTGGCTCTACAGGCTTTCAGGAGGGGCCGAGTTCCATCTGCTGAGCAGCCAGTGTCCCCTGTGACACAGACGTGAGCCATCCCTAGTTCTGCCTGTCATGTTCTGCTTCTGCCTTCTAGCCCTCCCTCCCAGTGTGGTACACCAGTCCCTCTTCATGTCCACCGTGCCGACTCATGCCGATCGCCCACTCTCTGTGTGCTGGGAGCAACACTGCAAGCTGTTGCCAGGAGTGGCGGGCATCTCAGCCTCCACAGTCTCCAAGTGGACCATTGAAGAGGTACAGAGCCCTTCCTCAGCCTTCTCTTCTTCCTCCTTCCCCTCCTCTTCCTCTTCTTCCTTCCTTCCTCCTCTTTCCTTCTGCCTCCTTCCTTCTTCCTCTCTCCTCCCCTTTCTCTTTCTCCTCTTCCTCCTTCTCCTCCTTCTCTCCCTTCTCTTCCTCCTCTTCCTTCTCCTCCTTCTCTCCCTTCTCTTCCTCCTCTTCCTTCTCCTCCTTCTCTCACTTCTCCTCCTCCTCTTCCTTCTTCCTGCCCTAAGTCTCCCTCTAAACCATACCCTCTCAGGAGTCTCAGGCCAGAGCCTGCTCAAATGGAGCTGCATACCGCTCCCAACCCTGTGCCCACCCCTCCTAGCCACAGTCCCTTGATCTGGCCAACCAAAACAGAGTCCTTGTGGTAGATAGAAAGGGTGCCTCCTGTCAGCCAGGCTTAAGGAACAAGGGACTTTCCCTCGTGTGCCTTAAGACATGAGGATCCCCTGAGGCTGATAAGAAAGAACCTGCTGACACAGTTTAAGGGCACAAAGACCATGTAGTCTCATCCCCTGTCTCATCCCCTGCTCAATATATCTCCCTTAATTCCCAAGGTCTTTGGCTTCGTTCAGACCTTGACAGGCTCTGAGGACCAAGCACGCCTCTTCAAAGACGAGGTAAGGTACAAGTGCAGAGGGACAGAGAGGAAGTCACTGTCACTCAGCCGGCAAGAAACCGTCACCAGCATTACCTGAGCCTCAGAGAGGCCTGTGACCAATCGTAGTCACCCACCCGTAGTCTGTGGGAGAAATCTTGTAGGGACTGTGGCCCAGTTTAGGGATACTGTGTTCAGATTCCCTTTGGGAAGGAATCTGTTTTCTCTTGTGCTCTCTGCCCAGGGCTTTTTGAATGGAAGCATTTCATAGATTGGGTGCTGGGGAGAGAACGCAGCTTCAACAAGGCTGAGCAGCTATTCCAGGACTGAGCCACATCCCTACATGAATACCACTGAGCCCAGAGGAGATATCGGGTGGCATAGGTATAGGTGTTTGCTGGAGAGATTCTAACACACTGCAATACCCCCAGAGCTCAGGAAAGATCTGAACCGTGAGTTATAGGGAAGATATGCCAGGTTTGAAGACAGCCTGGGTTGCAATCCTAGACCTCCCAATTTGAGCATCTTGTCTCCGAGCACACATCTTCCTGTTTTTATGATGGAGGGAGAGCAAGTGCATTGAGGGCTGCCTTGCAAGTCATTATGAACTTTGGAAAGAAGGAGCGGGTCTTCACTGCAGTCATATCTAGCAGGGTCATATCCCTGGCACATGTGTATCTATCCGGCAACATTATAGAGTCAAATAGAAATCCCACCAATATACCAAAAGCCCAGTATGGCGGAGATCTCGATAAGTGGTAGTCTGACTTTTTGTGCGCAGTTGTCCCTAAATAAAGAACATTCTTTGTGACTCTTTTAATTTGTAGAGTTTGAAACTGGAAGGAGCCCTTGAGTGTATTTAAGGCCTCCTTCCAAAACAACAGAAGCATTCCCCTGCAGCAGCACGATGTGGTCTCTGGTCTCAGTGCTGGTCTTGCCCCTATATTGCCAATCTTGTTTATGCTCTCTGGGTGTCCAGACTGACTCCTATTTCTAGAACATTCTGACCATCATGGAGAAAAATCCACTGAGCTCCTTATCCCTGGGATGGCTTTTTTTTTTTTTTTTTACTTTCATTAGCTTGGGGTTTGGTTTGGTTTAGTTTTGGTTAAGCCCCAAGCTTCTTGCATGCTAAGACTGTTCTTTACCACTGCTCAGTAGCGATGCGCTCCGTCCACCCACTCCAGATGACCGAGGTGAATAGCCAGTGTCACACATTTAATGAAACACGTGTACTTGAATCCTCTTCCATCAAGACAGAACATCCCTATCACACCAGAAAGTTCTACCTCAGCCCCTTCTAGTCAGGACTCACACCAAAACATAACCACTGTAGAGCGTCATAATTTTTTAGCGCTGTAGACTTATAGTACTGTAGATTGGCTCTGTGGGCCTCTCTTTGTCCCCTGTCGTGTCAGGGGCGAGGGGCGTTGTGTAATGCTGCATACACGCATAGTTTTTCTCCATTTTATGCTCAGATGGCAGCCCTCCTGTTCATGGACATTTAAGTGTTTCCCCCTCTGAGTCCCTTGCCTCAGACAGCCCCCTACTCCTGCTTTCTTTGCCCACTCCCTCCTCACAAGTGGCTTTTCTCCTCCCTGACTGGAACGCACGCTCCTCAGCCTTTCACACACTTGTTCTGTCTGTCTTGGGGATGAGGCTGTTTGAAGTAAATTACAGGCACCACAGCGTTTCACCCCTGACCACTGCAACTCATGACTGTTTTTTACAATGCTTTTATTGCGCAATCAGTGCTAGCTCCTCCGACCGCCCACACCCTGCCTGTCCCCACATTTCCTGTCACCTCCGAACATTTAAAATCATTCTTAAGCTAAGGCCTATATAAATAATTTCCAGGGTTTTGTAACCCTTTTGTACCCCCATTCTAGGATAGTATACTTTTTTCTTCTCTCTTTTTACCTTGAGACATTTTTTAAAGTCTAGGAGTCGGAACCAGAAAGTTGGCTAATAAGCAGACAAAAAAAACTGCCTGAAGACCTGAGTTTGATCCCTGAGACTCCATGATGGAAGAGGAGCGCTGACTCCCAGGAATTGCCCTCTGTCCCCCACATACATGTAGTAACATGCAGGCATCCAACACTAACCCCCACACTTGTACATGCACAAAATAAATAACTTTAATAGAAAAAGATTTAAACCAGAAATCAGATGGAAAGACTTGTTTACATTCAGGCGTCCTCTGTGTCTCTGATTTGGGGTCAGGAATAGGTCAGAGGTAACAGTGAACGCCCTATGATAGTCCTCAAAATCCAATGTGTGCCCTGCTTGCTCTTAGGAGCACTGAGATTGACAGGTGGGTGGGTCCCCAAGGGCCGCTGTGGGGTTTCTGTTGTCTTTGTTTTCGTTTGTCTTTCCTCTGTTTTGGCTTCAGGCATTTCACAAATGCTAGATCACATGTGTGGATATGGGGGCTGTTGCCCAGGTTACAAATGAGTCCAGGCAGCATTTTTGAAGCTGATGACTAATGAAAGAAGCCGCTCGGACCAGGAGCCAGGCTGGCTCCTGGGGTGGGCGTGTGACCTGTGCAACAACATCCTGGGGCCCTGTGCTTAGAAGAACCTGGCGATTGGCTCCGTGCTGGGCTGTCACTATTTTGAAATTCTTACTAACTTTCAAGCAAGGAGCTCCATGCTTTTATTTGGTAGCAGACCCCACAACTGTGTCAGCAGCAACTGGTTTCTCGAAGCTACTGTCTGTAAGGGCTCCAAAGACACGTTTCCAGTGTAGATGCTGACACAGACTAGGCAGTAGAAAGACAAAGAAAACCTGTACGTGTGTGACGCGGGGACCAGGCTTCTTGCTTTCCTTCTCCATCCCCACTGTTGTCTTCCTTCTCTCCTTTTTCCCTTCCTTGTCCTTTCTCTTTGCCCTTCCTCCTCCTCCCTTCCCCACCCCCACATGCCCTTCCTCCCCTCCCATACTTCCCATCATACCTGCCTCTACCTTCCTTTCTCCTCATCCCCACCATGCCCGAACTCCCCCACACACCTTCCCCCCCCCCTCCGATATCCTCCTCACTCTCCCGCCCCCTCAGATGATTGACGGCGAGGCCTTCCTTTTGCTGACACAGGCGGACATTGTGAAGATCATGAGTGTCAAGCTGGGCCCAGCCTTGAAGATCTATAACGCCATTCTCATGTTCAAAAACACTGACGATGCCTTTAAGTGACTGGTTGGAGGGTGGCGGGGACTCTCTTCCCACCCTCGCTGGGCTCCCTCTGCAGTTGGTGCTTCTCTCCCAACTTGAGTTCTGCACCCCTGCCCTCACTGTCTGACTAGGTGTACGGGAGTTGGAGGAGCCCGGGGAAGGGGGTCTAAGCCCTCAGTCCTGGAGTTCATTTGTCTCCAGTTGCCCCAGGGAGGGTGTGACTAAACTGAGGCCTGACTGAGAGAAAGGGCCAGCAGGTATCCTGGCTAGGGCAGCCTGGATCTGCGGCCACCTTGGTTATTGTCTTAGGAAATAGGAGGGCCTAGGTATGGTAGGAATCCTCTATTCAGACCTATGTCCTTTTTGGCATCTCTATGTCCTTTCTCCTCCTACTAAGAAATGACCATGACCTGGGCATTCACATTTACAAATGAAAGGTGCCTCCTCCCTTTCCGCTTGTTGGCTGTGTACCCTTGCTCTCCATTCCTGGTCCAGCCAGGCCTCATGGCTCTTCCCCTGAAGATGCTTAAGTCTCAGAAATATGGGAACTTCCTCCTAGGAACCTCTGGCTGTCTTTTCCCTTAGAGATTCCGAGCCAAGGCCCCTTCCTGAACACCGTCAGTTCAGGATCACTCAGCTTTGACATGGGCAGTCCGACATGAGCAGATGGTTAGAGCCCATGTCAGAACAAGCAGGGCCTAAGTTCCCTGATGCTGTCTCTGCTGGGTGTGGGGCAGATGAAGTCTGGCCTGACAAGCAGTCCAGGCTAGGATGTCAGCCACATTCTCTGACCCGAAGAGTAGCCCCAGAGAGCATGATGGTAGGATCATTTTGTCTGTGGATCTCAGCCAAGGTATTGCACACGAGGGAGAGGCCCCTGCCAGCCCAGCCTGCCAGGGCACACAACCTCTGTGACATCACATTTGCTCCGTCCCTTAAACGTGTCTCATTTTGCTCTTGGGTCTAACAAAGGCCACATACAGTAGAGAGTTGGAAAGGTTCCCTCTCCTGTCTCTGAACACTCTGGCCCTTCTTGCCAGTCTCCGACAGTCTCTCACTGCCAGCTAGGTTCCTGCTGGGGCTCTAGGACTCGGACCTTGCTGTCCACTCAGTTACTGCCAAACTCACTTCCCAGCCTACGTGGGGAGTGTCAGAGCCCAGGAGGAGCCACCCCTCCGATAGGTGGGAGCCAGTGCCCAAGCATCATCTGGTGTTGACGTGGGGCTGCAGGCTGAAGAGCAGGGTCGGCCTGCAGTCCAGTATACTAATAAGTCATGCGGTGTGTGTCCTTCTGTGTGTGTGTGGGGGGGGGGGTGTACACAGGTGTCGGTCACTCAGCAGTATCTTTCAGGTGCAGGTGTGAGGTGCAGTGGTGGGAATAGTAAGGGCCTCTGTTAAACTATGAGGTTTTATTTTTGCCTCAGAAATGGGAAGCCAAAACTCCTGTTGATTTCCTGTTTCAGCACCTTGGGGACCTCCCCTCCCTAGGCCAGACAGCTTCTGGGGAACAGCCAAGTGGCACCCAGCTAGCCTGGCAGAGACTCAGATTTCTTTTCAGCCCTCGGGGGTAACTCTGAGCACAACCTTCCCAGGAGGACACTGGGCAAGGCCAGCCAAGCGGGGAGGGCGGGCTAGGCTGACAGATGTGACATCACTGCCCCTTTCCTGGAAGGAAAGAACCGGCTCTCCAGCCTCGGTTGTCTGGGTTACAGTGGAAACTACCCCCTCCTGGCCTTTAGTCTGCCCTGCCACACACTGAGTCTGAGGCAGCAGATGTTCTGTGTTCTTGACTGATACTAGAGGATCACACAGCTCCCAAGGAAATGGGCTGCTCAGCCTTTGCCATGTGATGGCTGCCTGCGGGAAAGACAGACGGATTAATGGCCTTGGAGAAGAAGATTTGCAGCCTCCCAACTCTAGGCCGCACCCCCTAGATCTTAAGAAGTTAAAAGAAACCTGCCTTCGAACCATCCCCCAACCATCCACCCCACTGGGTCCCCAGATGAGACCATTGCACCTTAACCTGGGAGTGCAGGCAGCAGGTAGCCATTTCTGTCACTTGTACCCTGATCTCGAGCAACGGGAACTACTGACATTTTGTCTGCAACAGGCTTGTCTAGCCTCTGCCCAGCCCTGGACTAGGACAGAGATGAACTTTGTCTAATTTCTAAGAGAATGGTTCAGAGTCTAAAAAATGAAACCTGTTTGTACCTTTATTCACACACACTATGATGGGGTTATGTCTTTTTTACTTGCTCTCTCTCTCTCTCTCTCTCTCTCTCTCTCTCTCTGTGTGTGTGTGTGTGTGTGTGTGTGTGTGTGTGTGTGTGTGTGTGCTCTTGAGCATACATTCTTAAAAATCCTCTGGTTTAAACTAAAGTGACTCTTGAAAGAGGAAACACTACAAAGAAAATATAGTATGATTTGTCTGTGTATTGAAACAAGATAAATAAATAAATGGTTGACCAGTCTGCGGCCAGAGTCTATTTCTCTTTTCGTGGTGAAATGCCCAGAGCACACAGGTGAACATCAGTACTGAGTGTCTGAGGAGACTAATTCCTCCCCTCTGCTGCTTGGTAGAGGTCTTAAGAGCAGTGTTTCTCAGCCTATGGATCGAGGCCCCGATGCTTTCACGGGGTAGCCTGAGACCACTGGAGAGTACAGGTGTTTACATTACGATTCATAACGGGAAAAATTATAAAGTAGCAACAAAAATAATGTTAAGGCTGGAAATCACCACTGCATGAAGGTCACAGCATGAGAAAGGTTGAGAAGCACTGCCCTAGAGAATCGGAATTTTTATACTTTAAAGGATCCAGTTTATAAAAATGCAAGTGTATTGAAAGAAGAAAGCCAAATTGAGACCACTATGGAAGGGATTTCCCACTTAGAAACACCTGCCTGGGAACACAGTAGGCCATCAAGGTGCACAGAGGCGTGAGCCAGATTATACCTCAGGCTGAAAGGGGACCTTGGCACCAGTTTTGCAAGCAGAAGAAATGTAAGTGTGGTGGGGGTCGTGGAAACTTACTCCAAGGCTCCAGAAAGCTGCCAAGGAAGACAGTGTGCTGTAGTCTTTCCAGGAGGCCTCGAGTGGCCATTGTACGAATCAATAAGGGTGGACCCCAAGTTACAGTGAAGACATCAAGATTTTTGATGTGCCAGGACTGTGGGCTCTCGACCACAGAAAGCTGCAGGTTGGAAGTAGAACTAGGCTAAGACAGGTTACCTGTGTCTCTGGCTGCAGAGTTGGAGATGCTGGGGTGCTGAAGGCTAAGGGCCCAAATGGTTCCATCAAGAGCACCAGATGTCAGATGCGGAGCTTAGGAATCTGATTTTAGCTGGGAGTGGGGGCTGGTTTGTAGAGGGCTTGCCTCACACAGAGGATGCCTAAGGTTGTTCCCCAGCACGAATGAACCAGGTCTGGGGGTGTACCTCTACAATCCCAGCACTGGGAAGAGAGACAGAAGGATGAGACGCTGAGGCCATTTTGCTACATAGTGAGTTTGAGGTTAGTTCTCATGAAATGATATCTCTAAGGAAAAAAGATATATAATATATAATAACTACATACCTGCTTGCCTTAAAAGTAATCCAGAGAGAGGTTCTGAGTTCAATTCCCAGAAACCACATGGTGGCTCACAACCATCTGTAATGGGATCTGATGCCCTCTTCTGGTGTGTCTGGAGACAGCAATAGTATAAACATTTTTTTTTTCTTTTTTAGAAAAGTGTAATGAGCTGGGGCTGGAAGGTTACCTCAGTGGTGAAGAACATTCCTGTTCTTGCAGAGGACCCAGGTTCAGTTCCCAGCATGCACCTGGCAGCTTCCAACTGTCTGTAACTCCAGGTCTAGGCGACCTGACACCCTTTTCTCACCCTTCAGGCACCAGGCATGCACTCACTGCACAGATATACGTGCAAGAAAAGCATATAAAATCACTGCATGGCACAGAGAAGTGTGCTCAATAGATATCTGTTGAGTAATTAAATCCACACTTTTATAAAAGTATTAAAAACAGGGCTGGGGAGATGATTCAGTCAATAAAGTGCCTGCCTAGCCAGGCAAAGATCTAAGTTCAGGTTCCCGGAAGCTCACTGGCCAGCTAGTCTAGACTTGAGGACCTAAGACCTCTAGACCAACACAGAATCTTTCTTTGACCACCCACCCCAGATATGCACCCATATATATACAGATAAGCACACACATACATACTTTTTTAAAAATTAAAAACAAGAGCAATAAGAACTGGGGTCTAATAACAACATTTTATATACATAGTCAAGGCCAGAGAATTCAATGGTGCCCTCTGGTTTTAAAATTAGCACGAGGGTTTCCAGTGTTGAAATGTCAACCTGGAGGGCTCAACTTTACGGTGACCAGTCATGCACAGTCCTTGTAACCGGCTCATCAAAATCTTTGATTCCTTTGCTCCACTGCCCTTCCAAACCACGTGACTAAGAATGCCAACCATGGAGCTGTCTGGAGAGCTCAGCTTCCTCCTCTAGAGCAGGAACTTCCCAGACCGGACAGATTGGTGTCAGGGTCGACTGATAGCATCAGGCTTCTGTGAATGGAGCTTCCATAGCTATCTAAGGGACAGCTTCACCTTAAGGAGCTTGGCCCCAGCTTCCCTTTACACGGTCCCCAAGCCTCCTCACCATGATGTTTCCCATCATCTCCTGTATGACCTCAAATTCAGTGTCACAGGAAACAGAGCTTGCACCTCCCTGCCACCCACATCTCTTCTCCTCCATTTCTATTGCAGTGGGTAAGTTGATTCTTCTTCCTGGAAGCTAATCCTTGACCAGCTCACTACAATAAACACACACACACACACACACACATGCACACACACATTCACATATAAGAAAAGGCTTTGGAACATTCCAGTGTGATTGCAGAAATAAAATTTTAATACACAGGTCAAAAGGGAAAGCAGAGGACGCCTCCTGGAAAGAGTATGGGGTGAGAGGATGCCTGCAGTTAACCAGAGATCCTCACCCTCAGGAGGCAGAGGCAGGAAGACCGTACAAGTTCAAGGATAGTCTGTTTCCAAAAACACAAAAACAATGAGATCAAAAATAGGAAAAATATTTGAAAATAGGCAGACCAGACAAGCACCAGATTATTTTAATAAACAAAGTCGGGGGCTGGCACGAAGGCTCAGTGGTTAAAACACAGGACCTGTGTTCAAGCTCACAAGTATCTGTACTTCTAGTTCCAGAGGATCCAACACCCTCTTCTGGCCTTCCTTGGGTCCCAGGTATGCATGTGGTACACAGACCTACATGCAGGAAAAACATCCACACACAGAAAATAATAAAACTAAGGAATAAAAGAACGATTCTGGAACTGAGATCATCAGTGTCCAAACCTAGGGGTCACACTGAATGCCAGAAGCCATGGCACATGACAGAACTGTAAATAATCAGGATTAAAAGAAGCTATATAAAAAGAAGAAAATAAAAAGAAGACAGGAAAGCTTCCAAGGAGAAGAAAACCAAGGAACAGCACGAATGATAATGTGGTTGGGCCTCTCTACATCGGAAACACCAGTAGAACTTAATTAGTTTAAAGGGGAAGAGATAATGGAGAAGTAGTTCAGAGGTAGAATATGTGTCTATCTCTCAGGCATGAAGCCTGGGACCCCATTACCATCAAGGAAAGGGGGGGAGAATATAGTTGAAGAGACGTGTGCACCCAAGGTGAGGTTGTCAATCAATCACTAAGACAGAGGAACATTTGCAAGCATACAACTCTTCTGACTTTCACCAGTGCACCTGTCATCAGGATGATATCAGCTCTTCAATAAAATTTGAAATTAGCTAGCCATGGTAGCACCTGCCTTTAGTCCCAAGCACTTGGGAAGTAGAGGCAGGCAGAGCTCTGTGAGTTCGAGGCCATCCTGGTCTGCATAAAAAGTTCCAGGCCTGCCAGAGTTACCTGGTGAGACCCTATCTCAAAGGCTCCCCACCTCAAAAAGGAGAGAAAGAATAGATAGACAGACAGACAGACAGACAGATAGACAGACATATGATAAACAGAGAGAAAGAGATAAAGACAATGGTTTTTGAAACAGGGTTTCTCTGTGTAGCCCTGGCTGTCCTGGAACTCATTCTGTAGACCAGGCTGGCCTTGAACTCACAGAGATCTTCCTGCTTCTGCCTCTGGACTCTCGAAAAACAAAAAGGAAAACCTAGGTGATAATACATTAATCAAACAGGAGGGAAACAAGTGGCAATCCCAAATGACACAAAAGCATCTGACAAAATTCAACCTTCTCCCATGAGAAGAAATGTTCAGAAAACATGAAAGTAAATGTCTGCCATACGGCAAAGGGCATTTGCACAAAGTCAGCAGCTAGTGCCATACCTGGTGGCGAAGTCCAAACATCTCTGTCAAAGGCCAAGAACAAGACAAGCTTCCCCCGCTGCTATTCTGACTCACAGATGCTTCAACCAGAGGAACTAGAGAAGAAAAATAAATTAAAAAAAAATCCCAAGTCGGAAAAGAAGAAGTAAAATTACGTTCAGAAATGATATGACCTTATTTCTAGAGAAGTCCCAAGTCAATAGGGAGCCGTTAGGCTGCAGAACAAGTGAGGCCATCAGAGAAAGACGATCAACACACAAAAATCAGGTGCATTTTTATCCACCTGCAATGACCAACCCGTAAGTGTGTCAGCATCACACTGCCATACAAATTATCCCATAGCCAAGCACAGAGGGCATTTTCTTTTCAAAGTCTTAGGGCTGGTTAGAATTAAATACTACCTAATATATATTTACCACTGTAAAGCCCAACCATTTTTTTTTTAGAGGAAGCTCTATTTTGTGCAAAGGGTCTAAACTCCAATTCCAGGAGGAAAATCACAAAGTCCACTAGAGCAAACATCCCATGACAATCCCCCGCACCCCCAAACCCCCTCCTCCTGCTTAACAACAGCCAGTTACAGACGCAGGGTCAAGGAACATAGAGATAACCTAAGACATCCTGCAGAAAGCAGATAACCTAGCCATCCTGTTTGTCAAGTGGCTTTGCCCCTGTGTTTGGTTCCTGCAGACTATGCCAGAAATGCAGTTTTTAAAATATTAACTTGCTGACCCGTATGGAAATTCCCCCAGCTTGTTGTAACCATGATAAACACCCTGCACCCCTAGATTCCAGGTTCTCCCTTCTGACCCACTGTGATGGTGAGTCCTTGCTTACACAATCCTAATAAAGACCCTTATGTGTTTTATCGGTGGTCTTTGAGATCCCTGCAACTTGGGCATGACAAGGACAATCATGTAATTTGTGTGTGTGTGAGTGTGGGCATGCACACACCTCTTGGAGTGTGTGTTTGAGGATCAGAGGACAGTCTTGGGATGTCGATCCGCGCCTTCCAACTTGTTTGAGACAGGGTATCTCTCGTTCACCTCTTTGTACACTAATTGAGCTGGACTGGGAGCTTCTGGTTATCTAGTCCCCGGTTCTGCTTCCCAATAGGGCCTCATTGGCATGACAGATACTCGAGTTACTTTGTCCAGCTTTTACTAGGCTTGGGGGTCCAAACTTGATGCCTCAGGCTTATCCGGCCAGCACCTTACCCATGGAGCCATCTCCTGGTGCACAATAAAATAATTGGTAAGGGGAATGCATAGGGTCCATTGAGGATGTAAAACAAGAGAGATACAGTGGTGGGAATGGAAGGGCCAGCGTGATACCAGACACTATGAACAACAGGAGAATGAGAAGGACCAGAAAGGATGGGAAAGATCTGAATAAACTCAGACCGACAGGTTAAGAGAATCCACTGTTTTATCAGAATTGAGTATGGCAATGCATAATTCTGGGTAAGGATGTTTAATATGTAGTCATGCACGGGTTCTGTTTCCAGCCCATGTGGGTCAGTTTTCTGGTCTGACTGGGTGGAAATTTCTGGACTGAATGTGAACATGTGATTCACTCTGCTTGTGGGAGAGTCTGCAGGTGGCCGTCATGGAGGGCGGAGAAGTCAGGCCAAAGGACAAAGTGCACCAGAGCATGTCAAGTCAGGGAGTCTTCATGGAGATGTGTCTGCACTGACTCAGTGTCATGTGTCCCCAGCTTCATCCCCAAGACTATATCTTTTTGTTAAATTTATTTTCACTCTATTCATGGGCATGTTTGGCAAATATGTTAAGCGCCCCAAGAAGAGGGTGTCCCCCAGAACTGAAGTTGCAGATGTTTTAAGCTGACACATAGGCACTGGGAACTGAACTTAGGTCCTCTGCAAAAGCAGCCAGGGCTCTTAACCACTGAGCCATCCAGCCCCAAGAATGTATCTTTGGCCTTTATACCCACACAACATAGTTTATGCAAAAGAGGAGGGAAGGGAAAAGAAGAAGGAAGAAAGGCCAGGAGAAGGTGTGTATGACAACACAGGAGACATCTTGGCTATTTTCTTTCAGGTCACAGAGAAAGGACAAGTTTGACCGTGGCGGGGAGCCATGGTGATTGTTATAGTAAGTTGGTAGATGAGCTAAAACCCACCCAGCTTTCCCAGTTACAGAGCACACAGAAGTGCTAGTTCAGGGCCACTGCTGTTCTCTGGGGTCTCAATTAAAGTATCATGAAATTAGTAACGCACAAATGCTTTGGGACAAAGAACAGACTAGGAACCCTGAAAGTAATCCCACCCTACAGAGTGCTGCAAACCATAGGAAAAGATAAAGATGGACTGGCAAGATGGCTCAGTGGGTGGAGGCACTTGCCGCACGGGCCTGATGACTTCAGGTTGGTCCCCAGAAGCCACGTAAAAGTGGAAGGAGAAAGTCAACTCCCAGAACCTCCTGACCTCCAGTTTTAAGGCGTAGCAAGTTGACTCGTGCCTTACGAGCAGAGGACCAAGGTTTGGTTCCCATCCAGCTTCTATGACAGGGAGCACACAACCACTATAACTCCAGTACCAGGGGACCAGACACCCTCTTCTGACCTCCTCAGGTGCCTGACGCATGAAGTACATATACACTCAGGCACACATACACATAAGATATTGGGGGGGGGAGAAGGAGGGGGGAGAGAGGGGGAGAGAGAGAGAGAGAAAGATATCAAACCTGTGATGATGTGAAAATATATACATGAGAAAATAAATTCCTGAGATTCAGTTTTGCAGGCAGGTGTGTCCACTAGGGCACAGACTGGAGGAGCTGTCACTGTTTAATTAACAGCACATACCTCCAGAAATATGAGGGATGCTGGGTGTGGAGGGAGCTTTCACTTTCAGTTTAACATTCTTCTGTAAGATGAAATTCATGCGTACGGCCCGTACAATTGATGTCATTGCGTGCGAGTGGCTCTTTTCTTTTTTTGTTTTTTTAGTACTGATTTGCTCTGTACACTCAGGGCCAGGGCCAGCTGCCTCCCCTCTCTGGACCAGGGCCAGACATGTGCTGGTGTGTGTCTTGAGAAAGGTGGTAAACTGAGGCCACCTGAGGTCACCTGAGTGCTCTGCAGAGCACGGCAGTGGTAGTTTTTAAGGCACTAATTTTGACCACTGAGTTGTTGGCAGGTTTCTGTTTTCCTTTGTTTTTAACAGAGTCCATGTAAACAGCTGTGGGGAAAGCCTGCATAATACACTCCCTTAGCATATGCAGGGTGCTGGCTTTGAACCCCAGCACCATATAAATTCTGGGCATGATAGTACCTCTCGTAATCCCAGCACTTCAGAGGTGGCATGGGGGAACCAGAAATTGAAATTGGTCTCAGTTATACAGGGAGTTCCAGGCCAGCCTAGGATACTTGGCACACTGTTTAAAACAGAGTGAAACCAAACTCTAAACACTGAAGTCAAAATCAAACACTGCAGAGAGGTCACTGGGAAGAACTTGTCCCCACCTGCCTAGTTACCCAACCCTGCCCCCCGACCTGAGTCAGAATGCCTGGTCTGGGAGCTTCAGGTCATTCACAAAAAATTCTTCAGTTCAGCTGAGCCCTGGAGCGGTGCCTGGCCCTCATATTTCCAACATTCCGAGCAGGAGCTCAATTCCACTCCACATCGTCCTCCTAAAATGATGTCAGGGTAGGTGAACCCCTGGGTGGTTAGGCAGCGGCTCGATACAAGAGAGACTGAGAGGCATCCCGCACAGCAGGAACGAGCTGCCGTTCCTGAGAGCTTTCAAGGAAGAAGGCTGCACACAGAGGCAGGTGGCCCTCATCAGGGAAATGGTGTAGGGAGCTGGAGGGAACAGGTCTTTTTATTGTCTGTTCTCCATATTCCAGGAAAAGTAGGAAGTGACTCAGATGGTGGCATCTGGGAAGGTTAAGTGGACAAGCCTAATTCCTGTCCGGGACTATGGATAGGGGAATGATTTCAAGAATGAAGGTGTTACAGTGTCCGAAGAGACTTAGGAAAGCCTTCGTGGAGGCTCAGGGATTCATGTGAGGCTCTGAGAGCTGGAGTCATTCACCCAAGGTCACACAGTTTGTTTGCAGTCTTTTAACAGTTTGGAGGGTCCCCAGGGCACAGCTGTCCCGGAGCCAGAGGTTCAGCAACCACGGTGATTCAGTCCAGCAGTTAATTAGTAACTGGAAGGTCCTGAAGCTGGCTGGCAGCTGGCAGTCTGGGAGGCTGAACCTGTGCTGGTTTGAGAGTCAGGCAAGTGGGTGACAGGTCACTCCTGCTTGGGAAGGTTGTAAGGTGAGTCAGGATTGGGTTTTAGGTCAGAAGGACGGTGCAGAGGAAGAGAACATAATTCCCCAGGACCTACGCTGGAACCCGGGGTTTCCAGGTAAGGAGCTTTCCGAGGGCACCTGCCTTACTCTCAGCTTAAAGCAGCGTCTGAGTTTTTCTGACTTAGGCTAGATTCTTTTCAAACCTACGCACCTTAGTTTTTTATACCCTTCTCCCCCTTTCCTTCCATAACTTCATCACTCCATTCCTCCTTTTCTTCTATCCAAGTTTTCTTCCTCCCTAACTCCTCTTCCCTTTCTGGAGTGAGAATTTTGATTTCTTTAAAAACTCAGACCGCTTCTTGGCCCTTTGGCTCAGATCACTTGTAAGACCACCGAAATATCCGTGTTTTCATTTTAATCGCAGGTGCGGGATGAGGCTGCTTCAGATTGTTCACGGCAGCTGACTATGACTTGCCTCATGCTCTAGAGTGGGGTGGGGGTGTATAGTTTTGCTAGCTGCAGAGAATTTTTTTTGTGATTGTGTGATGTTTGGAGTTGACTTTTCAGAAGGTATGTAGATGCCAGGGTCCCAGAGGCTGTGTGCGTCGTTGGTTGGTTGCTGTTGATTTCTTCAGTTTGTCACATAATTGTGCATGCAGTTTGTCACATAATTGTGCACAAAGAACATGCAACAAGAAGAAATTAGATATCCTGACTGTGAAGCCCAAACTTACCCTGAAGGGACTCAACACCCCTAATCAGCAGAAAGGAATCTAGAGATATCGCCCCCTTTTTCCTTCTCTCCTTTTCTCCTCTCCTATCAAGTGTCGGGGTTGAAAGGGTGGAAGAAGAGGGGTGGAAAAGAAAAGAATCCACCCACAATGTGGTGAAAGTCTGGCTAAGGCTTAGCTTCCCAGCCAACAGACTTTGGATTTTATATTTTTTAAAGGTTTATTTATTTATACGAGTATACTGTAACTGTCTTCAGACACACCAGAAGAGGCATCGGATCCCATTACAGATGACTGTGAGCCACCATGTGGTTGCTAGGATTTGAACTCAGGACCTCTGGAACAGCAGACAGTGCTCTTAACCACTGAGCCACCTTTCAGCCCGAAATTTCTATTTTCTTAATGAACCAGCCCATCACAGATTCACTTCCTCTCCACTTTCATTATTTCTGTCTAAATTCTTCTGGAGATTCTAGGCTGTGGATTTTGGGGTCATCTTGCCTGGGTTCAAATCCCGTTTAGATCTCTGATTAGCGCGGTGTCTCACTCGTGTCCTTTTTCTTCGGCATACCTTGGTTTCCTCCTCATTTAACCAGGGCTGGGAGTGGAGCTTACAGGAAGAGAACTTGGTTTGCAGTGCTGGTTTCAATCTTCAGCAGCACACACAGATACACACACATACACAGGTACACACAGCATGGACGGTGATAGTTCCTATGCTATGGGGTTCATAGGAACAAAAGAAGGCTAAGCTAGCCCTTGAGCTAAGAAGGCAGGTAAATGACATTCCAATGGAGTGAAGGCGGGACTGATGACAGAAGCAGATAGGAGAAGGGACACTGGACAAAGATTTTAGAGGTGGCAGATGAAGACCCATGAAAGGGTTAGGCAGGCAGGCCATGTGGGCAGGGAGGGGTTCTCAAGAGAGATCCGTATGTTGTTCCTAACTAGCCCATCATCAGGTCTAGGGATGTGGAAGCCGGCCTACCAGACATGGCCAGGGGAAGGCAAGTCTAAGCAGCAGATGATGGGAGGGATCATATTAAAGGCTCACGGATAAGAAAAGGGCTGGTGAGATTGCTCACTGGGTAAAGTGATGCCACCAAGCCTGATGACCTGAGTTTGATCTCAGGGACCCTTATGGTGGGAGAAAAGTATTGACTTCTGCAAGTTGTCAAGTTGTCCTCTAACACACACACACACACACACACACACACACACACACACAGATTCCAAGCTGGGCCAGGTTGTATCACAAGACAGTAATACAATATCGAAGGAACTCTGTGGGGGTGGGGAGAGTGGTCAGTGAACATTTTGAAGGGCTGCTGGGGCTTGATACTTTAGTAATTAAACAGGGACACTGTGAGAAATCTTCTGCAATAGTTCAAAAATAAAAAGCAAATAGCCAAACCCAACCATGGCTTCCTGCCCTTGTTGTAGGTATTCATGCAAATGCCTGTTGTCTTTTTTTCCCCACTTTAATAAATGATTACCCCCCCCATAGTGCACCCACTGTTCTTAAAATTTGCTTTCTCCTTGGAAATTGTATCGTCGGTGTGTGCCCCCCTTTTGATCCATGTAGGCGTCTATAGACAGAGGTTTCGGTTATATAATTTCTCATTTTGTGTGTAACAATTGATCGCTCCATTCCTTGCCTTCATTAGTCAAATGTACCATGAACACTGCCTCTATTTCAGGCCTGTTCTAGGTGTGGAGAAGTCAATACCAAGAAGAAGAGTCTGCCGTCATGGGCAGATATTCCAGTTTGAGAGCAGAGGCTCAGCACCGGAAACCCTAAACCCCAGATAGATCAAGACATCAGTCATCACAGGTGCCTAGAGGTGCCGCTGAGACAGAGGCCTCTGCCGTGTTATTGGAACTCAGCCATGTGATGTCCGGCATCACTGAACTTGTTATGAGTGTAGGAAATAAATTGAGACCCAAGGACTGAGCCAGAGATGAAGGAGAAGAGGAGAGTCCAGTAAGGGACCACAGGACATCTCAGAAAAGAGTGGGTAAAGGGAGAGAGACTGGTAGGTTGTCAAAGCCTGGGATGGTTGAATGAGATGAAGACACCGGTGTCATCACTGGCACATGAGTGTCCTCTACTGTCCACTGATCCCTTAGGATGCTGGGATGAAACCTGAGAGCGGTACAAGAGGGGGACAGAAAAGGGGTGAGATCGTGAAGGCAGACAACTCTTTGGAGGAGTTTAATGAAGAAAGAAAGAGGAGAATCAGGCAGTCTAGCCAGGATGCAAAGTGAGGAGCCCCAACATGGCTTGAGGCATTCCTAAGTGCCAGGCGTGGACATTTAGGCTGTCCTTAGCTTTTGTCCAGTGAATAGCCAGTGGAGATCTTGTTACTGAAATGTCCTTGGAATGTTTTGTCAACATGTCACCTTACAGATTTGTGTATTGGTTCAACATTTCTATTTGGTGGGAAAATGAAAGACTTTGATACTGTTTACTGTAGTATTCTTGGATCAATATCTCCAGGTCCCTTGAAGTTGACAGCCTATAAGAATGCCCAACCCACCCACTCTCGGTCAATTCCTTTCCCTCCCCTAAGCTGATTGAATAGCCACACAGAAAACTCTAGAAGACAGTTGCTGTGTTGATCCCCATCCTTTCCTTCCTCAGAATGCCTGTCCACCCCTCCCAATCTCCCATGAGGATCAGTATGTGAGAACCTACCTTTGTAAGCTCTTGAGATGTCAGCCCTCACACAGCAAAAGAGCTGTGAACCAGCCAGGTCAGCTTTAGGGACAGTGGCCCAGAGCTCTTGAAGAGCCCATGGGGAAGACCGAAGCAGTCAAGGGCTCAGCAGTTCAAGACCACAGCCAGCTGGATGGAGAGCCAGCTCCAGCTTTCCTGAAGCATCTACAGGATTTTGGCAGGTGGATTGTTCTCCATGGCCGTAGCTCAGTTCCCTGGACCTCTCCTCTAGATCACATGGTCTTTATGGTGCCTGGATAAGCCCCATGTTCTAACAGATGGAACACACACACACACACACACACACACACACACATGAGAGAGAGAGAGAGAGAGAGAGAGAGAGAGAGAGAGAGAGAGAGGGAGAGAGAGAGAGAGATGGACCTATATACATACATGTGATTATATAGTCAATGTGTACATAGTACTAGATACGTTTCTTGTCTGAAGACAGACACAAAGACACTCAAAAGCAGACTCACACACATAGTAAATAGAATATATATATATGTATATATATATATCCACATATAAAATATATACACATATAAAAATAGATGCTGGCAACCCTGAATTCTCGTGCGCACTCCCAGGCTAAGCTCTGTGTTGAAGACAACCCTCTGGCCCCTGCACTTTCTCCAGTGTCCAGTAACAGCAGCTGCACTGGACTTTGGACTAGAATCACAGAGTTCCCCGAACAGCCAGTGTGCACTGAGGTCAGATGGTAGAAGCAGTGGGCAGCTGGTCTATGTGCCCAGCGGCACAGTAGACGTGGTTGACTGTCTAGGATTTGGTTCAGGGCCTTGGAACCACCTAGAACTATACAGAGACACACTCAATGTCTGGGGATATTACATCCACTGCACACACAGCAAAAACAATGATGAACTCAGCACAGGTGTACACTCACATGTACACATGCTGTCACACCAACACGTGTACACATTCTTACACACACACACTGACACAAATATCTGAGATCCAGGGCCACACAGTGACACACTGGCACATATCTGCATGGAACTCTTACAGAGAGCACATACTCTGACCTACACAGTCACACATACATTTTTACAGTCCCCAGGTTCTTCTGTGACTGCTGCGTGATCCTTCATTTCTTAGGGAGAAATGGTGACCCCGGGAGAACAGAGGTCTCCCATCCCATCCTAAGAGCTGCTGAATCCTGTGTGACATCACCAGTCCCCTCACTACTGCCACTGCTAGGAGCTCTGCGCTCTGTGCTGGGGGCACCAGGCACTGACACTTGGCTCTTGTTGCGAGAACAGAGAGAGTCTCTCTTGTCCACGGCCTGTGCTCCGCTCCAACCACTGCATCTCCCAGAAGCTCTGCTCTGACCAGGCTGCGTAGGTATGTGGGGCCTGGGTAGGCAGCTGGAGCCAGGCACAGGGCCCATGGGGGACCACCTGGGCAGGGGTGGAGGCGGTGTCACAGCCTGGCTGTGGGAGCATTAGAGAGGCCAGAATGCACTCCCTCTGGTGGAATGAATTCTACAGCCACGCAGGAGTTTGGCAGTGCTGAGCCTTTAGGTCAGCCTAGCTGGGGGATACCCTCCCTTCCCCTGAAGCTACTGTCTCTGCTGCTGATAGCCTCCAGCCTGATGGAAGTTCCTGGCCACAGGTGAATGGGTTTCAATGTCCCACCTGGCAACAAGAATGGTGCCTCTTAGACCTTCCCAGGAAAGCAAGTGATCTAAGAGATATTAGGCCACATAGCCCAGGCCCTGCAGCAACCAAAACTGGGGTCTTTAGATGAACAGTTCTCACCTACCCCTGTGGGAGGGGTAGGTTCTAGGAGGTTCCAAGGCCCTGAACCAAATCCTAGACAGTCAACCACGTCTACTGTGCCGCTGGGCACATAGACCAGCTGCCCACTGCTTCTACCATCTGACCTCAGTGCACACTGGCTGTTCGGGGAACTCTGTGATTCTAGTCCAAAGTCCAGTGCAGCTGCTGTTACTGGACACTGGAGAAAGTGCAGGGGCCAGAGGGTTGTCTTCAACACAGAGCTTAGCCTGGTAGTGACCATGAGAATTCGGGGTCGCTAACATGCCTAGGTGGGAGTCTGGGAAGCCCAATCTACCCACAAAAGGTGGGACCCTGGGAAGTCCTTTTCTAAATCAAGTGTGGTGGCCTATTTCCTCATTCTCACCATTTGGGAGGCTAAGGCAGTTCTAGGCCAGCCTAGGATTTATAGCAAGTTCAAGGCCAGCAGGAGCTCCCAAGTAAGACCCTGTCTAAAACAATAGAGAAACAAAAGTACATAATGCCTTTTAAAAGATTTGGGGTTCCTCACTGAGAAGTATAGGGAAATATTCAGCTTGAGGCCTGCAAGGGTCCTTCCTGCCCTGGCCACCTTGGAGTTCTGGAACTTTTATGAACCGAAAGGGTCCTTTTGTCCTGGATGTCCCCAACCTTTACAGAGACCCAACCAGGAAGGATCCACCCTCTGTCCCTGTCCACTCCTCTGACTTGTTTAGTGAGAAAGGCTGGGCTGGCAAATGTCCTTTGTCCTACCCATACATGGACTGCTGGCTTTTGGAATGGAAGGCCAACCTCCTTCGTTCCTGTCCTTCCCTGTGCCCCCAGAGCCTACCTGATCACAGCTACAGAATGGCCTCCAGCCCAGTTGGAGTTCCTAGCCCACAGGTAAGTGGTTCTTGATCCTTTTCCCAATACCCAGCACCCTGCACCAGGGACTCACTTTCTCCCAAGGCTGAGGAAATCTGTAGAGATACTGACCAGCTCCATGGGCTTGCTACCAGAAGTCGGATCTTCCAGGTTAGTGTGAATTCACTGGGATGGCCACTTGCAAGGAAAACTGAAGAGAGATTTAGCTGGTGGGGGTGGTGTTACAAGAAGTAAATTTGGTTAGAAAAAAAATTATGACATTGGCTTTGAAAATACATGGTTCAAATCCCACCCCGGCTGCCTGTGAGGCCTTGAGCAACTCCTCTCTGGTTTTCATTTTCTTTCTTTATAATTGTCATGGTCTGTTAGATGTGGATGGTTAGATGGAGGAGTGAGAGGTGGGCATAAGAGACAAAAACCAAAGGAGAAATGAGGGTGGGGAGGGCGGGGGAGGGGTAAGCTAGTAGTGATGTTGGCAGAACTGGGGCCTAGGTCAAAGGAAAAAGAGGGGGCTTGCCGATCCTCATTGTTTCTTTCTTTATATGTCTTCAGCCCTCTAGGGCCAATGGGAACATCAACCTGGGGCCATCAGCCAACCCAAAGTGAGTTCTGGTTTCGAAGACAAAATTCCTACCTGGCTGTCCCATGGCTGGTTCTCCTTAGAAAGAAAATCTACGGTCCCTGGTGTACTCAAAGCCTTTGCCAGCTGGCCCAGAACCCTCTTCCCCTATGCCCACCCAGCTTCATCGCTCATTAACCTCTCTGCCTTGACCCAGGTTGAGCCTTCTGCCTGGAATGACCCCAAACATCTGCACTATCGGCAACCTTCCAGGCCCTTCTCCTACTGGGTGTGGGGGCAGGGATGGGGGTGGGGGACGGATGGGCAGACTGCCTTTTGCACCATGTACCTGATTTGTCTCTCCCAATATTAACTGGTCTGTGAGCTAGGTAGGAGGAGGGAGGTGTGTAAGGCTGAGTCTTTTAAGTTTCTTTGGGTCCTGAGACATGTTATTCAGGGGTAAGGCCATAAGGCTCCTGCCAGACCACCTGCCTTTTCCGGGTCTGAAGTTAACCAGAATCCTGGCTTCCTGAGCTTCCAAAGGCTAATCCTTGCTCTTCTGCCCACAGTGCCCGACCCACAGACTTTGATTTCCTCAAAGTCATTGGCAAAGGGAACTATGGCAGGGTAGGTAAGAACTGTGGGAGGCTGGGTTCTCTTCCTCCCACCTGCTGTCTCCATTAGCATATTAAGTGAAGGCTCATGTGCCATGTACCTGGAAAATGAGTGTGGGGGCTGTCAGGGGAACCTCATCATCCCTGACATCTTATATCTTTCCTTTATTCAGGTCCTACTGGCCAAGCGCAAGTCAGACGGAGCCTTCTATGCAGTGAAGGTGCTGCAAAAGAAATCCATCTTAAAGAATAAAGAGGTACCAGAGCTCAGGAAAGCTCACTGCCCTTCCTGCTTCTTGATCTCCAGCCTGGGGGGCGGGGGCTTCCAAAGATGGTCCCATCTCTGAGAAGTCTGGTGGAAACAACTCAGAAAGTTCAGCAGCACACAGGACCCTAACCTTTCTTGAGGAAGGCAAGCCAAGCCATCTCCCTAGGAGCCCCATGAAGGATGAAAAGGCTTGTCTATAACAGGATCCTCTGACGGACCAACTCTCTGCCCTCTCTAGGTATCAGGCTCCCAAATGCACACTGGGTTCACACCATGCCCTCTTCAAAGGGTTCCTTCAGTTGGGCCAGTTTGGAAGGGAGGTCTTCCTGCATGAATGGCCTTGAACACAGCCTGACAGTAAATAGCACTCCGATAGTTTGAGAAATAAACGTGGCATGGGAGATGGCTAAAGGCAGTAAAATACTCCCTGGGAAAGCTCGAG
Source organism: Micromys minutus (assembly GCF_963924665.1). Taxonomy (NCBI): domain Eukaryota; kingdom Metazoa; phylum Chordata; class Mammalia; order Rodentia; family Muridae; genus Micromys; species Micromys minutus. The sequence continues at coordinate 45,742,371 of NC_137980.1, read as the reverse complement.
GACCTGAGTTTGATCCCCTAGAACCTACATAAATGTTAAGCATGGCAGTGTGTCTCTCTAATCCCAGTACTGCAGAGACAGGTCCAGTGAGACCCTGTCTCAAAGGATAAAGGAGAGGGGCTAAGGGAAGCATCGGTCATCAACTTATTACAGACTCTCTGGAACACACACACACAGAGCAGGGAGAAAGGGAGGCTTTTCAGATGGATAAAATAGCAGAGTCAGTCATGAGTTTTGCCATAGTATACGCTTTTCTTGTCACCCCAGGGCAGGGGTTTCTGAAGTTACACTAGTGTGAAGTGGCCGGGACTGAGGCTCAAGACACTGACTTCTAAGCACTAGACAGGGAAGAAGGCTGGAGACCATTGAGAACCTGTGTAGGCATTTGAACCAAGGCAGAAAGTCTTGGGCAGGACATTTCCATAAACAAGGTCCCCTGGAATGGACCAGACTGTGACATGGACCCCTGTCTGTGACCACAGCAGAGCCACATCATGGCAGAGCGCAATGTGCTCCTGAAGAACGTGCGGCACCCCTTCCTTGTGGGCCTGCGCTACTCCTTCCAGACCCCAGAGAAGCTCTACTTCGTGCTTGACTACGTCAACGGGGGAGAGGTGAGTGGACCGTGGAAAGGGAGCTGCTCTCCCACCTGCCCACCATGTACCCCACTGCACCCCGACAACAGACCCCACTTGGTAGCCCAAGAAACAGAGCTCAGTAAGTCACCTCTCAAGACAACCCAGTCTATACCAGGCAGGTCCTTTCCACACCTGCGGCTGTACTTCCTGGCCTTTCCCACGCAAGGTGGTTCAGACTCACTCTCATAAGAAAGGTCACTGCCGAGAGAAAATGGGTGGTCATTATTTCCAATACTGACATTTCCCACACCCAGGCCACAGGATAGAGATTACCCATTACTATCATTTCCTTGAAAATCTTACTTAGCTGGGCAATGGTGGTGTACACTTTTAATTCCAGCATCAGGCAGGCAGGGGCAGGTGAATTTCTGTGAGTTTGAGGCCAGCCTGGTCTACAGAGTGAGTTCCAGGATAGCCAAGGCTACACAGAGAGACCCTGTCTTGAAAAAATACAAAGGGGAAAAAATCTTATTTATTTCCATGTGTGTGTATTGTACTTACATTTTATGTGCAGGGCAAACATGTGAGCATGTGTGCATTTGCACGTAGAGGCCAGAGACTGACGTCATAGGTCATCCCCAGGTTCTCTTCCATCTTTTTCATCAAGCCTGGGTCTTGTAAGCAGACCCAGAGCTTGACATGTGGCTAGTCTTGCTAGCCAGCTTGCTCTGATGTCCCTCCATCTCCATCTTTTAAGGAGGAGTTTCAGATAGGCAGGCACGGCCACATGGCATTTATATTGGTTTCTGGGGATCTGGACTCTGTGATGCCCATTTCAGGTCAGAGGAGGGTCCTCACTTTAACCACCGAGCCATCTCAGTATCCTGATATCACTGCCCGAGTAGAGGCCCGAGCCACCTGCTAACCCCAGAACAGGGCAGGGACCTGCTGGGCACAATCTCGGGCTTCGCTTTGTCTCCCTGAGCAAGGGGCAAAATTTAGTGGGGCTCCCCTCAGGTGCATCAGGTTTCACCTGGAACCCAGTGTTCTTCAGCCTGAGTCCAGCAGGGGAGGCTTCATGCTGCACACCCCTAAATGATGGCTTCGAAACTCACAAAGACCAAACCAGGAGCTCTGATCCATGTGATATCCTAATGCTTAAAAAAAAGCACACGTTTGCTGGGCATGTATTACATGCTGTGCCTCACATGTAATCCCAACATATGGGATACAGAGGTCGAAGGACTGTGAGTTCAAGGCCAGGCTGGGTTACATATAGTCTACTCCCTGTTCTAACACACCCTCCCCCCACATACACAAGGTATGTCTTGAACTACCTGGTGTCAAGTTCTAGCCCTGCCAACTCTGAGCTGAGGGACCTTACACAAATCACTTAACTCCTCCTTCTCTGGCGTGAAACGGGCATCACGGTAGAGATTTTGAAGATGGTCATGAAGATTAAATAACAGGCGTGAAGGAGCCCGACTTGCAGCCTGGAATACAGTAGCTGATTAATTATGCTGACCGGAGCCACAGAGAGCCCAAGTGCCCGGAGGGGTGGGGTCAGCACGCACTCTTGGTTCGTTTACACTGCAGTTTAGAATAGGGCGACTAGTCTACACGGAGCAGAGAGTCTTGATGGCCCCTGTCTTGTGCGCCCGGAGCCCGGAGCTGGGAGCCGGGAGAGCCGGGAGCCATCTTTCTCTTCTGTCTTCCAGCTCTTCTTCCATCTACAGCGGGAACGCAGGTTCCTGGAGCCCCGGGCCCGGTTCTACACAGCAGAGGTGGCAAGCGCCATTGGCTATCTTCATTCTCTCAACATCATCTACAGGTGAAGACTCATCAGTCCCAGAACCTTCTTGCTCCACCAGGCAGGGACTGTGTGGGCTGTGACATCCCAGTAAACTCGATCCTTTGCTGAGGAGGACTCTCCTCCTTTGGGCGGGGGTGGGGCTTTTCCAAGACTGTTCTCTGTTTGCAGTCAACCCTTGGATTTCCTTATTCACCTCTGGGAGCTTCCATGAGTAGTTCTCCTGCTAGGACCGGAGTCCCTAATTCACTCAGGAAATAGCTGTTTTATTTTTCTTATTTTCTGCAGAGACCTGAAGCCAGAAAACATTCTCTTGGACTGCCAGGTGTGTGAGGTGTGTGTGTGTGTGTGTGTGTGTGTGTGTGTGTGTTTATACATGAAGCTCAAATCTGTATTCTCTAAACATGGTCTGTATACATTGGTACTTATGTATTACATATGTACGCACATGGTAGCATTCATTCTTGAGTGTATATGTACATATGTAATATTGCACATGTGTATGTATAGACTCATGTGTACAGGAGTCTATGTGCGTGAGCAGATATCAGTGCAGAAAAGTATACGGTATACATATACAGAACTGGTACACTGTGGTTGCAAGAGGCGCCTCAACACACTTCACAGGATTGGGGCCTAAGCAGGGATTGCTCTTTAGGATGGGAATAAATTGAGACAAGGGGATTTGGGCCTCCATGACCCTCAGCGCTCAGTTGCGGGATGGGGATTGTCCTCTAGGGGGCAGCATAACGTTGGAAAAGAGTAGAATCCCAGCGATGCTGTGAGGATTAAGCATGGCAGCTTCAGGAGTCTCATAAGAGCCCCTCGGTATCTCTCTCTGTCTTCTCCATCCTCACACCCAGTTAGCGCTGGTGGGCTTGTCAGACTCCAGCCCACCATCAACAGGACTGCTACCCAAAAAGAACCTCCCAGACTTGCCGGACTTGCCCCTGTGGTGGGAACAGGCCTGAATCATAATAAACTAGGGAAGATACCAGATTGCCACACCCACTGCCTGTGCACTGAGATCTCCTGGCGTCCGGGCCATGAATCTGGGTCAGCATAAAGCACACAGCTTGTGTCTCCTCACCGTACCCCACAGCCACTACTCTAGGGTGCGGAGTCCAAGTTGTGACCACGTTTCTCACCCACACAGGGTCATGTGGTACTGACAGATTTCGGCCTTTGCAAGGAATGTGTAGAGCCTGAGGAGACCACGTCCACCTTCTGCGGCACCCCTGAGGTATGTGGAAAATCTGTGGAGAAAGCAGACCATGAATGGCTGAGATCACAGACACTAAATGCTACAGTAGAAGAGCCTTATTCTCCCAAGCTCTTCCCCGAGTCAGCCCTATGTTCAATCTTTATTTCCTTGTGAGTGTCAGGGAACTGGCTTTCGGGGACCCAGCTACCTCTGGTGATTTCAGCTGCTGCCCAATGGAAACAGGTCAACTATAGCTGCATGTGGGGTTGCACGCCTGCAATTCCAGCGCTTGAGAAGTGGGGACAGGATTTTGAAGGCAGCCTCAATTATATAGTAGGTTCCAGGTCAGCTGGGAACTCCACGGAACCAAAACCAAATACATATAAACTTGATCTATTTATTGTGATGCTAGGGGATGAACTCAGAGCCTCAGGCATGCTAGGAAACTATATATTTTTAAAAAGTAAAGTAATGTGCTGGAGAGATGGCTCAGTGGTTAAGAGCAGTGGTTCCTTTTTCCAAAGAACCTGGCTTTGGTTCCCAACAATAACACGGCAGCTTCCAACTGTCTGTAAATCCAGGTCCAAAGGATTCAATGCCCTCTTCTGGCCTCCAGGGATGCTGCATGTAAGTGGTGCAAGCAAAACACCCATACATACAAAATTGAAATAAATAAATCATACGTATGTGTGTATACATGTGTCTATACATGTATGTATGTGTGTATGTATGTGTGTATATGTATGTATGTATGTATGTATGTATGTATAAAGACAGGGATGGAGAGATGTCTCAGCAGTTAAGAGCATTTATTTCTCTTGCAGGGGATCAGGAATTGGGTACTAGAACCCCAGGGCAGTTTACAGACATCTGTAACTCCAGTTTAAGATGATATGACATCCTCTTTTGGCATTTGTGGGCACTACACACATGTGGCACACAGACATACATGTAGGCAAAACACCCATACACATAAAGTAAAATTAAATAAGTCTTTAAGAAAAGCAAAACAGACAGGAATGGGGTCGTAGCTTGATGGTAAAGCATTGGTCAAGGCCCTGGGTTAGATTCCCAGCACCAAATACACACAAAGAAAAAAGAAACGGGCAATGCTATGACATGTTGACACATGCTCTTAATCCCAGCTTTCAAAGGGGGAGACAAGTAGATCTCTGCCAACCAATTAATCAATCAACCAATCAATCAGTAAATATTGCATATCTAGGCAGGAATTCATATGTCTATCTGACTTGCCTTGGGTATAAAACCTTTCCTTGAACACCCACAGTCTTGGATGTTGACCCTTGAACCTGGAGGGCTCCTGTAGCTTGAGCAAGCATCAGGAGGGGCAAAGGACTGAGGCTGAAAAGTGGAGCTGCTCCTCTCTGTTCACCCTGGGGCAGGGCTTTAGAGCCTCCCTGTTTGTCTCCATTAGCCTGCAAAGTTGTTCTGGACCTTCAGAGGGGTTCCTCCAGTTGGTACTCAGGGAGCTGATGGTCTGGCAACCTCTCCCAGCAGGTACCATTAGCTATGTTTGTACGTAGGGTACTGGATGAAGCTGACCAAAGACTGACAATAGTCAGTTCTTCCTTGGGCACAACTAGCAATAGGGGGCGGGGAGATATGGAATTGCTACTCATGTAGATAGAGGTTCCTTCTTCTAGAAATGTCACGGCTGAAGTCCCAGGCACACAGACAAGAGTTTCTACCTTTGATCCTGTGTCCCCAGTAGGGACTCCATGTCTTTTTTTCCTACTGTGTGTGTGTTTGTGTGTGTGTGTGTGTGTGTTATAGACAGGCTCATGTGTACATGTGTATAGAGGTCAGTAGATGGTGGCAAGTGTCTTCCCTAATCACTCTCACATTATTTTTTTGAGAAAATGTTCCAAACTGAACTTGGAGTCCTTCCGTTTGGCTAGGGTAGCTGACCAACAATCTAGAGATCTGCTTGTGTCTACCCCAACCCTGTGGCCTATCACGGGGGCTACAAACATAAGCCATCTCACATATACTGGCTTGTATGTGACTGCTGGGGATTTAGATATAGGTCTTCATGCCTATACACCAAGGATATCTCCAGCTACCACTCTGATCATGTTTCCATTTAAGGATACAGAAGCCAAAGTTCTGGCGGGTCAAGTGCTCTTTCTAGATACATACACTGAAGACGGCTCAGAGCTGTATGGTTTTCTCCCTTTCCATAGACCCATATAGTCCTTTAGGGCAGCTTTTTCTGTGGCTGGGACTCCATTCCCAAGCAGCAAAGAACTCCAGGCTAAGAGATCATCAAGCCCCTAGGATGGGCTGAAACACTGCAGTGTCTCAGCTTTTTTCCCTGTGCCAGACATGGATGGCTCCCTGGCATGTTCCCATCAGGATGGCCTGGAATGTACCTCTTTCTGACCTTCTCCCCTGGCATTAAGGTATCCAAACAGAGGTATGCCACATTCCTTTAGCTTTGCCCCTCTGTCACCTCGATGCCCTGTGAGGTGCTGCCAAGGCTTTCCCAGTCTTGGGACACAGGTAGCCTATAGGTGACCATATATAATTAAGAAGGCTTGGCTGCTTCTGAACGGCAGATCTGGCTTGGTGAGGAGGTCACAGACAGGCTGTAGATCCCTTTACCCCTTTGGCTGGTACTCTTGTGAGATATACAACACGCATAACCATGCAGGACAGTCTTGTCTGATTTCTGGTGTGCCCCAGTGCACTGCAAAGGGCCCGTCACCAACCAGACCTCTAGTGAGCAAGTGAGAAGCTATGACATTTTGATGGCAGAAACAACCCTCTGCTGATGTTCTCCTTTGAGTTCCTTGTTTATAGAGAAGGTGAGACTAGGGGGTCCTCAAATAACTATACTTCCTCGACAGTACTTGGCTCCAGAAATTCTTCGTAAAGAGCCTTATGATCGAACAGTGGACTGGTGGTGCCTAGGGGCGGTCCTCTATGAAATGCTACATGGCCTGGTGAGTCAACAGATATGTCTACAGGGCACGTGTGGCTTGGGATAGCTGAGGGTGGTCCCTGTTTTATGTAAAGTGAGTTTAGCAGCTTCCATTTATAACACGCCCTTTTTGGAGAGTAACCACTTTTATTGTGCCAAGAGGGAAACTGAGGTTGAAAGGTCACAGTGCTGATAGATTGGGAGCCACCCTGGGATATATGCTTAGGTGGAAGCTGTGTACACCTTCCTGAGGCTGGATTTCCTCTGGCTGAGTTCTTCAGCATGGCCTGGTGCCGCCTGGCCTGGTGCTGCAGAAAGAATCAGTTCTGAGCACGTAGAAGGACCAGTGGGCAGAAGAGCTGGAGGAAGAGCAAGGAGGGGTAGACTATGAAGGTAGTCTAGAGCTCTGCTCTTTTCTCTTTTTAAAATTATGTATTTAATGTATATGAGTGCACTATAGCTGTCTTCAGACACACCAGAAGAGGGCATCAGATCCTATTACAGATGGTTGTGAGCCACCATGTGGTTGCTGGGAATTGAACTCCAGACCTCTGGAAGAGCAGTCAGAGCTCTTAACTGCTGAGCCATCTCTCCAGCCCGCCCTGTTCTTTTCTTAGCTATGATTTAATGGTCTCCAGCTTTGTCTTCTCTCATCTGCCGGAAGCCTCTGGCAGAAGATGGCTGTGAGGCCAGGAAGAGATGAGTAAGGTGAGAATAAAATACTTAGTGCACAGGTGGTCCAAGGCGCTCCGGGAGCTTCCCATGGAGTGAGAAACCCTGTGACTTTCTCAGCAATCCTTTGTCCAGCACTGGAAGCCTGGAGGTCCTTTCTCTCTCTATCTGCCCCATGAGCTGTGGCCCTGGACACAGGCCCGGACAAATCCTCTGGGCTATCCAGCGTGCTCTAACACTCTGAAACCCCTTTCCGGCTGAACCTTCAGCTTTTCTCCCTGTCTCCCTAGCCCCCCTTCTTCAACACAGACGTGGCCCAGATGTATGAGAACATTTTGCACCAGCCGCTACAGATCCCTGGAGGGCGGACAGTGGCTGCCTGTGACCTCCTGCAAGGCCTTCTCCACAAGGACCAGAGGCAGCGGCTGGGTTCCAAGGAAGACTTTGTAGGTGACCAAGCAGAAGAGCATGGGTCTAGTGCATCTTCCTAGAAATTACCTTCCTGTCAGTTGAGCTCTCTCTCTTTTCCTTTCCCCTCTCTCCTTCCCCTTCCATCCCTCCCCCACTCTTTGTGCGTGTGTGTGTGTGTGTGTGTGTGTGTGTGTGTGTGTGTGTGTGTAGGGCAGGGGTTGATGCCAAGTGTCTTCTCCAATAGTCTACTTTATTTCTTGGGACAGAGTTTCTTGCTGAACCTGTAGATTGCCAATTGGCTATACTGGCTGCCCAGTGAATCCCAGGGAGCCTCCTGTCTTTGCCTCCTCAGCTCTGAGATTAGACAATATGCCCTCATCCTCAGCCTTTACCTAAGTGCTAGCGATCCAGACTTAGGTCCTCAAGCACTTTACCAACTGCCATCTCCCTAGCCCCTATGTTCGTAAAAAATGCAGAACTTTTGGGTCAGCCAATATTTGCTGAACACTCGTTTGTACCAGTGCTGAGGCAGGTGCTAGGGATTTAATGACCCTATGGCATGGTCTCTGGTATGGTTAAGCTTGAAGGTGGAAGACGGACAAAGAGCAGAACCTCTGTGCAGTTGTCACCAAGTGCGATGAATTTCAGGAAGGAAACGAAGGATGAACAGAGATAGAAAAGGAGAGTGTATGGGGACCACACCATCTCACACTGGCACGGCCAGACATGTCCTCTCTAAGGAGGTGACAAGTCGAACTTGGAATATGAGGAGCCATGCAAAGAGCCAGAAGAAGGCTCCCCAGCCGTGGGCACAGCATATGCAAGAGTCTTGTAGGATGAACAGGGAGGAGAATGGCAAGAAAGAGTGTGTCTGCTGAGCAGAGGCATGGTATGATCTAAGTATTCTTAGATCCCTCTGCTTCTGTGCAGAGGGACTTCACAGATATCTTGCTTTTCACAAATATCTAAAATTTTTTAAAAAAAGATTAAGGCATCACTTTAAAGATGATCTTAGTTATTACTCACTGTAAGATCATCTCAGGGTCAGCAAGAGAGTTTGGGTGTAAGCTGCCAGCTATCAAGCCTGACTACTTGAGTTCAATTCTCAGGATCCAGATGGCAGAAAAGAACTGACTCCCCAAAGTTGTTCTCTGACTTCCACATGTGGCATCTAAAGGACAGGTTCCAGTACTGCCCCCCTCCCCACCTCTACGGATAGCCCAGCTTTTGACCCATGTCTGGCATAGAACGTGGGTTTGTATCATATACACTAAAGGATCTCCATGCCAGGTACTGTGACGGGTGAGAACGTTTTGGCTATCTGCCTGTCTGTTCCCACAGCCAGCTTAAAGATCCAGACTTCTCTGTAGACGGATTCCCTTCCTTCCAAAGAGAAGTTTGCATCTTAGAACATGCCTGTGACTCTTTAGATAAACTATGCTGTGTTCACATGAGTCAAGCCTCTGGAAGGCTGTACTGATAGAAGGAGCTGCAGAACTGTTCAGTGCAAAGCACACAGACGGAGGACCCTGCTGGAAGGGAAGGGATGTTAGGAAAGAAGTGGGGAATCATGCCTAGGACTCACTCCTCACTTCTGGGACTCTGGAAATCTGGGGTTATTCATGGGCCTTTACTCCTCATGTCTTCGTTAGTGAGTGTGGGCTTGTTCTATATCTCTGGATTGCATTCTGAAGAATCAAGATGTATTAATTTGTGTGGAAGTTGGGGGTTGTCTTCAAGCGCCCCCTGCTTACCCTAGCCCTCTATAACCAGTTCGAAGCTTTGCTCACAGAAATGCCTCCAGAGCCTGGTACGGCGTGGGTGCTGAACTCTAACTGTGGAAAATCTAACTGTGCTGTAGGGAAGAATTCAGGTTCAGATGATGTGGGAGGTGAGATGTCTGTTGACTGAATGCTCTCTTAACTGGGTAGACTAGCCAGAGCTGCAAAGGTCTATATCTGTCTGTCTGTCATCTAGTTGGTGGCCAATAGTAGGTACCAGTTGGGAGCTGCTATGGCGAGGACTGCTTCTGATCAGTGCCTTATTTCTACAGCTCGACATAAAGAACCATATGTTCTTCAGTCCCATAAACTGGGATGATCTGTACCACAAGAGGCTGACTCCACCTTTCAACCCAAACGTGGTAAGCAAGCACAGGGTTCTCTCCAGATTTTGGCTTCTGGATTCCCAGGGCTGGTAGAATTTAGGCCGACTAGCTTTACATAACTGGCAAAGCCAAGGACTGGAGAGTCCCAGGGATTTGTGCAAGGCAGCAGGAATCCGAACTGGCTCTAGCCCCTGGAGGCTAGTTCAGCCCTAGAAGGATGAGCCATGGCTGCTCCTTCATCTTTCATCGCCAACCCCACAAAACTGATACAATGCTTGTTTTTGAGACGTGATAGCCCAGAGTAGCCTTAAGCTTAGGATCCTCCTATGTTGCCTTCACAGGCACTGGTCACCCCCACCCAGTGCCTGTACAGACCTTTCTAGTGTTCTGTGTCACAGTGGTACACCTAGGCAGAGCCATATCTTTAGACCCTTTCCTGATGATAAAAGTTACATGTATCCTTGTGCAAAGTGTGTAAGGTGAAGTTGAAAGCAGCAAGGGGGAAATTGCTGGGTTTCTCACCAGCCAACAGTTGGCAGACTCCCTTCCACACCCAGACACTGCCAGGACTCGTTCCCTATCTTCATTTTTTCTTTGGGGAGTTCCTGCCCATGAATGTGACACTAGATTTCTTTTTCCTTATTTTTCCAGGAGTCTAGATACTATCTTATTATCCCTATATTCCTGGCTGGCTTCAAACCAAGCACCAGGGCCAGCTATCACCAGTTTTGTGTGTGTGTGTGTGTGTGTGTACATGCATACATACATACATGCATACAAACAAACACATGCACATTTTTTTGAGATGGGGACTCTGTATGTAGCCCCTGGCTATCTTGAAATTCACTCTGTGTATCAGGCTAGCATCAAAGTCAGAGATCCACCTGTCTCTGTCATGTGATTATATTCAATGCAATGCTACATCACAAATGAATATGAATCTGTGGAGGAGCTGCAAAAGCGAAGATGACAGAGCAGTTGAGGGAACCCATATAGACTAAGGTTAGTTTGCCCTGCAGCGAGGAAGGACTACACATGCCAAGGCCAGCAATAGTGAGATTCTTAACCGTGGGATTTGCGCACCACTGAGGTGTTTGAAAACAATGGCTACTGCTGCCTTTGGCCTGGCAGTATAGGTGTGAAGCTATGAGCGCATGCCTAAAATCTCTACAAATGCAGTTTCCAAAGACAAGCCTAGAACCAAGCCCGCCCCCACCCCCGGCTTGCTCTTGGGACAAAATCATCATCATTTGATGATACCTGGATGCTCTCTCCTCCTGGAGTTTTCTGATAAGTCTGACTCGTCACTCATCCTGACTAACAGACTCCAGGGTTCACAAGAGGCCACCAGTCTGAGACACTGCTCACTGGGGACTAGGTTCTAGCACCAGGTTCTTGATAAAATGTTGTCAGATAGGATCTATAGTGCAGGGTCCTGAGACGTTACTTTCCTTTCAGATTTTATTTTTGTCTTGGGAATGGAACTGAGCCTCACATGCTAGACAAGTACTCTATCACTGAGTTATACCCCGGCTTTTGTTTTCTTTCTTGGGACTTAAAATGACAGTAAAGATGGTATAGCGACAGTTTCATGAAAATTGTATAATAAAAGAACAAAGAAAGTCATAATCAAGGCACTCTTCAAATATTCTGGTGGAAACATTAGGTAGGTGGGTTACAGCAAAATGGAGACATCTACTAAAGACATTCTTATGGTCTTTTATGCATTCCACTAATTTTATCTGGGCTACAGAGATGGCTCAGTGGTTAAGAGCACTGATGACTCTTCCAGAGGTCCTGAGTTCAATTCCTAGAAACTACATGGTGACTCATAATCATCTGTAATGAGATCTGATGCTCCCTTTCTTCCTGTGTGTCTGAAGAGAGCAACAATGTACTCACATAAATGAATCTTAAAAAGAAAACAAACAAAACTTTATCTGTTAGCCACAGGATGCTAGGTCAGACACAGAAGAGGGTAAGGAATCCTGATAATGGAGAGGAATGGCTAATGACAGCTCAAGGTAAATTGTAATTAGGTTCTAGACCTGCAACGTCCCAACCTCTCTATAATTATTGAAGTTTTAATCAGTTAATCAGACTGATGGCAGGTGTGGTTCCTTTTAGGAATGTTGGTTCACAAGATAGAATGCTCACAGAATCCTAGAAGAGATATAGGAAAATACAGTGATGTATGGGCCTTCCAGCGAGACATGGGGGAGGATTCCTGGTTCTGCTATTACTGTTGAGAGCTTGTCCACATTTCTTTAGTACCACGTTCTTCATTTGTAGAAAGTGGAAACGAATTGGTTGTCAAGACCTACGTAGCTAATGTTAGCCAAGGAGCATGAGAGAAATTCACATTCTGGTCCAGGAACTCTGAGCCTGGGCTGGACCACTGCACCCTGTGGCCCTTCTGAGAAGCTGGAAGCCGTGGCTCATTTGTTTCCTCAGTCCAAGACCTGCAGGCTAAAGCAGCTCTGCAGAGCCTTCCACCACCACTCACCTGATTATGTCAGAAACCCCAGGGGCAGTGTCTCCTCTGCAGGAACACAGTATTGCTTTGTTCCTGCCCTCTAAACGACAATCTTTTTAAAGATTTTATTTTAATTGAGTACATACTATATAGGTGAATATGTGCAGACTGGTATGGTGTAGGGCCCAGCGGAAGCCAGAAGAGGGCATCAGATTCCCTAGAGCTGGAGTTAAAGGTGGTTGTGTAGCTTTCCAGAGGGTGCTGGAAACCAAACTTAAGTCCTCTGCAAGAGCACCAAGCACTCTTAACTACTGAGTAGTCTCTCTGGGCCCTGAATAAGCTTCTACCTGGAGTCTATGGGTTTTTCAGAGTATACCAGGCCAGCATTTCTCTGTGGAGCCTCAACCTGTGGTTAACAGTGAAACAGCTGGTGCTAATGGTCTGGGATTATCTCACTTGTGGTGTTTTCCTGACTCCTCTTCACCTCCATCAAGCCAGTTTTGAGCCTGTGTATACGGTGGCCTCAGAGTACCGAGAGGGACACCTCCTAAGGTACCTTTTACAAGCCTTTGGTTAGTTGGCAGTATGATGACTGGGTAGTCACATGACTAGCCCATGTTAGCCATATATATATACATATATATATATATAGGAGTGGAAATGGAGAATCTATTATCTGTTTTTGAGACAGGGTCTGACTATGTTTCCCTGTCCCTGGCTGTCCTAGAACTCTTTATGTAGGTACAGCAGTAGACCAGGCTGGCCTGAAACTCATAGAGAACCACTTGTCTCTGTCTCCCTAGTCTGAAGATTAAGGGGGTTCAACCACTATGGCCAGCATTGTGTGCTTTTAAAGACAGGATCTATGTACTCCTAGATAACCTCAAACTTACCTTGTAGCCAAGGATAACCTGGGAATTCTAATCTCCCTGTCTTCTCCTCCCAAGAGATGTGATTCAAATGTGCACCACTGTGCTGTTTGTCTGTGATCATTTTTTTCCCATTTCCCTCCGATATGGCCTGCCTGCCCCAGTGTCCCCACCACATTACCTTATTTTACCTCTATTATCTAGGACTTTATTAGTCCTCTAAATGATCCTCCTGACTTTCCTCTGTTGTGTTCAGTCCTTGAAAGTAGAGGTTACTTTGTCCTCCCATATTCCCAGTGCTATGAGCTGAGCATACAGTAAGCATTTAGGATGTAGACATGACTAACGGCTTGTCTGAGGATGGTGTGGGGCATGAGATACTGTTAAATATGAAGGACCAGGAGGACTGAGACAGGAAGGCCTGATACCCCTCTTCCAGCTCTGGGATCCTTAGTTGACTCTGATCCCTGCCTCCCTTCTCACCCTTGGCTTCTACTGACAGGAAGGACCCGCTGACTTGAAACACTTTGACCCAGAGTTCACCCAGGAAGCTGTGTCCAAGTCCATTGGCTGCACCCCTGACACCATGGCCAGCAGTTCTGGGGCCTCCAGTGCATTCCTTGGATTTTCCTACGCACAGGACGATGATGATGTCTTGGACTCTTGAGAGACAAGCACTTGGGAAGCCACCAAGCCCAGCTGGCACCTTTGGGAACTACCTCCTGCTTCACTAAGACACAATGAGCCCCAAAGAAGTAAGACACAGTGGCTCAGACAAGATGGGAGTGTTTTCCATAACATAAAAGAGCAGTTCAGGGCTCAGGCTGTCTGCATAGGCTCCCAAGTACCCAGCCATCTGCATCTGCGGTTCTGGCTTGCCCTTCTTGAGAAATGACTTCTGTGCTTGGTTTTTCGTTTTTGTTTTGCTTGTTGTTGCTGAGGCAGTGACAAAATATGAAAGAATAGTAACGTAAAGAACATCTATTTGGGCTCAGATGGTTCAGCTCAGAGTTGGCTGATCCATCCATTGCTGTGGGTTTTTAGCCAAAGCTGAGTCATCTTGCTAGAAGGATGACTTCCTTATGCCTACCAGGAAGCAGAAACCTGAAGTCTGGGCTGGGAATAAAATACCTTCAAATAAGATATTCCCAAGAAGGATATCCTACTCCCTTCAAGCAGGGCCCACCTCCGAGTTATCACCTCTCCATGCTATAAAATTACAAATCTATGAATGGACTAAATTGCCGAGGAAGCCTGAGCACCCCTCCCCCATTGGATAGTGGTCCAATCATTTACTAAAGGCCTCATCAGCTAAACTCGGCAACCTTTAGAAAACACTTCATATCAGAACTGGGATAGCTTTGAATACTGAGTTACAAGATCACAAAGTGGTTACTGGTCACTTTTGTATTCTAACCAAGAGAAAAGGAGGAACGGGATAGAAGTGGGTTGCCCAGAAGCCCTGTCTGGTGGCTTCTTTTAGTGTGTCATAAATCCTCCAGCTCTACTGGAATGAAGCCCAGGTGCAAGCTACCTCTCTTTGTAAAAGGGTTCAGATGCTGAGGGAAAGGAGAGAATGCTGCACAGGTGACCAGTACTCTGGGAGAGGACCTCTTGGTATTTGGATTTTTATTTCAGTGAATAAACTGGTGAAATGTAGTATTCCTGTCGTGTGTTGCCTTCGGTTTCACATTGCTCTGTGGCTGGTGTCTTTGTTTCAAGTAGTATTAGATGCACTGGATATTTGTTACTCGATATGGTTGCCTCAACACCTTTTAATATTCAAGAAATTCCCTATTTTTGCGCCTCTGTTGGAGGGGGAAGGGTGGCAACCTCCATTTAAGAGTTGCAGGAAATGGTAGATTCTGACTTCATCTTCCTCTTAGCTCAAGTGAGACATTTGCTTCAGAGATGCATCTGTGCCATACCTGACTTCTGCCTGTCAAAGTGTCCACAGTGCAGACTGTAGCAGCCAGTCCCTAGAAGCCTTGAGCTTTCCTTTGAAGATGTCAAGGTCTTTAACACGCTCCCTTTTTACTTAGTTATCCAAAGTCAGCTTCAGAGCATGTCTCTTGGCCAAGTTGCAGAGCTGATGATGTTCATGTTTGTTAGCAATCTTCATTCAAATGACCCTGAGGTAGAAATTGCTTCCCCTTCTATTGCCAATGAAGAGACCAGGTCAGAGACCTACTCCTGTGGCTTGAAAGCCACACTACTAACAGGCTGGGATGTTGAACTGTATTTGACCTAGGGCTTTACTTTGTAACCTTTGGACAGGTCTACTCCTCACTAGGACACTTAGGGCCAAGAAATTAGCATTTCTCATGAGAGACGGGAATAGTGCACATGTCCGGAAGACCAGGGAGGTCAAGATGTGTGAATCTGTGAGTTCCAGGGCAGCCTGGTCTACAAAGTGAGTTCCAGGCATTCAAGGAGACACAATGAGATCGTATCTGGAAAAAAAAAAATAAAAAAGAAAGAAAATCTCTTAGAATAAAGCAAGAATTGGCTAGAACAAACCCGAGAGTGATAAAGGGAGGCCCTCACTCCTGATCTGGGCCTGGTTATCAAGTTCATGTGCTTTACCTTAAGGACAGAGCTGATCTTGGAGGCCGATATCCTGGCTAGCTACTAAGTTGGAGGTGTTCAAAATTCATCATTTCAGAAGGCAATTCACTAGCCAGACTTGGGCATGTGGTGTATGTTCAGGAAACTGCCCATGTCGGGGAGATTATTTTGCTTTATTTCAGTTTCTTTTCCACAAACTTCTGGAACATACTTCAAGGTAACCTCATTAAGCTGGCAGTTTTGGGGACAATGGGAGGACTTTCTTTGAGTCAGGGTATGCTGGTAATTTTTACTGACTTTTCCTCTATACTTGGCCCCACTCCTTTCTTCTTAGTTTTGTTGTCTTTGTCCCCTGCCCCAGGAATGAAGAGGGGAGGCAAGGTTGGGACACATAAAAACAAAAGAAAACCTCAGTAACACTGGTCCACTGGAGATCAAAGCTCAGTCAAGAATTAGTATTAAGCTTTGATATGGAAAGGAACTGATTCTTATTTTCCCTACTGTGGATTAACTGCTAGAGGTAGGACACAAGGAGAGGACAAATCTTCCATCTTACAGGAGTGTGACTCTCAGAAGCCTGAACATGCTGTTAAAAGTCCACAGTCAGCTGGTTCTTTTCTAAGATTGTAAAGTCACAATCTTTACAGGATAAAGACTGCTTCACCAGGATAAAGAATGAAAATGAGCAAGTACTCTATGAAACTGGCAGTGAGATTCTATGTCTATCTATATATATATTAGAATATCCCATTAAAATTTGTATTTGTGGGGGCTGAAGAGATGGCTCAGAGGTTAAGAATACTAGCTGTTCTTCCAGAGGTCCTGAGTTCAATTCCCAGTAACTACATGGTGGCTCCCAACAATGTATAATGAGACCTAGTGCCCTCTTCTGGTGTACATACATATATGTAGACAGAACACTGTATACATAGTAAATAGATCTTTTAAAAATAATGTATCTGTATGTGTGTGTGCATAAACATGCCACAGAATACTTGTAGAGGTCAAAGGACAATTTATAAAAATAGGTTCTCTATTTCCATTATGTGGGACTCAGGGATTTTAAACTCAGGGTGTCAGGCTTAGCCTTTACCTGCTGAACCATTTCAAAGGCCCCATCCCAATTCCATACAATCCTCACAATAAACCTTAGAATCTATTGTCAATTCACATGTAGAACATACTCCGATAAAGCAGCATGTCTAAGTTCACCAGATACAAGTCATTTTCAGAAACTGGACTTCGGAGCGGCTGACTGTAACTCTCAAGCTCCTTCTGCAACCTGGTAAGTGGAAGAAATGCTCTAGGATGCGCTCTCATTCTGGTGTACTCTAGTACACTTACGGTACAGAATAATCCTGTGACTTGCCCAACTCCAGATCATGTTCATTTGCATTCTTAACTGCACACTGTATTCAATCTTGCAGCATTCCTCTAGAATAGTTTCTGGACTGGGAATTAACTTAATGGTACATCTCACGATGTGGAGAGCACTGGGTTTGTTCTTCAGTGGGAGAAGAGATAGTTCTCCTTCACACTTTCCCCCCACTTTTTAAAATCGTAGCTTTGAAACCATAGTTTTGAAAGTGCCAGACAATTTGTGTGTTTAAAATATCCTAAACACACACTGCTCTCTGTATTAAGACATGGATGAAAATCAAAACAGCTAGGCTTCCTACATGTGCCTGCTCCAAGCTCTGAGGTTGCTGCAGCTTTAAACACAAATCCACAACCCTCTCAGTTAAGTGTCCGTTGAAGCAAGCGTGTTTCCCGTTTCCATGGCAATCATTTACACAAGCAAGCACCGAAACACTTCCTCAGCTCCACTACTTCTCCGGCGCCTCACAACTCCCTACTGCAGGTTCAATTTCTAAATTTTGGTAAGATCTGGCATTTTAGGTCTCCAGATCGCCACTCTGCAGGGGCTGGCTCGAAGCCTGACCCGTGTCCTGGCCAGGCCGGGGCGTGGCTTGCTGCAGCAGTCTCCGCCTACGGGAAGGCCCGAGCTCGCGGCCAGGGGCCTACCATCTTTATCGGTCTTTAATAGTTGTTAGTAAACAAACGAAAAGCACTTCTTATTGGAAAGTGACTCCTTAAGCTTGGAGACACCCTTCATCGGGAAAACCGGCCAACCCGGCGCTAGCCCCGCCCCTACCCCTGCCTCCCTCGTTCCCTGCCACCTGGCACAGTCCTGTCGCTCTGTCGTCATCAGGCCGCGACGGAAGTCGCTCGGGGCCTGGAGCCACGCCTTCTCGGCGCGCGGCCTTGGATACCTGGCGGCCTCTGGCCTCAGGTAAGGAGAGGTCGGGTTGTACGGGCCGCCAGGTCGTTGGGCTGGCTGGAGATGACGACGGCCTCGCCATGCCGCTCTAGAGATCCCTAGGCTAGCCTTGTGGGGATCCCGAGGTCGGCAGAGGTAAACTGAGGGCGCGTAAATTGGCTAGGAACTGGACCTGGAAATGCTCTAGAATGTCCAGCTCCTCAGACTGCGCGAATTTGTCGTAGTCCTGCAGAGTATGAAAGAAACCCTGGACGAGGAGCCGTCAAGTCAGACTCAGCTGTCATTACACCCTGGCACAATTTAGTATACCTCGTTAGGTTATTGAAGAGAAAATAAGAGAATGGTTGTACAACGCTACCCAAATATTGTTTTAATATTCTTATTATTACTGATTTTTAAGCCTTATCCTATTCTTAGGGAAACTCGTTTCTAATTCTAATAAGACAGGAACCCAGATATACTGCTTTCTCAGAAGGTGGTGGAGGTTCCCTCTAAGTGTATTCTTCCATTAAGAGCAATTCAATATTTGAGGAAGGTTATTAATTTTTCCCAGAAATCTGCTCCCGCCCCAAATACATCTCCAAAGCAGAAAAATGTAAACCCCAGAACTGTGATGTTTGGGTTCTTTCTGGCTCAGTGTCATACAGAGCTAATATAATCATAGTGTCACCATCAGGAAACTGGAGAAGGCAGAGTACAGTGTTGTATGTACACAAAATGAAAACAAACATGCCCAGGGATGGATGGAACAGGAAAATATAGCTGTTAGCCGGCTGTGATGATTCACACCTTTAATCCTAGCACTCAGGAAGCAGAGGCAGGTGGATCTCTGTGAGTGTGAGGCCAGCCTGGTCTACAGAGAGAGTGACAGGGCTACACAGAGGAACACTGTTTTGAAAAGCTGTTAATAAATGATGGAATAAATAGTGCAAAAAAAATAGCTCTGTCCTGTGGTGAAATCAACATCACAAAATGTTTTCAATTTCATTGAAGAGGTTAAGATGCAGCTTAGTAGAAAGCCTGCATGGCTGTATGAGGCCCTGGGTATTAGTCCTTAGAACAGGGGGGAAAAGTCATTCAAGAGGCAGTGACATGTCAGTAATTCCAGCACCCAGGAAATTAAGGCAAAATATTAAAGAGTTCAAGGTCATTCTCCACTGCATAGTGTATTAGAGGCTAACCTAGGTTCTATGAGACTGTCTCAAAAGAAACAGTATATTGACAGTATCTCCTATCAGTTCATGGAATTGTCTTCTAGTCATTTAGGTAAAAACAATGATACCCATTACGAGTACCAGAGTAAGCTTCAAATGGACCAAAAACATTCTTTTTAATTTACATTTGTTTGTTGTGTACATGCAGTACTGAGTGTTTGTGGAAGATAAAGGACATCATCCTTTGGGTGTTTCAGGCTTGGTGGCAAAGTGTCTGTAACTACTGAGCCATCTCTTCAATCTACAAATGGATCCAAATTTCGGTGTTAAAAAAATTATATCATGGGGCTGAAGGAATGGCTCAGTGGTTAAAAGTACGGGCTGCTCTTCCAGAGGACCCAGCTTCAAATCCCAGCACCCACATGGCAGCTCACAACTTCTGTAACTCCAGGGATTTGACACCCTCATTCAGACACACATACACATTGGCAAAACACCAATGACCATTAAAAAATACATATAGCATATTTGTCTGCACAAGACCCATAACAGATTGGGCCTGTCAATATTGTCTTGTCTCGTTGCCACACATTTCTCACATTCCCATAAGCAGTCCTAACTAAACTTTTTCTTTTTTAAGGCATGAAAGTAGAGAGAAGACTGGGAAGAAAGGAGTTAGTGGAGGGGACAAGAGTGCAAAAGGGAGAGGATGGTACAAACACATCATGTGCATTCGTGAAATTGTCACATTAATATATGCCAATAAGCGTCTTAATAAAAAGGAATATCACAGAAGCCTAAGGAAAACACTATTGGATATACTTAAAAGTCATACCACAGGAAAAGCTCCTCTAAATGTATCATGCTATCCAGAAGCCAGAAGGAGATTAATACTTCTGGATTTATAAAATAGATGACCTGCAAATTAAAAAAAAAAGTTACTAGAAGCCAAGACTGAAAGCAAATAAACTTGAAAAACTTGTTTGATGACTGATTAGAAAATTATAAAACCCCATGGAGAAATGACCAGAGGGCACAGACAGGAAAGTGAGAAGAGACACAAATGGCCGATGGCCAGTGTGGTAGTTTATCTACAGCAGCTCTCCTAAGGCAGCGGATGCCTGGGACTGCAGACTACCTTTAATCCCAACATTTGGGTCTCTGTGAGTTTGAGGCCAGTTTGGTCCACATAATGAGTGTCAGAATAGCCAGAGCTACATAGTGAGATGCTGTCTGAGATAGATAGATAGATAGATAGATAGATAGATAGATAGATAGATAGATAGATAGATAGATAGACAGACAGACAGACAGACAGACAGACAGATAGCCAGATAGATGATAGATAAGTAGAATTTTTAAATAAATCCAGATAAACAGATAAAAATGAAAAACAAGTTTAGGAATGTTTTAAGTATTTTACTAACAAGGAAAACTGAAAAAATGTCATTAAGTTTATGATTGGTTAAATAGTTGTATTATGTCATTAAAACAGAATACTATGTAGTTATTTGGAAAAATTGATTCATATGTAAACAAAGGTTGTCATCTATACAGTGTGTTTCAGAGTAGCATTTGTGGTAAGATCTTATTTTATAAAATATACTAAGTTATGCCTAAAATAATCTAGAGAGGTATACCTACTTGTCAGTAGTGAGCAGTCTCCGTATACAACAGGGGGGTGATGATAGGGAAAGTCATGAAAGTAGGCAGGTATGAGAGCCAGAGGCACAGCCTTGAGAGTTAAAGCCAGGCCCAGGCTGCGTTGGGTTTGGCCATTGGTTTTTCACTCTCAGCCTTTGAGAATCATTAGGGTTTAGAGGTATGTGCAGCTCTGTGCCCTTCTCCAGCTTTAGAGGGCACTTTTAAATTACTGCTTCTTTGGTTTGTCTTTTATCTATAAGGTAACCATGGAGAAGGAGCTGAGGAGTACCATTCTTTTCAATGCATACAAAAAGGAGGTGTTTACCACCAACACTGGCTACAAATCTTTGCAGAAAAGACTTCGGAGTAATTGGAAGATTCAGAGGTGACCGTGATCTTGGGCACTGCTTTCTGAGTGTTCATGGTGGCCTGATGGTAGAACTCGTCCATAGTTTGAAGATTAGTCAGCATATTATTAAGTTGCCTTCCAATAAAGAACAAAGATTCATTATAATTATGCATATATAATATTTTAAGATGTCAGACGTTTTCTCTGTATTTTATACTTTAGCTAAAAGTCAGACACATTTTAAGTTTAACACTTCAGCTTAGGGAAGGAAAAGTGAGAGTTAAATGAAAATGTCTTTGTTTTCAGATGCGCTTTCTTTAAATGTCTTCCCCCTGTGGTCATGAGGATGACTCTAACCCTACAGGCTACACAGTGCTCCACCACTTAGTTACAGCTCCGTCCCGAAATGTTTAGTTTTCTGTAGTTGTGTAAGTTGAGGGTAGAGCCAGGCTTTGTGCCATGTGCCTGGAGTCTCTGCACTTGGGAGGTTGTAGTAGGTAGAGAAGGACTTCAAGGTTAGACTTGGCTGCATAGTAAGTCTGGGGCCAGTCTGGGCTCTGAGTCCCTGTCTTAAAATATAGATAAACTAATGGAAGAGTTGGTTGAATTAGTATTTGGAAGACTTCTTTATACTTTAGTGGGGGTTAACTTGAACTTCTTTGCTTATTTGGAGTTTCTGAACATAAGCTTCTAACTCTCAATCTTTATAGTTCTAAGTAGTCAAGAGGCTACAATAACTCATAAATTGGCTTAAATTATGGCTCTAACTTATTCTTAAAATCACTCTCCAGCTTAAAAGATGAAATCACTTCTGAGAAGTTAATTGGGGTAAAACTGTGGATCACAGCTGGACCAAGGGAAAAATTTACTGCTGCCGAGGTAAGGAATATTCATACAGAAAACAAGAGAGGCCAGGGGCCAGCAAGAGTCTGAAATCCTGGATTTGAGTCTTCCTTCTACACCTTTTATGTTCCCTTAGAGTAGTCATCTACCCTCTGTGGCAATTAACTCTGACTCCCCACAGAGTACTAAACCCAGGGGTAAGGTGGTTAAGGGTCAGGCACACTTCTTTGCTATAATTTACTTTGAACAGAGAAAAACTGTGTAGTCCAATCTGACCTCAAATCTGTGATCTTCCTGTGTCCCCTTTCTAAGTGTTGGAACTTCAGGTGTGCCCCAGCATCCCCATAAGAAAGGTGGCACTTATTATATAGGTGGATGCTGGTCCTAAGTGTTGGGTCCTCTGTGCAGTGCTGGGGACTTTGTACCTACTAGGCAACCACTCTACCACCTGAGCTACTTCCTCAGTCCCCCTTTGAGCATTTTAACCCTTTGTGCTCAAAGGTAAACTTGGAGGTAGATCTTTTTGTTTTGTTTTTGATTTTGATTTTTTGAGACATGGTCTCTCTGCTGTCCTGAAACTTGTTTATAGACCAGGTTGGTCTCAAACTCACAGAGATCCACCTGCCTCTGCCTCCCAAGTGCTGGGATTGAAGGTGTGTGCCACCACCTACTGGATATCTTTTTGTTTTTGGAGACGGGGCTTCTATACATACCATGTTCATCCTGGAATGCGCTCTGTTGACTAATCTAGCCTTGAACTCACAGAAATCTACCTGACTCTGGCCCCGGGAGTGCTGGAATTGAAGACATGCACCACCACACCTGGAAGAGATAGATCTTACATAGAGAGAACATTTTATACTATCCTATGGCCATTTAAATGGCTAACAGATTTGAAGTATTGATTTGTATTAATGCCTTATTCGTGGTGTAGGTACTTTAACAAAAGTCCTTTGACCATATTCATTGTCTTTTCTTTTACATAGTTTGAAGTCCTGAAGAAGTACCTTGACAGTGGTGGGGATATCCTTGTGATGCTGGGGGAAGGAGGAGAATCCAGATTTGATACCAATATCAACTTTCTTCTAGAAGAATATGGAATCATGGTTAATAATGGTGATTATTATCTCACTACATTTTATTTGTTTGTTTGTCCACGAGTATGCCATGTATACACATGGAGGTCGGAGGGCAATGGGGTGGAATTTGCTCTCCTTCCACCATGTGGATTTCAAGGTTCAGTCTCAGGCTTTTAGGCTTGGTGGCAAGCACCTTTACTCACTGAACCATCTTTGGCTCAGTAATTATTTTAAGCAAAGGCATCAGTTGCCTGTTTAATATTTTTATCATTGTTCTCTTGACCTGCTGGTACAGTGGGACAAACAACTCTTGCCAAGGTGACATGGTTGCACATTCTGAGCTCATAGTAGACTGGACCGTAAATAAAATGGAAGGGATTTGAACTGAGTTCTAGTCATATTTTTCATTTCAAAATTTGGGTGAGTCTCTATGTCAAGCTTGTTTCTAATCTAAAATGTATCTTCCTGTTTTGCCCCATAAGATGCTGTGGTTAGGAATGTGTATTACAAGTATTTCCATCCTAAGGAAGCTCTGGTTTCAGACGGAGTGTTGAACAGGTAAGAGTGTTGAAGCCTCCATCCTTCACACACCGCCTCACGGCCACACCTCACGGCCACACCTCCCTTCTCAGCCTTCGTGTTTCATTCATTCTTTATTCCTCAGATTATATTCTTCCAGCTTTGGAAAGCTTCTCATTTACCTTTGACCAGGGTACTGTGCACTCTAACTAAAAGAAAAGCCCATCCAAATGGGATTAAACGATATGTTACTGGAAAGCCAGAGTAGGGTTGTGTTGATTATGGGTTGACATCATTAGGGCTCTAGTTCCATTGTTCCACTGTTCTCAGATTTGCATTTCTGTTTGCACAGCTGAATATCATGGTTTGTTTGTTTGTCTGTTAAAGTCATTATCTTCCCCCTTCCCCCTTTTGAAAAGTTGGTTTTTGGGGTTTTTTTTCTTTTCTTTTTTGGTTTTTGTTTTTGTTTTTTTATTAGGTCTCCGTATTTAGCCAGTCTAACTTCAGACTTCCTGGCTCACCCTCCCCAGTGCTGGAATTACAAGTGTGTGCTGCTTTAAGCATAGTCCAGCAGGTTAGGAACAGTCCCCTGACTCATGACTACTTGCCACACTGTCTAGAGATGGCATAATATGACTTGGTCTCACCATTCCCTCAAGAGTAGCCCCAGGGTTTGCTGTTTGAGCCATCCTAGGCCCCATGCCCACGCTAGACTGACCCTGATTTCACCCCATCGAGACTGAGACTGAACCAGCTTTTACTGCTCTAGATCCTAACAGATGAGGACTTTGGGAATTAAGAAGTGAGTATATGAGATGGTTGTATCAGATGGCCATGGGCTACTTCCTGAGTTTAAATTATTCATTCTACACTTCAGCTTGCCCTGTGTAAGTACTCTGCTGACCCTGGTCATACAGTGTAGAATGCGGATCTATGTTGTAGACCCTTTCCTCAGGACTCAAGATAGAGGAACTGAGAGTGCGGTTATACATGTCTGTGATCCCCACACTTAATAGTCTAAAATAGTGGACTGGTCT
Source organism: Micromys minutus (assembly GCF_963924665.1). Taxonomy (NCBI): domain Eukaryota; kingdom Metazoa; phylum Chordata; class Mammalia; order Rodentia; family Muridae; genus Micromys; species Micromys minutus. The sequence continues at coordinate 45,717,826 of NC_137980.1, read as the reverse complement.
AATTTTAAGGCCAGACTGGGCTAAATAGTGGGTACCAACCATACCAACCAGTGCTACATGGAAAGACTTCCTTTTTCCCTCCCTTCCCTAGTCTCATTCTTTGAGAATTTTATATACTGGCTTTTGATCATATTACCTCCCACTCCTCCCCCTAATTCCTCCCAGATCCACCCCATCTTCTCACCCTACCCCGCCCCCGACAACTTTGTGTCCTCTCTTTTTAAGGCCCTATTCCTAAAGCACAACAAGGGAATTGAACTTAGCATTTGTCTACTTCTCTCTTTTTATGGTTTTGAGTCAGGCCTAAACTAACTTGACCTCCCTATCTTTCTGCCTCTCTCCCTCACACGCAAGTATTGAGTATGCCACCAGACCCTGTTTATGTCTTCCTAGGGACTGAACCCAGGCCTGGGACATGCCAGGCTAGCACTCTTCCAGCTGGGCTGTATCCCACCCCAAGCCTGGGTTCCTTGTTACTGCCATTCTGCTGGTTGGTTTATTTCTTGGCTTATTTATTGAGGCAGAGTTTCTCTATGTAGCCTTGGCTGTTCCTCAGACTCCCTTGCTCTGTAGACCAGGTTGACCTCCAATTCATATGGCTCTACCCACCTCTTCTTCCTGCGGAGATTAGAGGTATGCACCACCACCACCCCTAGTTTTTTGTTTGCTTTTGTTTGTTTGAGACCCATTGTATACTTATGTAGGCTTGGGTAGCCTAGAACTCACTCTGTAGGTCAGGTTTGACTGAAACTCACAGAGATCCATCTGCCTTTGCTTCTCAAGTACTGGGAATAAAGGCCCGAGAATAAACCACCATTCCTGGTTCAAGCCTAATTTCTTTAAATTTTTGCAAATATCTGAAAAGAATGTAGGTTTGTGGGTATGCTTTTATTTAATTTTTAAAACTGCCACAAAGTACAGAGTCCTTGTGTCTAGTTCACATTTACTGTTGATAAGGCAGTGTGAAGTCCCCAAACATTTTGCTTATTAGATTTTAATGTTTTTCTTTTAGAGAAATTAGCCGAGCTGCAGGGAAGGCTGTGCCTGGAGTCATTGATGAAGAGAACAGTGGAAACAATGCCCAGTGAGTGTTTCTGCAGCTCCCCGAGGAGGAAGGCACTCGCTCTCCCAAGAGTTGCCTTTTTCAAAATGAAGAGTTTCCTGCTTATAAAAGTAATTCTCACCAAAAGAACTTCAAAACCATCCCCCCCAAAACCAAATTGGGAGCTGGAGAGATAGTTAAAAGTACACACAGTTCATGCAGGTCGGCTCTCAGCATCCATGTCAAGCAGCTCACGGGCACCTGTAACTCAGGGACTCTGAAGTCCTGTTCTGGACACGCATGTGCACACGGTTAAAACCAAAAGAGAACTAGCTTAACCCATGATGATCTGATAAGATATAGAGGGTTATTTCAATGTTAGTGTACCTGTTGAGACTTAATTTGTGACTGAGTATGTGGTCAGTTTTGGAGAGGGTTCCATGAGGTCCTGAGAAGATATATTCTTTTGTGGGTTAGATGTTTTGTAGATATCTGTTAGGTCTATTTCAGTCATAACAACTGTTAGTGCCCTTATTTCTATTTAGTTTCTGTCTGGATGATCTGTTCATTTGAGACTCAGGTATTGAAATCTCCCACTATTAATGTGTGAGGTTCAATGTATGACTTAAGCTTTAGTAATGTCTCTTTTACAAATACCGGTGCCCTTGCATTTGGGGTAGAGAATTAAAAATTGAAACATCATCTTGGTGGATTTTTCCATTAATTGGTATGAAGTGTCCTTCCCCATCTCTTTTAATTAATTTTGGTTGGAAGTCTGTTTTGTTAGATACTAGAATTGCTTGCCACACCAGCTTGCTTCTTGGGTCTATTTGCTTGGAAAATCTTTTTCTAACCCTTTACTCTGAGGTAATGTCTCTGGGTTGCCTTGTCTAGCCTTAATACGAGGGGAGCTACCTAGTCTTACCACAACTTGTAGTCTTACTACAATCATACTTGGTTGACCTTCTTGAGATCACCCTTTTCTGAAGAGAAACAGAGAGGATGGGGGAGGACTGGGAGGAGAGGAGGGAGGGAAAACTAAGGTTGGGATGGAAACAAAACAAAGCAAAAACCCCAACCCATGGTATAGCTTAAAAGGAAGCAAAGTAGTAATTCTGCAGTGTAAATCTGTGTTCCTCCCCCAAAAGAATCATTGTATCTTATGAGGATGAAATTAAGATTTCTAGATCTCCCCCGAATATAATGATATAAGTACTTTAAATGATTCAACTGAATTGCTACATTCTAATTTATCTAAGTAGTGATAGAGGTGGAGGTAATTATTCAACTTCACATGTCTAATGTGTTGTCAGAACTTAGATTCAGGCCTATGTAGTAGGCTCCGGAGTCTTTTTTTAAAATTACTTTTTATTTTCGACAAAGCTTTGTGTGACAGGTTGGCCTGGAGCCTGCTGTGTAGTGTGTGAGCTGGCCTCACAGTCTTTTTGTGTCAGGTCTTGAGTCCTGGGATTTTTACTCATTGTCTGTGGGGGTGGGTAGACACATGTACATGAGCACATGTGTGGAACTTAGAGAAGAGCTTGCTGTTCTTAGTTCTGTCCTGCTGTGTGGGCTCTGGGGATTGAACTCAGGGTTGGTGGCAAGTGTCTTTACTTGCTGAGCCATCTCATGCTCCGAAAATCCACTGTGCCACCACTTGGGTGTTTGCTTTCTTACAGGGCTCTCACCTTTGTCTACCCTTATGGTGCTACATTAAGCGTCATGAAACCAGCAATGGCTGTTCTGTCCACAGGCTCTGTCTGCTTCCCACTGAATAGACCCATTCTGGCTTTCTATCACTCAAAGGTATTGACTTTCTTGGATATAGGGGGTATGGTTGTGTTGTTGAAGTGTTAAACTACTTTATGATAGGCACAACTTTAGTCCCAGTACTTGGGGTAGAGGCAGATGGAGCTCTGTGAGTTGAGTTCCAGGGCACCCAAGGGTATATAATGATGCCCTGATTTGAAAAAGAAAAAAACAACAACAGAATATTCATATTTTTCCTGTGAAGCATTTGCTTTTAATGAGGTAGAAGCTGAAGTCTGTTTCCCACTGAACAATTGAATTTATTTCTAATTATTTGTAATTATGATTATCCTATAGGATCTCTATATGTTTCAGATTGTTGGTTGCAGAGTTTTGGTTTTTTTTCTTTAAATTTTTTTTATATGTGTGTTTGGTGTTGGGGTGTGTGTGTGTGTGTGTGTGTGTGTGTGTGTGTGCGTGCATGCATACTCTTGCATGCATGCATCTGCATTTATATGTGTGAATATAGCCACAAGTATTCCATGGCACACAGGTGGAGGTCAGAGATCAGAAGACAAGCTTGGAAGTTGTCTTCATCTTGGACTTTGTTTGAGACAGGGTCTTGTTTTGTTGCTGTATGCCAGGCTAGCTGGCGCACAAAGGTCCGGATTTTCTTTTCTCCACCTCCACCCCCATAACCACACAGGAGTGCTGTGCTTATGGACACGTGCACTACCTCAGCTGGCTTTCTATGGGTTCTGAGGATTCAAGCTCAGGTCTTCTTGCTCACACAAGCCCTTTACCCAGCAAACTATCTCTCCAGCTTTGGCTGCAGATATTAATAATTTTAGTAGCAGTGTGGTGAAAGATGCGTTCATTGAAACCTAGCCAACACTAGTAATCCCATTTTTTCTTATTTATCAGAAAGGCAAAGCTACTTTGTAGTATTGTAGGGGGTGGCAGGATGGTTCAGTAGTTAGGAGCACTTGTTGCCCTTGCAGAGACCTGTTTAGTTCTTAGAGCCCACTTACAGGCTCACAAATCACTCGGAAGCTCATGCCTACTATAACTTTACACTAGGGGATCTGATGCCCTCCTCAGACTGGTACATGCACTTGCTGTACATATGTTCACATGTACATACTTCCATGTAGACGAGGCACTCAAGTACATAAATAAAAAATAAGTAAGTCTTTAAAAATAAATAACAGTAAAAGGAAATTGTTTTCAAGTTGATATTTTTAAAATATTAACTATGTGTGAATTGGCATTTGTTGGTGTATCAGACAGTTGCTAATATGATAAATGATACATGCAGGGTGTTTCAGGATCTAAGTATCTTGACATTGCTTTGTTACCCACAGAACCAAGGTTTCGGAAAGCTGGCCGTGCTTGGCTCATGTCATATGTTCAGTGACCAATATTTAGATAAAGAAGAAAATAGCAAAATTATGGTAAGCTTTTCTCTTTCTTCAAATTAATGCCCACTATGTAAGCATGCTTTCCACATCATTAGAAAATCCTAATCAGTATATTTATTACTCATTTACATGAGTGTGCTAAACATATCAGAAGGTAGGCACTAAAACTACAAAGTTGGGTCAGCAGAATTGGATAGTATGTCAGGAGGGTGACATACAGATGAGTGAATGTAGAGAGAGTGTTGCTGAATTAGAGAGGTAGCTGGCCCTGGGAAGGATGAGGAAGAAGGGCCTAACTTGTAGATTGAGTCGCTTACGTTCAGGGATGAGTACAAACAATTTAAGTGTATTCCCATTAGTTTACAAATAAATGAGACTCAGACTGTGGTTATTTTATTTGGCTTTGACAGTTACTGGGGATAACCACAAATCTACTCCTCTACCTTCAGGCCTGTCTAGCAGTGTACCCCAGATTTTTGCTGTTTCTCCTGGCCAAGTGCTCATGGGTCCCTCTCCCATTAAGGTGGCTTCCTCCTCCTTTCATGTTCCTCCTCTTTTTTCCTCCTCCAACCAGGTCCACCCTACCTACCTCTAGTGCCTTCCCAATTGGCTGCAGGCAATTTTATTTAACCAATATTTATAAATCAAGGAACAAGGTTAGCAAAACAAAAGCTTGTAAACAGGAAAAGTCACTCAACAAAAGCTTGTAAATGTGAGAAGTCACTTGTAGGCATAGACCTGCTGTATAGAATTTAGATTTAAAATACATAGCAATAGACCAACCTCCAGAGCTCTGGCTGGGTTTTAACACAATCTTGGTGGTGCTCAGACCCCTCTGTTGTGTGGCACAGAGAGGCCAACAAGAGTCAGGCAGGCAGGCAGGCAGGCAGACTAAGTCAAATGAAGGTGGTGACTAGAGAGGATGGCAGTGTGGGTAGTGAGTTATGTGTAGACCTGATCACTGATAAGGAACAAAGTCAGAGTGTGGTTTTGCTGTTAGCATAGCTGGAAGAGCTCATGGCTTGTGAGGATGATAACGGGGAAGCAAGCATTTTCCTAGTGCTGCTAGACCTGAACACTGGAACTCTAGCAACTCTGCCAGAGGAAGGTGTGTGCCTAGACTCTGTTAGTGGAATGAGCCCTTCTAGTCTTACATTAGTAGAAGGTGAATTAATGGGTCTACCAGGAGCTCCAAAGCCTTTCACTGTGTTCTGAAACCTAAAAATCTGCTTTTCAAACCTGGGTGTGTGTGTATGTATATATATGATTTTTGTCATATTACAATTGCCAAAAATGAAAAGGTGTGTCTTTAAAAGTTTAGACTGTCATCACAGTAAACAAAGGTTGCTTTAGGATTGTGAACATAGTTTAGTAAGTTTTGACTTGTAACATGTTAGAATGTCCTGAAGTAAATGACAAATGTCTGATAATAAAGAAAACTCATTAGTTGGCATCTTTTTTTTTTTTTTTTTTTTTTTTTGTCTATCTTATTGGGTTCTTATTATCTACCACACTTATAACTTCCCACCCAAATCCCTTCCAACCCCCTAATACTAGTTAGAAGAGAAAGAAGGTTAGAGGGAAAGGGTGTGTAGAACTCTTTAGACTACTTTCTGTTGATTTGCGAGTGTCAGGTTCCTTGGGACAAGTCCAATTTTGTCGTCAGGATATCTCCAATTTTTTCTTCTTTTCTCTTTACTCCTAACAATGTGACAAACCACAGCAAGAGGAACCAGCCATAGAAGGAACAGCAGCCACCACAGGACCCCTCGGGGCTCTCTCATTTATTCCCTCTCCAGACTCCTCACAATTAAACTATCTGCAGCTGGCAAAAATCACGCCCCTGCTAGTGCAGGAGGCAAATCATAACCACCTGCTGTTAAGCAGCTTCTTATCCCAGACCTGGGGTTAAAACAAAGAAATTCTCACTGGTTTCACAAGATTTTACCAGTAGAAGGCTGATCATCTTTTTTGAATTCTAGTTGTCTTTTCTCCCCACCTTAATTATTTCATCGAGCCTGACCTTCAGCATTCCCAAGTAGCTAGGGGTCTAACTGTATTTATCATTTCAAATGCAGGATGTTGTGTTCCAGTGGCTTACAACAGGAGACATCCACCTAAACCAGATTGATGCTGAGGACCCGGAGGTAGGAGACCTCTTCATAGAAGAACCACTTTCAGAGGAACAGAAAGATGTCTCTTAACTCACCCATAAGGAAGAGGGGCTAGAGAGACGGCTCAGCAATCTAAGAGCATTGACTGTTCTTGATTGAGTGCTTCCCTATAAACACCAGAATTTACGTTGCTCGGGAAGATTGCTTGGCTAAAGGGATGTTCCCAAGCCTTAGTTCAATCCCAGGGATCCACATGATGGAAGGAAAGCCAGCTCCTACATGCTGTCCTCTTACTGCCATGTGCATGCCTTGGCACACGTGTCCCCACTCATACAATAAATAAAATGCAAAATAAATGTAAAAAGAGAGCAAGTTAGGACAGCTGGTCATCCTGGGAGCACTTTGATGTTTCTGTTTGGATGTTACCCTGAGCTAGAATTCATGGAAGGCCAGAGAAGTGGAAACAGATGGCTAGCCTGTTTGCACTCTCTGAACTGTGTGCTGGGATGTGTCAGCCTCCTTGTCAGAACTCTCACTCTGCCCCCTCCCCCCCCCCCATTAGAGACTAAGTCTCTAAAGCAGCCACATGTTGCTGGGAAGGCATTTATCTGCTTATTTTTTGATTTTCAAAAAAGTTTAAGGACTGGAGAGGTCATTTGTTTTCCTTTTGTTTTGTTTGGGGGAGGGGTTGGTTTTTTTGTTTTGTTTAGGCTGGGTTTCATGGCATAGTTTTGGCTAGCCCGGAACTCAAAATGGATATCAGGCTATCCTTGAACTCACAGAGAGCCACCTGCCTCTGCCTCTGCCTCTGCCTCTGTACTGGGTTTAAATTGATCTTAGGACTACAAAGAAAAAAAAAGTGAATATATCTTATTATTTCTATAATGCTCAGGCAAATCTCCTGTGCTAAAGTTAAAGATTTTGTGAAACCAGTCTATCTGTTTGGTTGGTTGGTTTTGTGGTGGAGTTTCTTATATGCTAAGCATTCAATGTCTGAACCATCCCATGGTTCTTCAAATGACCAGAGCTTTTGTTCTTTATTTGGAACGGGATGTCCCTGTGTGGTCAGTGCTTGTGTTGAGCTCACAGCAGCCTTCCTGTCTCAGCCTCCTGAGTGCTGAGATCACAAGCTGGGCTGCCACATCTGGCTCCATATCAGGGCTTTTTGTTTGTGTGCTCAACCCTGGGCCAGCTAATTCTCCCACTCTGCAGTCATTAGCTGCCTGTAGTTCTTTGTCTAGGGATGAGACCCTGTAAGATTTGCCCCTTCCAAATTACCTCTCTATTGGTATTGTCATTGTTCAGGTCTTATTTAGGCTGCCACTTTGTTGAGGAACCAATAAAATATAGCTTCCCTGTCATTATGGGAGACAGTCTCTGCAGACTTGGTCCTCTGACTCTCAGTCTCTTACGGTCTTCTGCTCCCTCTTCCTGAGGATCCCTGAGCCTTAGTGCAGTTTTAAACTATTCCAGAGTGATGAGATTACAGCACACATTAACAGGTAATGCAGTCACATGGTTCTGAGTTTAAAAGGTCAAACAGTGATTAGTCGTCCTCTGTCTTTCAACCAGGCTCTTATTTCCCTCAAGTGACATCAACCATAGTGTCCCATAGGTTCTTCAGAGATAGTTGATACTTAGGTAAGCTTGTCTGTGTGTGCACTTTCCTTCCCTCATCTTTTATGCAAGTGATATAACACACGCTGTAGCTACACTGTTTAGCGCCTTTAACATGACTGTTGGAGCTGGGCATGATGGCATACACCTGCGTCCTAGCCTTCGGGAGATGGAAGCAGAGCCAGAAGAAGGCATCCTGGAGCTGGAGTAACAAGTGGTTAGGGCCACCTGATGTGGGTATTGGGAACCAAATTCCAGTCCTCTGAAAAGTTCTAGCACTGAGCCTTGTTTTCCCTTTACATGCTACTCTGTATTTAACGGTGTCCTCATGAGATGGAGATCTAGAGTGGGGATTTAGATTCTCCTGGTCTTCTGTCATTACTGAGTACGTGTCAGCTCTGTTTCTGAGCAGTGCTGGAGGTATCCTTGGCTAGGGGAGAAGGACTGGGGTGTGCAAGGGGAGCGAGCAGACCTGGCCCAGATACTGGTGCCGAATGTTGTAGTGGGGAGTTTATGAGCTTTCTCTTATCACTTCCAATTCTTAGTATAATAAAAAATTAAAAAGTTGTTCATTAGAATAACCTTAAGGAGAATTGTTTTTCACAAAGTTGAACTGATTAAAATGGATATTGATGGATAAAGGTGGAGATGTGAGTAAATTTGAGATCGAGAGTTGATTGCCAAGAATTCAAGAAAGACCATGATAGTGAAAGGGGAGTCAAGTCAGCCTGGCTCCAGCTGTGTCCAATGGTGAGTGTGATTAGAGAGTTGGACCCTGCTGGCCAGGTGAGCTTTGTTCCTTTTTCTGTGGCTGATTGAAGGGGTCAGTTGTGATGACAAGTGGCAGGGTCTCTCAGCAAGGAAATAGACGTTCTGTAGATTGAGACCTGAGATGGTAGAGACTCCACAGATTAAACTCCCACTTACTTGTGCTGAAAGGAACTCTCTCTTGGCTTTTAGATTTCCGACTACACGATGGTGCCAGACACAGCCACCCTTTCAGAGCAGCTCCGAGTGTGTCTCCAGGAGGGCGATGAGAATCCCCGGGACTTTACCACCCTCTTTGACCTGTCCATCTACCAGCTGGACACCACCTGCCTCCCCAAGGTCATCAAGTTAGTACTGAGGCTGCCTGGGCCACACACTGCAGTTCACTCTGCTTGGTTTGAAAACATGAGCCTGCCCATAGGAGTCAGGTCACTCGGATTGAACAGGATGACATTCTCAGATCTGTGGAAGTAGTAGGGAAATTGGTGTTGGCTGTATGGATGATGTAGAGGAACTGCTATTGATTACAATCCGCTGTGTTCCAGGATCTATAGGGCATTAGAGTAACCAAGCCTTTTCCACTTTGCCAACAGCTTTTCTGGGTTAACAGAGTCCTGGGTTCCAGGAACTTAGTACACAGATATATGTGATCCTCTTAGAAGCACTTAGCCCTAGAGAAAGTGCTGAGGCTCTTGGAGCTTGTCCATCACAGCCATTAGGCACATGCTGGTGTACTCTAGAGGTCCTTTAAAGCTCAGCTACGCTTCCTAGCTCCACCTGCCACCACTTCTCATCTACTCAGTTAGTGACAGCCTGGTGCATACTGTGTGTGCAGCTCGGTTCAAAAGCTCTCACCTAACACATAAGGCTCTCAGTCCCATTCCCAATACTGAAAAACAAAATGTATTGGCTATTTTGGCAAACAGATTAGAGCATGCACTTGTGCTAGAGGTCTTTCCTAGTTTCTCATAGATTGGACCCTGGCTCTGAGTCTCAGCTGCTCCCTCGCCAGGACTTCTACCACATGGGAAAATTTCCAGGGCTTTGCTTAGACAATGGAGCTTGCCCCAGAGTGCCCTGTCCCAGTGGATTCAGTTCCTAAAACCATTCTCAAGACAGCATGCAGTGCACAGCTTAGCAGACACGGGTTAACGAAATGCTCTTGAGCAGGGTGTGCTGGCACAAACTTGGAATATCAGCATGGGCTGTGAAGGGCCTGGAGGAGGATGACTGAGTTCAAACTCAGCCCAAGCCACATAAGGAGAATGATCTTGTCTGTCTCTAAAAGAATCAGCTACGTCAAGTCTCTACTCCTCTTGCTTCAGTAATTATGCCACAGTCTAGAGAGTGTCTTGAGGCCAAAATAAAAGAGTTCAGTGACCCCACAAGTACAGGGTCAAGCACATGGTGTGTGGGAGGCAAGTGCTCACCAGGAGTTACTTGTCTTCTTTCCCTGGGAATGTGTCCTTTTTTACCATGTGTAACTGAGCTGCAACTCCTAGTCCAATTTGACTTTTCTCCTTATTCTATTCATTCAGTTGTTTTGAGGTAGTGTCTAGCTTGTCTTGAACCCATAATCCTCATTCCTAGGAAAGGTTCTCCCTCTGGCCCTGAGAATATGGAGGCAGTAGTTGGTAGCAGTAACTCAGCTGACTGCCTCTCTCCAGACACAGCTCACTCCTGCCTGAAGTTGTATGCTCACTGGCATTTGCTTCTCTCAATTTTGAAAGGCCATCGATATGTATCAAATGTTCGTGTGGGGCAAGGTACAGAGTTGTCAGGTCCATAATTGCCACACTTACGAGGCTGAGGTAGGAGGATTACATGTTCAAGACAAGTCAGATTCTATCTCCAAAAAAAAAAAAAAAAAAAAAAAAAAAAAAACAAATGAATAGAATAAGGAGACAAATTAGATTGGACCAGGAGTTAGCTTGCAGAATTACCTTACAGTACAAAAGGACAACATGAGTGTTAAGATAGTGAAGGCAAAGCAGAAGCTATAGCAGCCCCTTGAGCTTGGCCCCTGAGTCTCTAGTGCCCTCTCACTGTTCTCCACTGCTGGTAACAAAGAAGGACTCTAGCCTCTTCTGCCTAGTCTTAGCTGCCTCCTAAAACCTTTTTACTTAAAATTAAATTTTACTTTGTACTTCAGGTTGGCCTAAAATTTACAATGTAGCCCAGGCTGACCTTGAATGACCTTTTTGCCATAGACTTTTGGGTATTGGGATTATAGTCATGGGGTACACATGCCTGACTCAACTTAGGATACTTTTCAAGATAACGTCCCCCTCTCTCTTACTCAGGCTCCTCTGAGCAGCCCTACTTCCAGCCCCCTTCTGCCTTTCTGTCCTTGCTTTGTTTTTCTCCACACTACTTACCAATTCCTGGTGTATTATCTGGTGTTCTCTAGAGTAAGTCTCAGGTAAGCCTCCTTTGTTTCTTGTTGCCACAGTGCTTGTGTCTGGTCCACAGTAGACATGCAGTCAGTACTTGCTGAGGAAAGTGAACACATGAGAGTTCAGATCCTCAGTGTGCTCACTCACCAGAAGCACTTCACACTGGACTGCTGTCTCCACTAGTGAAAACAAGTCCAGAAATTCAGTGAGCTACAAGGGTCACAGTACACATGGGATGAAACATAAAAGGGTGTTCTCTCAGCTCAGATAGGACTGCAGGATTTCTAGAGAAAGATGATTCTGGAGAGTAACACTTTTACATTATTTTTCTTTTGCATTACATTATATTTAGTTTTGTTCGTTATAGCTTGTGTTCTGTTTCTATAATAAACACATGACCAGAAGCAGCTTGGAGAGGAAAGGGATTATTTAATCTTACACTTCCCAGTCACATTTCATCACTGAGGGACGTTGGAGCAGGAGCTCATTGAAGTAGAAACCACAGAGGAATGTTTTTCCTGGCTTGCTCCCTCTGCTCAGCAAACTTGCTTTTAAAACTCTAGATAGTCTGCTCAGGGGCTGGTACTGTCCACAGCAGGCTGGGCTTTCCTATATCAGCAGTAGAACACGCCCCATAGGCCTCTGTGTGTGTGTGTGTGTGAGTGCGTGTGTGTGTGCGCGCGCGCATGTGCATATGAACAGAGGACAACTTACAGGAGTTAGTTTTCTACCATGTGGGTTCTGGGGATCAAACTCAGGTTAAGCTTGGTAGAAATATTTTTTTTTTTTTACCTGTTGAGCCATCTCACGAGCCCAGAAAAGGCTTTTGTCTTGTTTTGCTTTCTGGAAGCATTGAGGTTAAGCATATGTTGGGCATATACCTACCCCCCCCTTTTTTGTTTTTTGTGTCTTTGTTCAAGATTTTATTAAACATCTTTACAAGACAAGATCCAGCCTCCAGATGCAGCTGCCAAGACTGTTATGCTGTAGGCACTGGCTGGGGCTTGGTAGGAGGTGAGCAAGATTTCATCTTTAGGTTCCACAGTGCTCACATGATCAGGCAGAGGCTTCTTGGGACCAGTCTTACCACCTGGGTCCCAGGGCAGCATGATCGTCACTCTGATGCCCAGCACACCCTGACTGAGGAGCACATGGCACACAGCAGTGTCAGCATAGTAGTTAATATAGGGTCTCCATTGTGAATCATCAGACCATCCACAAACTTCATGGACATGGCCCTCTGTCCTCGGAGCTTCCCAGACACCACAGCCTGGAAGCCCTTGGCCTCACTCTTCATAATGAACCAAAGCACATCATAACAGGCCCTTTGAACCACAAGTCCTCCTAGGAGTTTGTAACATAGAGACTCTGCCTGGGCAATGGAACACAGACCTCTTGTGGCCACTTTTTCTGCATAAAGCTCTACACTCTCCTGGGAAGCCAGTCTGCTTCTGGACAACTGCAGTCAACTCTCTGATTCGATGACTGTCTCCCCAAGAACATTCTATGTTCTGGTGGCTAAAATAATGATTTCTGTTCTGGTTGGTATAACTCAAACTTCAACTCCAGAGTAGCTGTCTTCAGCCAGCTCTCGAGAGAGAAACTCATTCAGTTCAGCTTTGAAGATGCCATCAGCTGCAAACTTCCTCTTCTTGGAAATCTATACTGCCATCTTGCAACCGCGCGCCACTGAAAGGAAAGCAAGGGCATATGCCCTGTTACTGAGCTATTTTCCAAGCCTTTTATAACGACACACTTTGGATGTTTCCTGCACCCACAGTGTGAGCAGTTAGCTGTGCTTTACCAGTGTCTTACCTTTATTCCCATGTTTTTGTCTTTTTATTAACCCAGGGCTCATGAAGAACTAAATGTGAAACATGAACCACTGCAGCTTGTCCAACCTCAGTTTGAGATGCCGCTGCCAGCCCTTCAGCCTGCGGTGAGTGTATCATGGGCGCCTGCTGCAGAGCTCCACTGCCTGCCCTCTCTGTGCACCCTTGTCTGTACATGGCATCCTCACAGAGTTCCAGCGCACGACCTCTGAGCACAGTCAGATACCACATCTGTTAGCATTGGTAGGGCCTCCATGTGGGAAAGTGCCCGAGGAGTCAGAGCATGGGCTTTCCTGGTGATTGAACTTTTCCGTCTTGAGGGTACGGGGTTAGAAGGCATATATGAGACTACCTGAGCACCCTAGTCACTTTTCTATTGCTGTGAAGAAACACTGTGACCAAGGCAACTTATGAAAGAAAACATTGCACTAGGAGCTTGCTTACAGTTTCAGAAGGTGAGTCCATGCATCATGGTAAGGACTGGCAGCATGCAAGCAGGCATGGTATTGGAGCAGCAGCTGAGAGCTTACATCCACAAGTAGGAGGCAGAGAGAGCATAAGACTAGGCTTGGTATGGGCTTTTGAAACCTCAAAGCCAACCCTCAGTGGCAAACCTCCTCCAACAGTGACACACCTCCTCATCCTTCCCAATATAGTTCCACCAACTGAGGACCCAGGATACAAATGCATGAGCCTGTGGTTGCCATTCTCATTCAAACCACCACACTGGGTAATGAGGTAGAAAGTCTTTGAGACACTTTCCCAGGCACTAGGCACTCAGGTCCTTAGTTTGATTTTAACAGCCTGGGGGCATCTGCAGTATGACTTGCTGAGGACACATGAACAACCATGTTCACCATAGAGAACACTGATGACAGACCAGAAACATGATTCCACCCAAGTATATTTTAGTAGACCACAGAGTTTTTAAAAATTGGTTACTTATATGAGCATGGTGAGGAGTTATTCATAGGAGGACAGGGAAAGGGTGACTTCTCAGCGAGCTGCGTCACCAAAAAGCCCAACCCCAACATAGGTGAACACTCAGGAAAGCTGCGTCTTTGAGTTTCCTGCCCAAGGACGCTCCACTGAGAGTAACACCTCCCTCTCCTCACAATGTATTGCTTCTTTAACCTCCAGATAGATTGGTGACTCTTGTAATTTTGTGAGCTTCCTACATCTTAAGTTTCCTGACTCCAGTGAGTCTTTGTTTTCCTTTCTTGGGGTAATGTTTCAGTTTGGAAGCAACAGCTACAGAATAGCAGCCATATATATGGCATTGTGCAACTTTTGAGTACAGCATTAACTGAATACTCATTATCTTTCCTTATCCCCATACATTCTGTTCATGGGGCGGGGCATTGTTTGTTTTTCTGACCTTGCTTTGTAGTCCAGGGCGGCTTCAAACTCAAAGATCCACCTGGTCTCTGCACCCTAGTGCTTGCACACATTCTGGAATCTGAAAGTGCTAGTTGGTCAATTTGCTAGCTTGAAGTTGGTGATGGTGATGTTTATATCCTAAAAAATGGCAAATTCTACAGGTCAGGTTACTTGTCATGAGAGCTGGTAGTTACCAGCTCACCGATAGTCCACACCTAGGAATATTAAGTGTCTTAGTCAGGGTTTCTGTTCCTGCACAAACATTATGATCAAGAAACAAGTTGGGAGGGAAAGGGTTTATTCAGCTTACACTTCTACATGCTGTTCATCACCAAAGGAAGTCAGGACTGGAACTCAAGCAGGTCAGGAAGAAGGAGCTGATGCAGAGGCTATGGAGGGATGTTAATTACTGGCTTGCTTCCCCTGATTTGCTCAGCTTTCTTTTTATAGAACCCAGGTCTGCCAGCCTAGGGATGGCACCACCCACAATGGGCTGGACCCTCCCCCCTTGATCACTAGTTGAGAAAATGCCTTACAGCTGGATCTCATGGAGGCATTTCCCCAACTGAGGCTCCTTTCTCTGTGATAACTCCAGCTTGTGTCAAGTTGACACAAAACCAGCCGGTATATTAAGTTTAGCCCTTTGTATACTAATATACATCTGTTTCTCCAGTGACTTCTGTTTCTAAAGAACACATACTAGCTAGCTGACTGTAGTGACATAAGAAAGGCATAAGTATGTAGGAACAAGTTGTGACATCACTGCACAACCCTCAGTGCCAGGCTTAGCTGAATTCATGCACTGTTATGGTGGCTTGGTCAGTTTAGTGGTGTGGTTAAAGCCGGTTCTGCTTGGTTGCTTACTGAAGTCTCAGCCATACTTGTTATGGGCCTAATGGTTGAAGTGATGGAGCTGGGACGGTTCCTCGCAGGGGACAGGCTCAGTCAGCTTTGCATGGCTTGTGCTCTTGTCACTGCTAGGCTCTGAGACTCTTGGCTAAAAGACTGCATTTCCCTAGGTCTTCCCTCCGAGTTTCCGGGAGTTGCCACCCCCTCCCCTGGAGCTGTTTGACCTAGATGAAACATTCTCTTCTGAGAAGGCTCGGCTTGCTCAGATCACCAACAAGTGTGAGTACTGGCCAGTTACATTGTTTCTCTTATTAATTTTATTTACCAGGAACCTCTGTGACTTGCTTAAAGAGAATGCTTAAAGATGATTCCTGGAGAACTGAATCTGGGTAGATGGATGAACAGAGCATGTCTTCATTGCATGTGAATGGTCCTCTGAGGTCAGTCAGCATGGTGCAGAAAACTGAAGTGTCACTTTTGACCCTATAGCCTCTTAGTTCTGATGGACTCAGTGACCCAAGTTGAATACTAACCCTGCTGTCTACCTTGCAGTCCTGGGTCATTGGTCACAGGAACATTTAGATTAGAAAGATTCACAGGCTGGCAAGGATGGCTCCACAGGTACAGGAGCTTGTAGAGAAAGCCAGATGACCTGAGTTTCAGTCCTGGAACCCACTTACAGGTGAAAGGAGAGAGCCAACACTATAAGTCTGCCCTCTGAACTCCACATGGGCCATGTACAAACCTCTGCCCCAGCACACACATACAGGCAGTAATAATAGAACAATTAAGTCATCTTTTAAAAACAAGAACAAAAAAGGAGTCAGAGCCAAAAGGAGTTAGGACCAAAAGATTTCTGTAGACTTGAAATTGGAGTGCCTCCCTGCCTGCTGACCTCTGATATGCTCTGCTTCTAACACAGCAGACAGGCCTGCACCCAATGGTAAGAGACATAAAATTAACCACCCACTGCAAGCAGTGGTCCTACTCCTAAAACACAATTTAAGAAAAAAAAATGAGCATGCACAGATGAAATTATTTATTTAAAAAAATGCAACGAGCTGTACATTATAGTGATGTCTTTAATCCCAGTACTCAGGAGACAGAGACAAATAGATCTGTGAGTTCTAGGACAGTCAGAACTATGTGAGAGACCACATCCCTCAAAGCAAAAAAAAAAAAAAAAAAAAAAAAAAAAAAAGAACTTGGGAATAGCCTTCATGGCAACTAGCAAAGGAATGGTAGTCACTTTTAATCTGTGGCATGGAGCTTGGTTAACAACAGCTCACCTAATCCCAGCACTCAGAAGGCTGAGACAGGAGGATAACTGAGTTCAAGGCCAGCCTTGGCTACAGTGTGCTACCCTATCTCAAGAAGAATAGTAATGACTCCACATCTTAGGACTGCTAGGAATGGCTTTATAGAAGATCATTGTTATGACAGGTAAATTTTTCTTTGTGTTTTCTAATTTTCTGAGGCTGGGATGAGGGCTGAGATGGGTTCGTATAGCCAGGCTGACCTTGAACTAAGTATGTAACTGAGACTGACTTTGAACCCCTGACTCACCGGTGTCCACCTCCAATCAGGCCCTGCTTCTTTTTGGTTTTTTGAAACAGGGTTTCATAATGTGTTGTAAACTGGCTCTTGAAACTCAGCTGGGTCACTTCAGTTGACCTCAAGTTCATGACACACCTGTATTAGCCCTTCGAATGTTGTGAGGACAGATATGAGCCACCTTGTGTCATGTCCTACTTTTCTTTCTCTCTTCTTTAAAAATTTTATTTATTTTTTATTGTATGTGAGCACACTGCAGCTCTCTTTAGACACACCAGAAGAGGGCATCAGATCCCATTACAGATGGTTGTGAACCACCATGTGGTTGCTGGGAATTGAACTCAGGACCTCTGGAAGAGCAGTCGGTGCTCCTAACCACTGAGCTATCCCTCCATCCCCTGCTTTTCTGTAATAATATACAGTAAATGGTGGAGTTTTGTTTCTGTCTATTAAAGATTGAACCCACAACTTTACTTTTCTCTAATAGTCTTATGATAATGCCACTCCTTCTCTCAGGAGACTGAGGATTGGACCTCAGCACTGCAGTGCGCTACTATACCTCTGAATCATGTCCCTGGTCTTATGTTTCTTTATTTGCCAGAGTCTTTCTGTGTCACCTAGGCTCGGCTCAAATTTGTAATCTTCTTTCCCCAGCCTCCCAAATGCTGGGATTCTGGGTATGTACCACCATGGCCGGCATAAGCATTACTTTAAACTTTGTATATGACCGTTTCACAGTGGCTTTTCTATTTAGAGCCTGGTACCTTGAGTTCTTTCGATTGTTGTTGTGCCTTGTGGTGTACTAGTGCTTGATTTGGGGACTGGGAAAGCTGGAAGAGACCAGCTGGGCATATTGGCTCACTCCTGTAACCCCAGCACTCAGGGAACTTGTCTAAGGCAGGAAGACTGTTAGAAGTTTGAGGCCAGCCTGGGTGAACATGAGGCTGCCTCACTGGAAAAGGACAAAGTATGACACCTTATCTATGAAAGCAGCACATCCACGATGACATCACTGTAGGAAGACCTGAGTAGCGAGCAGAAGGGAACACTTCAAACAGATGTCTGAATTCTGGAAAGAGTGGAAGTTAAGGGTTAACCAGACTGTTCTGTGTTTAGGTACTGATGAAGACCTGGAATTCTATGTCAGGAAGTGTGGTGACATTCTTGGAGTAACCAGTAAACTTCCAAAGGATCAACAGGATGCCAAACATATCCTTGAACACATCTTCTTCCAAGTGGTAGAGTTCAAGAAACTGAACCAGGAGGCCCACTGAGGTGGCAGCCCTTCAGGTGATGTCACCCACTGTTTGCAACATTCGTTAGTCCTTCAGTGCTTACTAAGTGTCTCCCAGAAGAACAACCTGAAGATGATGATCTTTCGAGAATGGAACTTCTGTTCTAGCTGGAGGGTCCCAACAAACACTAGCAAAATATGTAAGCAAACAAGTAGGCGCTAGAGGGTGGTAAGGGCTGTGGTGTAGCAACAATAGAGCCAGGCCAGAGGGATCTCATGTGCCAGCATTCAGTAGAGGGAGCAGAGCTGGCTCAGAGCACATTGAAGCCAGAGTCTGCTGTGCTGTTTGTGCCAGAGCCCTCAGTGGCACTGTGTGCACATGGTTGCTGTGGCAGTGGGCAGAATCTGTCCTGGAGTTGTGAGAACTTCATCCTGGGCTTACAGTCAGCCTTTAGGCCAGCTAATCCCCACGTATCCCAGCTAATGGTGATTCTGAATGTCGAATTAATGTTCAAAATACCAAAGAGTTCCTGTTTCAGGCTCTGAACTGAAATAAAATAAATTTTCGTGTTTCCTGTCTCATCCTGGAACGTGATATTGATGTGACTGAAATGACATTCCAGAACCTCTGAGGACTGTAGAGCACCTTCTTCCCGCTGAGCTCTGTGGCTTTGAATTCTTCTTCCCATGAAAGTATCTGTACTTGTTTTTCTCTAATGCTGTGGAAGGTTTGCCCATCCTCTGTAGTGCCAGATGGGAGAGATGATTTCATTTGCTTAAATTAAATCTGTGATTGAACTTTTGTAATTTATAAAATGGTCTGTCACTGATATCTTTTTTTCTTATTCCTGCTCAAGGTTTGAATCTCTTATTGAAGATATACCTAATGCTTGAGCTCATTAAAATCCTGTGCAGACTTCTGGGCTGGTTCAAAGTCAGATGAGAGACTAGCAGGAAATAACTGCTCAAGCTAAAGGTGACCTTGTGAACTAATTTTAAACAATACAAAACAAGGTACATGTGTGGCAAGGACATTTATCCCAGGACATTTTGAGAACCAAGCATGATAGCATGTGATTTTAGTCCCAGGATTTGAGAGACCGAGGCAGGAGAATTGCCAATCTGAGCTTTGGAAACCTTATTTCAAAAAGAAAGAAGTATAGCTGGAGAGATGGCTTAGTGGTTAAGACACTGGCTGTTCTTACCAGGCTTTCAATTCCCAGCATGCAAATGGTGGCTCGTAGCCGTCCATAACTCCATTTCAGGGTGAACTGTCTCCCTCTTCTAGCCTTCATGGATATGGGACACACACATGGTGCACATATCTACATGCAGGAAAAACACACAAAATAAAATAAATCTAACAAAATTAAGCACATGGGGGAGAGTTCAGGTGTTAGCATATATGACAGATGTGATAACGACATTATATAATGAAATATTCAGGAGGCAAGCCCTTTTACACTGATCTGTACCCATCCTCTATTGCTGTAAATTCAGGACCAGTGTGGCTCATGTCTGCAGTCAAGCTCCTGTGAAACTGTGGAAAAGGATTGCTGAGGATTGAGAGGAGCCTGTCATACCAAGTTAATTCCAGGCCAGCCTGGGCCAAACAGCAACACCCCTGTCTCAAATCCAAAGAATCTATATGCTACTTCTAGATACCAACTAGTACAGTGTAGCACCCTGTAATCATAACTGCCTGGGAGGCTGAAGGAGGAGGGTCTAGGCTGGACTTGGGTCATAAGAACAACAAAAGCCACACAAGCATCTGTTTAAAACTGTTCTTAGAGTTGTTCCTGAGTCTTCCAGAAATCAGGGGAGTGTTGCTTGTTTGTCTACTTGGTAATTTGTGGTTTTGTTTCTTTTAGACATTGTTTCTCTGTGTAGCCTTGGTCATTCTGGAACTCACTCTGTAGACCAGACTGGCCTCAAACTCAGAGATTTATCTGCCTCTGCTGCCCAAGTGCTGGGATTAAAGGCCTCTGGCCACCACCTGGCTGGGTTTGTTTGTTTGGATTGTTTTGTTTGTTTGTTTTGGCTACGGGGTTTCTGGGTTTATTGGCACATTCCTTTAATCCTAGCACTAGGGAGGCAGAGGCACACAGATCTCTGAGTCTGGGGCCAGCCTGGTCTTCATAGCTAGTTCTGGGATAGCCAGGGCTACACAGAGAAACCCTGTCTTGAAAAGTTTTAATTTTTTTATTTTATGTGTATGCATGAGTGTGCACCATGTCTGTGCTTGGTACCAGTGGATCCAGAAGATGGTACCAGGTCTCCTGAAACTGAAATAAACCACATTTGTGTGTCATTAAACTCTGATTTAGTTATTAATTTAAAATAATTAACAGTATAAGTCTTGAGCAGTAAACTGTAGGGTGTAAAGGGAAAGAACTCCACCCTCTTCAGCCATCCACCTGCCCTCTTTGCAACCAGTGTTACCATAGATGCAAATATATGCATTAACTTTGCAATCGGGGACAAATCTACTGCGTGTCAAAACTAGGCCTCCCCCTGCAGAGAGGGGAACAGTGTGAGGCCACAGCCACTAGGGGCCGCCAGCTCTGTCGATTCACACTGTCAAGCTGACTAGATTGATTGCTGGCGACTCAGCGCTGGAAAAGAGCCAAGGTCCTGATGTGCAGGTCTTCAGGCTCCACACATTTCTTCCAGTGAGTCTGGAGAGACCCCTAGAGTGACACAAATGGAGGAAATTTGCTGCGACCCGCTGCGAGCCTCTCCTCTTCAGCCACTGCTACTTTTGTAGGTGGGATTGCATTTCCTGGAGTTTGATACAAATGGCAGCAATCATCCTGTTCTCTGTGGCTTCTTTCAGCATAGTAATTTCAAAATCAACTTCTATCTGTAATTTGTTTACCCATTCAGTTGTTGAGCGTTTGGGATGTCTTCATATTGGATTCATGTGAATGTCTGTGTGGAAATATACATTTATTCTTTTGAAGGCTAGATCATACAGTAGGTGAATAGATGTGAAGTTTTCCTTCCTGTTCTGGGGGAGGAGTTTTGTCTTGAGTGGGTTTGTCTGGTTGATTTGGGGTTTGATTTTTGGGAATTTCACTACAGAACCCAGGGTAGAATGTACCAAGTAGAACAAACAGGGCTCAAAGTTGCAGTGATGTTACTGCTTCTGCCTCTGGTTTCAGGTCTGGGCCACCAGGCCTGGTTTATGTGGGTAATAGAAATCATACCCAAGCCTTCATGTATATTCAGTAAGCACAGTAACATGCTTCTTCCCACTCCACCCCCAACTCCCCGACTCTTGCCATGTAGGCCAGCCATTGGATCTTTAGCAACCTTTTCCCTACATCCCCAGTGCCAGGATTACAGTCATGTGCTTGTCTGAGGTTTTCATTGCTATGAAGAAACACCATGACCAAAGCAACTCTTAACTGGGGCAACATTTAATTGGGGCTGGCTTACAGTTTCAGAGGTTCAGCCCATTATCATCATAATGAGAAACATAGCTGCGTGCAGGCAGACATGATGCTGGAAGATCTGAGAATTCTACATCTTGATCCCAGGCAACCAGGAGGAAACTACTTCTTCCCTGCATTGGACGGAGTTCAAGCATAAGCCCTCAAAGCCCACTTCCTCCAATAAGGCCAAACCTACTAACAGTGTCACTTCTCATGGGCCAAGTGTATTCAAACCACCATGGCACTTTTCATTATTCTTTTTCTTTGAGACAGGGACTTCTGTTGCCTAGGCTGGTCTTGAACTCCAGGGCTTAGTTAATCCTCCCATACCAGCTTCCTTCTGGCTGGTACTATAGGCTTGTATCACACCTATTTATGTCTTTAAGAAACAACTATGGGGGAGAGACCCATGGCCCCAGGTGCATATGCAGCGGAGGATAACATTCTCTGGCATCAGTGGGAGGAGAGGCCTTTGGTCCAGTGAAGGCTCGTTTTCCTATTGTAGGGGAATGCCAAGGCGCTGAGGTGGAGAGGGTGGTTGGAAGAGGAAGCACCTTCATGGAGGCAATGGGATGGGAAGGGAGGAATGGGATTGGGGGATAAGGGGATAACATCTGAAATGTAAATACAGAGAATATCCAGTAAAAAATTTTTAAAAATTAATGAATATGAAAAAAAGAAAGAACTATGGGATAAAGCAGAATTAAAAGTTTAAGGTTGGTTGTAGAGCAGTGGCTCTCAACCTCCATAATGCCGCAACCCTTTAATACAGTTGCTCATGTCATGGTGACCCCCCAACCTCAAATTATTTTTGTTGTTACTTCATAATTGTAATTTTGCTACTGTCATGGATCAATTGTAAATACCTACGCAGGATATCTACATGCAACTCCCGTGAAAGGGTCATTTGACCCCCAAGGGGTCGTGACCTGCAGGTGAGAACTGCTGCTATAGCTTGAGTTTTAGGCTAGCCTGGGTTACATGGAAAGGCCACCTCCTATGTCTTTTCCTCCCTCCCTCCCTCCCTCCCTCCCTTCCTTCCTTCCTTCCTTCAGTCCGAACCTCACTCCTTAGCTCTGGGTGGCTTCAATTTACAACCCTCTTGCCTCCAGAGTGCTAGGATTACATAAGTCCATCAGTATTTCATGAACTTTCCCTGGGAGACTAGAATGACCATTTACCTCAGACGGCACCACAAACAAACCAAAGTAAGTATTCCCCTAGAGTCCATTTTGGAGAACGAGTGAGTTTATTGGGCTGACTTGCAGAACTCACTGTGACACTGAGCCCTTCCTTCTCGCATCTCAGCTGTGAAGATGGAGTTCCCCTTGAGTTAACACATACTATATGTCCTCTAGCCCCAGCCCAAGTCTACAGGAAACCTTGATAGAGTTACATACGGTTGGGAGGGAGATGTAGGAAGGAGGTTGGGATCTCACGTGAGGGTCTAATGAGGGTCCCCCTACCCTTCTGTGAAGAGATGTCAACAGGCCATTGAGAGACACTTCCAAGTAGTCAAAGCTGCTCTGATGAAGTTATTAAGGGCTGTCTAGGCTTGGAGAGTAGCTGTCTACGATAAACACTATGCTTCTTTTTAGGATCTGACAATGTGGTCTTGGCTGGCTTGGAACTTGCTCTGTAGACCAGGCTGTCCTGGAATGCTTGCCTCTGCCTCATGAGTGCTGTTACAGGCATGTGCCATCATGCTCAGCCTTTTCCTTCTCCGTCCTTCCTTTCTTTCGTTCTTTCTTCCGGTTTTTGTTTTGATGATGCTGATACTGTTAGAGATTGTACTTAGGGACTCAGGGTTACTACACAAGTGCTGAACTTCTGAGTTATGTTATTAGCCCTCTTTTTAATTTTTTGTAAGGTTTCACTGAGTTGCCCAGGCTGGCCTTGAATTTGTAATCCTCCTGCCTCAACTTCCTAAGAAGCAAGAATTCCAGATCCTTGTCATTGCCAGCTTTTAAACATCTTTTGTGCTTTTGGTACTGAGTGCATTTTGAAATGAGAGCTGGTAGGATTTGTAGCCGGTCATGGTTGTTACTTGAAAGGACTCAAGAATGGCTTTGAAGTCTTGCCAGTCTCTGAGAATCCTCCTCACCTACCCCTCCTTTTGGTCTTTTCCTCTCTCCCACCACTTTCTTCCCCTCCCCCTTTTCTCTTTTGTTTGGGCTGGTCTTGAATTTGGGATTCTCTTACCTTGGCCTTCCAAGTACAGAGGTTAGACATGTACCACACCTTGCATAGATTTTTCAAACTGTTCTTCTCCCTGCGATCCGTGGGTGTTCTCTGTCATTCCCTCCATTATCCACCTGGATCCTAAGTTGATCTGATTGGATGGGTACACAGAGCTTCCTTCTGCCAGCCCAGTACCTGTGTGATCAGTGCAATTTACTGAATGGCTTTTTGTCTCAGTTTACTTGGTTGAGCATGTAGCTTATTTATAGGTTGGTTGCCTGGTAGGCTGACGGCCCAGAGTTTAAGCACAGCCCTACAAAGCAAAACAAAACCAAAACAAAAGTTACTTCGTAGATGGATACCTTGGCTCTGGACAGAAAGGCAGGTGATTCTATTTATTACTTATCATCAGTCAATAACTTTGAGTCCTCCGTTGCTAGGCCACATGTGTATTTTAACAAGAGTTGATCTTTGTCTTCTTTACAAAGGAATAGCCTGGAATTTGGAACCCAGATAATAGAATAGCTAAATGGATAAAGCCTTTTCATCCCAGGAGGGTACGTCCATACCCCTCCCCCTAGGCAATTCAGAAGGTTTGTTATCTGCTTTGAGTCTAGAGACCACTCCCAGGTATGATAGCGCCGGGAAGCTCCGGGTTATGTGTTGATATGCTGATAACTAGAGGACTCACATGTGGAGGTCACCGGATTCCTTGTGACACTGGAGTGCCTGCCCTTGCTGCCCCAACACTGATCTCCAGGCTCCTCTAGCTCTGGAGTCCTGATAACTGGCTTCCAGGTACCAGGTGGACTCTGCATCTGCTCTTCTGCCTTTTGCCTTGGGCACACATTTCTTGTGCAAAGTTCTAGGTCCTGCTTGTGCCCAGAGGGAGACTGGTAATCTAAACGGGAGTGAGTGCAGCCTGCCGAGCAGCTTCTCAGACCTCAGAGGACAAGTGTGAAGACAGGTGGAGTCAGAATACAATCTTCGGACCTACAGAAGGTGTTGAGAGTAAGAGCCATAGGAAACCCCAGGTCTAACCTCAGCAACAAACCCACCTGTGATATAATTCTTATGTGCCTTACACGTATTTATATACTTGATCCTATAACCACCATAGAGGGTAAGTATCACTGTAGTGCTTAGAATTAAAGGTTTGTACCACAGTACCCCAAAATAAAGTGTAGGAGACAATAATCTCCCACTTTTTCAGCATGCTTTGACTTGGTTATTCTGCAAAAACTGAAGACTAGGAGATATTTCGAAAGGCAGTTCTTTTGTAAAAGAAATTTACATTTGTAAAGGTAATCTACATTCACCAGCATTCTGTACTAGGAACTGCTGCCCTTAACTTTTTTTTAACTGGGAGACTTTTATCTTCATGACAAGACCACCTATTTGCCACACAATTGCTTTCCCAATCCCCCAAGTAGCTTTGTGGCACCACCATCTGACCGACTGAAGTCCTAGGACCCCATTCCTTTCTTGTACCTCAGGAAGCTTCAAACGTCTGAGCCTTTCTATGACGTAATTTTACGGTACAACATTGGATATGCAAATAATTAAACATGAGTTTTCTCTACCTATCTATTTAATTTGCAAACAAGCCAAAGACACAATGGGGAAAAGACATTTGCCCCTTTCTTTACTATAAATACTAGAATTACAGTTTGGGGAAGTCAGTGCCTCAGTTTCTCCATCTGCTACCAGGTAACTCATTGGATTGTTAGGAAGATAGATCAAAGATTTTTATGAACTGTTTTTGTAGACGAGGAAACAGGCCTGAAGAAGTTTGATAATTTGAGATAATGGAACTTGGGAAAGGTAGGCTGGGAACCCACCCTTAGGAAATCCGGCAGTAAAGCCCACTAGCAGTGAAAAGCAAATGTCCATATAAATTCTTTTGAAGGGAGAGGGGTGGGGGAAAGCCTTGAATTAAGTGGAAACTTATAGCTTTTAAGTCTTCATTCTGCTGTAGTAAATGAAGTTTTCAGAGCTGTACTATCTAAAGGTGGCCAGCAGTTTTCGGAAAGAGATCTGAGGCCTGAGCCTAAAGGACGTTTGGCTGTAAGATGACACCCAATATTTTAGTAAATAACAGCCTAAAACAGACAACCCTTGAGAGCTTGAACCCTTAATAGGAAAGGCTGCTGGAATCCCAGGATCCTCACAGTTCAGCTGGGGAAATGCACAAAGCAGCAAGCAGATGGGCAAGAGACCCCAGTGCGGGGAGGTGGGGGGAAGTTACTGCCCACAAATAAGGACCCAGCAAAGGCTGGGAGGTCAAACTTGGAAGACCTTTACAATAATGGAGTAACAAAGATTTAACCTGTGAGTAGAGAGGTTTAAGTTTGGTGAGAGAAATGTTGGGATTTTTTTGATCTGGGTCTCTCTGAGGCAGCTGAAGAAGTAAAAAGATTTGCAAAGGAAAAGATGCAAACCCAGTCAAAGGGAGCATGGGGGAATCTAGGGACAGTGGCTTGGACCGTCCCAAGCAGTGACAATTTGGGCGGGAAGTTTCTCTCATTCAGTTCTTTCAGTATTTGCTATGTGTGTTGCTCGGACACCACCTAAGTTCCACACAGAGCCGGGCCTCGCGCCTCATTGAATCTCAAGGTAGGTGTATCTGGACATTAGTAGATTACCAACCGCTGGACTTGCACTTTCCGCCTTATCCGCTGGTAAACTGCTCCCCTCCTCCTTCCTTGGGCTCTGCCCCTCCCGTAGGCTCCTCCTAGGGCCCCCGGGCGCGCGGGCTCCGCCCTTTGCCTCTTGTACGCCTCGCCCCTTCCGTATGCTCCGCCCCTGCGCTCGCGCGCCAGGGCCGGGCGGCGCCGACGCACTTGGCGGGAGATAGGAAAGTGGTTCTGTGCGCTCCCTATGCAGCTGCAGTTCCTGGGAACGTGCGACGAGACCTGCAGACAAGCTGACGCCCTCAGAGCACCGCCTGGGGCCCGGAGCGGCCAGAGCAGCCTGAGTCCTGACCCCGGCCCGGCTCCCGCTCCGGGCTCGGCCGGCGGGCGTAAGGGCGCGGCGGGGTCCGGGCCGGGGGGATGTCTCGGCGGACGCGCTGGTGAGAGGCTGCGGGCGCGCCGGGGTTCTCGCCCTTCTTTTTGGGTCAGCAAACGTGAGATGGGGATCCTCGGGAGAAATGCATCCCGCGCCGCCCGGTGTAGGGGCGCGCGCCACGTTAAGAAGCTCAAGGGACCCCTCGCTCGGTTCTCGGGCCTCCTGGGCCCGGGAGAATGAAAGCGCGGGTTCCCCCCTCTAGACCCAGTCTCGGCCTTGGGTGAGGTTCCTCGTCTCCCGCCTAATTGCTGGGTGGGGAAGGAAGGCTGTTGCCCGCGGTGTCAGCTGGGGACCCATTACAGGGTAGGGAGAAATGTCTCCCCTTGTCGCAGCGAGTGGCAGGCAGAAGTCTGGGAGACACTTGTCGTTCAAGAGTGGCTGGAATTTGCTGGCGTTCCTTTCTAGTTAACATTCCGGGAAGCACAAAGCCCCTGCTCCGCGGTATGTGAGGCTGGGGATTCGTTGTCTCCTGGGGATTCGGCAGCCGGTTCGGGTTGGTTTCAGAATCCCTCTTCCTGTCCCACGCTAGTTTTGGGCAGCTGGGGATGAGTAAAGACTAATGGTTTGCAATGAGACTGCCTTGCCACAGCAGCCGCTGGGCCAAAGGCAGGAACTGCGTTTCCCTCTTAATTTCCTAGTGGTTAAGTGGCCGGGTCAAGGCTGGACCTTGGGTACACCTGTGTATCTGGGGCCTAATCGCGGGGCTTTCCAGCCTTTCTAAGGAGTGGGATAATAGGGTTCCGCTGTGTTCCCTCTGGGTCTCTCCAATTCAGAACAACCTTACCCACGTCTTCAGATGGCCGAACTAGGTTCGGTTGAGGATAAGGAACAGAGATGCCTGCTTCCTTACTTTCAGAGTTCCTCGTGGCTGGGGTGGGTATTGGTCGGCTCCGTGGGCGCTGATCTGGGTGGTTTCCCATGTCCCAGTTTCTAGGGCAGTTCAGTGCCCAGGAAGAGCATCCGGAAGTACTACTCCGAGAGCTCCGGGGCTCGTTGGAGGGACCCTTTTGTGAAGCATGGGCTCGGTGTCCCTGCATCCTCACGAGCCTCGCTCCTTTCTCTGCCACATGGTGTAACTCCCTGTACCCCAGTGGCCCACTTCCCCCTTGGTCTCTGACTCACCTTTCCCTGGAGCATAGCCCAGAACCTACAAGGGTAGGTGTGCATACAAAATGTGACTTTTCTTTAAACAGTACACTGGCCTCTGCTTTTTCTTTTTCATGCTATCGTTACCAGGGAGGTTAGGGTGTAAGAAGTGTAGAGCTTGATGTGGCATAAGCTCTGTTGGCCTCACTTTTCACATCTGTTAAATGGAGCCCTTGAGAATGTGCAAGAAGGCATGGGAATGATGGATGCCCCCATCTGTTTAATAGTGTGACCATGCCGGGTGACAGCATGCGCCTTTAATCTCAGCACCCAGGCAGGCGAACCTGAGTTCAAGGAACAGCGGTTTACAGCATGGTTTACAGCACGAGTTCCAGGGCTGCCAGGGCTACATAGGGAAGCCCTGTCTCAAAGACACGCCCTCTGAACCTCCAAAATTCGTGTCCCCAGTCCATAGCACTGAGGCTTCAGAGCTCTGCCGCACAGATACCCTTCTTCCTGGGACACTGGCTGATCTCTAACAGTCTGGGCCTTGTGCAGGGTTTTGGAGAAGCAAACTCGATTGTTAGGACTTAGATTTTTTGCCTCCTCTACAGTGGTAGGTGGTGCGGTGCGTGCGTTGGGTCAGAAGTGATGGAACAAATCTGCCTTCCAGGTCCTGTTGCTAGGTGGGTTTGGAAACCTCATTTTAGTTAGGATTTCTAGAATTGTTTGGTAGGCAGCATCTTTGCAAGTATTCATTCATTCACAAATCCACTCCTTCCCTGGGCAAATATTTTCTTAGGCCTTTTCTGTGCCAAATTCCAGGGTGTGAAGGTGGAGCTGACCTTTGTGGGTGATGTCAAGACCAGAGGTTGGAGCAGAGGGCAGAGCCTGGTTTTCCAAAGTGCTTTGGGTGTGTAGGAGTGACTGGGGCGGGGGTCTGTGCCGAATGTTAGGGGAAGGAGGGGTGTGTAGGCACAAAGTGTGGCCTGTCTTGCTTGTTTGGAAATCTCTACTTTTCCTAGTTACATATGACTGACTACTAACCTTTAGTATTTGCTAGAGGTGACCCAGTGCAGGTCCTGGGGGGAGGATTAAACAAATTCTGTGAATACCTGGTTTTCCTTCCTTAGTTATGTATTTGTGTGGCTATGTGCACTTGAGTGTTGGTACCCAGAGTGGTCAGAGTTGGCTGGATCCTCCTGGACCTGGGAGGTGGTGGGAAAGGTTCTAGAGGCTGAATTTGGGTCCTCATCAAGAACAGTGTGTTTCTTAGCAGAGCCACCTCTCCGGTCCCTAACGAGCCTTCTTACAGCTTCATAGTAGGAGCTCCTTTCTCAAAACCAATTAACTAGATAGTTTAAACTAGATAATAGGATTTTAGTAACAGTTAAAATATTCCATGTTAGCCACGAGGTGCAGGGAGACTGGCGGGCGGATCTCAGATTGAGTTCCAGGATAGCCAGGGCTATACAGAAACTGTCTTTTTTTTTTTTTTTAAAGACTTATTTATTTACCTATTATTTATTTATTTATGTATATAAGTACATTGTAGCTGTCTTCAGACATACCAGAAGAGGGTATAGGATCCCATTACAGATGGTTGTGAGCCACCATGTGGTTGCTGAGATTTGAACTTGGGACCTCTGGAAGAGCAGCCAGTGCTCTTAACTGCTGAGCCATCTCTCTAGGCCCAGAAACTCTGTCTTAAACGAACAGAAAACAATGAAAACTTCCATGTTAGTTTTTTTTTTTTTTTTTTTTCCTTAAGGCCTCCAGACGTCAAACAATTATATTCTGAGGTTTTTGCTCTTCATTAATTGTGCCCATGTGCAAGCAAGGATTGGGAAGAGACAAGCAAGAATGAATGGAGTTAGGCTTGGTGTGGTGCGATATGCCTTTAATCCAGATAGAAAGAATGGGAAAAGTTGTTGAGGACACACTTGAGATGTTTAAAGTTTTGAACGTTTGATGATCTCAGGTTATCTTTAAAATATCCAATGCCGGGGACTGGAGAGATGCCTCAGAGGTTAGAACACTTAATGCTCTTTCAGAATATCCAGGTTCAGTTCCAGGATCGCCTGCTGGTTTACAGTCATCCGGAACTCTAGTTCTAGGGGATCACTATTCTAACTCTGCAAGTACCAGGCAGATATGTGGTGTGCAGATGCAGGCAAAAAATAGCTAATGCTCAGTTTGTTATTGAGAAGAAAAAGTGGGACTATGGCTTTGAATATAATTTTTCATAGAGATAGGTCTGTCACTGGCTCATGCTGGCCTTGAATCTGCAGCGGATCTGTCTCGGCCTCCAGAGTCCTGGGGTTGTAGGACTGAACAAAAATGGCTCAGCCGAATTCCGCAGTCTTTGAAGGGTTTGGGTTTTGTATTTGTGGTGAGGTGGAGATTAGGAGCCAAGGCTTTGTGCACGCTGGACAGTTTTATCCCCCAAAAAAAATGACAAGAAGGGAAATAAAGACAGGCTCGGTGGCCTAAGTTTATAATTGCAATTTATAATCACAGAGGTTAAGATTTATTGATTTATTTTATGTGCGTACACTGTTGCTGTTTTGAGACACACCAGAAGAGGGCATCTGACCCCATTACAGATGGTTGTGAGCCACCATGTGGTTTTGGGGAATTGAGCTCAGGACCTTTGGAAGAACGATGCTCTTAATCGCTGAACACGATCTCTCCAGCCCAATAAATGTAATTCTTAAATCCCAGTCCCATTTCATTGAAAAGGCCAGAGGCTGGTAGAACATGCCTTTAATACCAACGCTGGCAAGTTTGGGGCCAGCCTGGTCTACACAGCAAGTTCCAGGACAGTCAGGAGAGAGATACTACATAGACCCTTTGTTGAAAAAGAAACAAAGTAAAATTTTACACACACACACACACACACACACACACACACACACACACACACATATTTGGCTTTTTGAGACAGTGCTTGCTTATTTAGCCTAGCCTGGGCGTGACTTGAGCCCATCTTTTCTGCCACCAGAACGCTGGATTACCAGTATGGACCACCACACCCGGCCTCTACCTACCTTTGTACAAGTTGAAAAGAAGGCCTGCCCCCCCAAACCTCCTTATAGCTGCTTTGCCCCTGCCCCACACTACCATCCCTAGGTAGAGTGTGTAATCAAACAGCCTGTGACCTTTAGCTTGCTTCCGCAGTGAGGAGCTGGATGAGTTGCGTTACCAGGACACGGACTCGGACCTCCTGGAGCAGAGAGACAACAAGTGTAAGGTCAAATGGACCCACGAGGAGGTGAGCCTCAGCTGCTCCGTGGGGTGGGGGAGGGGAGCTGGTCAGTCAGCTGAATGATGTCCCCATCTGTGGACAGTGGAAAAGCTGATGGGCCATCTACTTCTCGTTGCCTCCCCAGAGCATTCTCGGGCTCTAAGATGTGGGGATTGGGGGTCGGGTCTCAGAGCCTCAGTCCCTTGTGTGCTTCTTGCCCTCTTAGCTGGTGTTCTGCGGTCACAGCCTAGCTCCAGAGATTAGAATACAGGTTTATTCATCTCACCAATCTGGGATGCATGTAATTGGAAGGCAATTACTAATGGGGGCTGTGTTCCAGGGCAGTGTGGAGCCTTTCTCTGTAAGAGGGATACACGAGAGACAGGGCCAAACTGGGTTAAGTAACAGACCTATTCCAAGATGCAAAACCATCCATCCATGTGTTGATGATCTATACTGAGGGCAGAGGTTGTGATTTAAAACACCTCCAAACCTCCTTGGACTGCCTCCTACTGCAGAGGAGATTATTAAATTTAAACACCGTGAGGGGGGCGGAATTTGACCAAGTACTGTTGGCTGCAAGGAAGCTAGATCTGCATCCTTGTTTTGTTTTTTAGAAAGTTACTTTTAAAAGATTTGAAACGAAATGATTATATTTTTTCATATGGGTATTTTTGCCAGCATGTGTGTAGGTGCACCACTTGTGTGACTGGTGTCAACAGGCCAGAACAGGGTGCCATGTCCTCTGGAACTGGAGTCACCGATGGTTGTGAGCTGCAGTGTGGGTGCTGGGCATTGAACCCATGAAAGAGTAACCAGTGCTCTTAAACACTGAGCTAGGGACTCCAGTCCCTTTAATTAATTAATTTTATGTATTTTTAGATGAGAGAGGGCTGGTGTGTGCTACAAGTTTTTCTTTGTTTTTATTACGTGTGTGTGTGTGTGTGTGTGTGTGTGTGTGTGTGTGTGTGTGTGTGCTTGCACATGCAAGGCATTGGGGCAACTTTTGGGGGTCAGTTCTCTCCTATTTGGGTCCCAGGGATTGTACTCAGGTTGTCAGGCTTAGCAAGTACCTTTATCCACTGAGCAATCTCTTTGGCCCTTTTTGTTTTGAGACAGGGTTTCTCCTGTTTGCTGGGCAGGCCTCCCAATTAGTTATGCAGCCGAGGTTGATCTTGAGTTTCTTTTTCCTGAAGTAGGTGCTGGAGATGGCACATGGTGCCAACCAGGCAGGCGCCCTAGCGGCTCAGCTGCATTCCGAGCCCTAAATGCCAAAACCAATTCCTGTTTGTGGGATTTGGTTGTTTGGATTTGGTTTCAGGTGGATCTTGTATCCCAGGCTGCTCTGGAATGCTAGCTAACGGTATGTTTTTCCACGGCCTCTGTCTGCGACGGAGCCCCCTTGCCTGGCTGTTTTCTACAACTTTCCCACTCTAAGGCGGCTCTCGGATACTTTGTAACGACACTGAGCCTTGATCATTGAGCTTCCCAATGAAGTAGTCCTGAATAATCCTACTGACCTATCGCCATCATCCTCTCCAGCCTCCCTCCCTTCTCCCCAATTTACTCATCTTTTCTTTTAAAACCATCCACCTGCCTGAAGAGGTGGCAACTGTAGCTCCCGGCATATCCTCCAGCACATGAGGGTTCCACTTCGGGAGGCTTTGATTGGCACCTGCCTGCTACTGTGACTAACACTTGGCACTTAGTAGGCACTCCTTTCCTGAGTAATGTATAAATATGTCTCTTATCATGACGTCTATGAGACGTTCCATACATGGAAGCTAAGCCAAGCCCTGTGTCTTTCTTACATTGGCAGGATGAGCAGTTGAGGGCCCTGGTGAGGCAGTTTGGACAGCAAGACTGGAAATTCCTGGCCAGTCACTTTCCCGTGAGTATTGCCCTTCCCCCAGGGCAAGGGTTCTGGGTGACCCCTTGTGAGCATTGTCTAGGAAACTTAGAAAGCATGGGTGGAGGTGAGGCTGGGAGGCCAGGCTTCCTGCACTTTGCCCTTAATCCTGGCACTTGGGGAGGCAGAGGCAGGTGGATGTCTGAGTTTGAGGTCAGCCTGGTCTGCAGAGTGAGCTCCAGCACAGCCAGGGCTCCACAGAGAAACCTTGTAGTAAAACCAATTTATGCTTGTTCCTGCCTAGCTTACAAATAAACAGGACTCTGACTATGGTTCTTTTATTTGGCTTTGACAATTGCTGGGGACATCACCCCTAAATTGACTCTTCTAACTGCTGTCGTGGCTACCTCCCCAGCGGTGTACCCCAGATACTTGCCGATTCTCCTGGCCACGTGTTCCTGGTTCCTCTCTCTTTATAGAGACTTCCTTCTTCCTCTCCCCCTGGTCTCTTCTCCATCCAGATCACTCCAAACCCACTTACCTCTATCTCCAGTAATTGGCTGTAACCATCCAGCCAATAGTTTTCAATCAAGGAACAAGGTTTACACAACAAAAACTTGTAAACATGAGGAGTTAGCATTATAATACAGTAGTTGGCCAAGCCTCTGCAAAGCTCAGCCTGAAAAACCAAAAAGAAAAGAAAATCTAGCAAATAAACAAAACAAGAAAGTGCCCAGGGAGAGGATGTCCCATAGCTGCCTTAGCAAGTCCTTCAGCTGAGGCTCTAAGGTACGTTCGTTTTTCTTCCTGCAAGTCAGGTGCGGCTGTATACTGAGCCACTGCATTAACATTCAAAGCCCCCCAATGAGAGCTCCCTTCTACACACCCTCGACAGGACTGCAGGCACCTGGAAAGGCCGGAGTGTCTTGGGTTGAGTCATCACCCTTCTTTCTGCCCTTCTGCCTTTTCCCTTGTAATCTGGATTCTTTAAAAGACTAAAAAATTCTTCAAGAAGAAAGGAGGGATAACTAATAATTTCCACAGAACTTTCATAGACTCTGAGGTAGTGCACCCCACACACATACTAGATTCAGAGGGTTGGAGGTCCCTTTCCACAAGGCCTAAGTTCACCCATGTTCTGGTATGTCGACTTCCGGTGTGTGGTGGGTGCGTGGCACAGGACACAGCTACCTAAGGTGTGCTTGTACCCTGCCCCCTGAGCTCAGGGTTCAATCTTCTGGTCTCAGCATTCTCTCTGTTCCTGTTGTAGAACCGCACAGACCAGCAATGCCAGTACCGGTGGCTGAGGGTTTTGAATCCAGACCTTGTGAAGGGACCATGGACCAAAGAGGAAGATCAGAAGGTAAGTGTTGGCAAAGGGGCTGCATACACAGTGGGCTGGCTTGCAGTAAATCTGAACATCCCTGTACCTCGCAGCGTCTTCAGGAACTTGTGTGCATATGCTTGTGTAGTGAGAGGCCAGCTTTGTAGCTTGGCTGAGCTCGCTACAGCATAAGCTGACCCAGAGCTCAGTACGCCTCAAACCCCAGCCTTCCGAGTGCCGGGCTGTGTGGCTTATCCAGACAGCCGTCTGTTGTTGGTTGTTTTTCAGACAGGGTTTCTCTGTGTAGGCTTGGCTTTCCTGGAACAACACACTGTAGATCAGGCCTCGAACTCACAGAAATCCAAGTGCCAGGAGCCACCACCATCAGGTGAAACTACCCAGCTTCTTAACTGGTAGCCATACCTGCCACCTAGAACATGGAAAGGTAGTGGGCGGTCCGCACAAGGGGCTTGCTTAGCTTAGGCAGCTGCCTCTGAGGCTAGAATTGTGTGGTAGACAGTTATAGAGACGATACCACACAGCCATAATGCTCAGATGCCTGGGTTTACGCTGCTTCACGTGAAATCTACTTCCTGTTGGGCAAAGCTCTCTGCCACCGAGCTACCCCGCTAATCCCTTCTCTAGGATTCTTTTTAAAACAGTGTCTCACATAGCTTGGGCTAGCCTCAGACTTGCCGTGTAGCCAGAACTCACCTTAAACTCCTGCTTACTTTCCATGTGGATTACAGGAGTTTGCCACATTTGACATTCAGTGCTGTACTTCCATAGTCTTGCGAGGTGGGTTATTTGTTTTATAGGTGGGTAAATCAAGGCATAGAGAGGGATTTACTTACATTCACCCAGACTGATGACCCCGGGGCCGCTTTTCTGGTGTTTCTTGAACTATACAGAAATGATTACTCTTCCCTGATTTTGCCTGTGTGCACGTGAGAATATGTGTGTATCAAAAATCAAGAGGGGAGCCAGGCCAGGTGGTGGCGGCAAAGAGACCAGCAGACTTCTCTGAGTTCCAGGACAGCTAGGGGCTATTGGAGAAACCCTGTGTGGAAAAGCCAAAACAAACAAGAGTTGAGGTGCGGCCTAGCACAGGTGGCTGTGAAGGTCACAGTTTGTGTCCTGGGCAAGAGAGCCTTACTAAGGCGACTAAAGACTGAAATCTAGTTCTAGTTAACCACGACATGAGGCTGTGCACTGTACACACCTGGTATGATTTCCACATACATGCCCTCTGTATAGTATGGTTGGGGCTGATCTCTCCTAGGCCTGTAGCTGACCTCTCCTAGGCCTGTAACTGACCTCTCCTAGGCCTGTAGCTGACCTCTCCTAGGCCTGTAGCTGACCTCTTCTAGGCCTGTAGCTGACCTCTCCTAGGCCTGTAGCTGACCTCTCATAGGCTTGTAGCTGACCTCTCCTAGGCTTGTAGCTCTAAACTCCTGCAAATTGAGGCCCACCTGGATATCTAGATGCTTAAGTGAAGGCAATGGAGGAGCTGGCCTTTCACTGATGTTCTTTCTCTTTAAGGTCATTGAGCTGGTCAAGAAGTATGGCACAAAACAGTGGACGCTGATTGCCAAGCACCTGAAGGGCCGGCTAGGGAAGCAGTGCCGGGAGCGCTGGCACAACCACCTCAACCCTGAGGTGAAAAAGTCCTGCTGGACAGAGGAGGAAGATCGGATAATTTGTGAGGCCCATAAAGTACTGGGCAATCGCTGGGCGGAGATCGCCAAGATGCTGCCAGGGAGGTGAGCTATCTCCTGGTAGGTAGGTGCTAGGAGGGTGCTGTTCTAGGAGGTGAGGCCCATACTTGTGATAAAGGAGTGTCCCAGAGTACTGTGATCAGCCCCATATGGTCTTTTAACATTCAGCCAGCCAGGTCTTTTAGAGACATGCATTTTAAAGGAAGTAGGTCCCTCCCAGGAATGACCTGTCTAAAGAGACAGCACCAGGAAGTCCCGTTGAACCCTGTTAGAGGGAGTGTGATAGAAGACACACAAGTTTCTGTCCCCAGGCTGGCTTGGAGCTTGTGACCTTGGCTTCACAAGTGATATGGATAGGGGTGTGTACCGCCATGCCTGGCCAGTCTCTATTTATATGAATGGCATGTTCTGTCTTTAATAATGCTTTATTATTATTTCTTTAATGTGTATGAGTGTTTTGCCTGCTTGTGTGCCTGGTACCTAAGGAGGCCAGAAGAGAGCATTGGATGCCCTAGGACTAGAATAACAGCTGTGAGCTGGTCTGTGGGTGCTGGGTATCAAGTCAAGACCCTGTGGAAGAGGGAATGGTGCTGTTTGATGTTGCTGGGCCAGCTGTCCCTTCATCCACTGTGATGGTTTCCACCTTGGTTTTCAGCCATGGAGGATTTCACTTTCTGGGACTGACCCTCTCTATCAGCCCAGTGCCCATATTATATCCTGTTCTGGTTTCCTTTCTGTTGCTGTGATAAAACACTTTACCTAAAGCAAGTTGGGGAAGGGGTTACTTGCCTTGCACTTCCAGGTCACAGTTAAAACAAGAACTTGAAGCCAGAATCAAGGAGCAAACCTACTTGCTGGCTGCTTCTTGGCTTACTTGCACACTCATAGTTAGCAAACTTTTTTGGAAACGGGGTCCTTATATAGCCCTAGCTATCCTGGAACTCTGCCTATATTGGCTGGCCTTGATCTCACGGAAATCCACCTGCCTCTGCCCCTCAAGTGCTGGGGTTAAAGGTGTGCCTCCCAGCTGACCCCTAGTCATTAATTAAAATGAACTAGATGCTGGTCCAGATGCTGATGGTGCATGCCTTTCCCCCAGCACCAGGGAGGCAAAGGCAGGGGATCTCTTGAGTTTAAGGCCAGCCTGGTATATAGAGTTTCAATAGTTAGTTAGGTAGGACAACAGAACTTACACTATTATGCCTCAAACATAGAACTAATTAGCTATTATTGTCTGTGAGTATATTTCTTTACTTGGTTTTTGTTTTGTTCTAAGTGTTTCCCCTTCACAGTTTGGTTTTTTTTTTTTTTTTTTTTTTCTTTTTTAAATAAGGAAAATTTTATTAAAGTTTGAGAAAGATGTAGTTCAGGGAAGGTGGAAGTTCCAGCGCCCACCAGGAGATGGAGAGAAAGCCATGCCTTTTTAAGCTAGTCTGGAATAGATGTAGCTTATTAAGAAAGGTAAAAGCTGGGCAGTGGTGGTGCACACCTTTAATCCCAGCACTTGGAAGGCAGAGACAGATGGAGCTCTGAGTTAGGTCAGCCTGGTCTACAGACTGAGCTCCCAGGTCGTCAGGGCAACACAGAAATCCTCTTGAAAAACAGGGAGGGAGAGAAACAGGGTCGGAGAGATGACTCAGCATAACTTGCTGCTCTGAGGACCCAGGATCAATTCCCAGCAGTCACGTGGTGATACGGCCCTCTGTAACTCACTTCCAGGGATCCATTTGTGTTCTTCTGGCCCCTGCACTCACTTTGAGATAATGCATGTGGAGCACCCATTCCTTTGTGCTTGTGACTGCTGTCCGGTTCCCTGGCTGGCCTTCCACCTCCCACTGTTAGAATGAATCCCCACCCCACCTTTTTCTTTTTTTGTTGTTGTTTGTGTTTGTTTACTTCCTTGTTTTAGTGGAACACACCCTCATTTAAGTTCCAGAGCTCAGTCCTCAATTTTATCTTCCATTTAATAGACATTTGAGTAGCTGAAGATCTTGAAAATAGTTTTTGTTCTGAAGAATATTGAGAGCATTGTGGTGTCTTCATCTTTTTCTGTTCTCTCTCTGATTTCACTTCCTGGGACATTTCTTGGTTTTGTTTTTTGTTTGTTTACCTTCCAATTCTTTGGAAATTATTTTGACCGAAGAGTTTTGTTTGCTAAATTCTCCTTTTCGGGCCAAGTTTCTAATGTATGTTTGCAACTGCTAAAACAACCAAAAGACAACTTCTTCTGTGCACTGTATGTTTGCCTGGTATAGTGGTTCCACAGTCGTGACCCCTATCGAAGGTCAGATGCCAAACACACAGATATTGATTTACACTACCGATCACAACAGTAGCAAGATAACAGGAAGTAGCAGTAAGAGTAACTTTATGGTTGGGATCACCACAGCATTGGGACAGTTGAGAACCGCTGGTCGTGTGTTTCTTTCTCTTCTAGCCCGTCCGCACGGGTTAATGTGGGAGGTTTTGTTTGCTTTGGAGGAATGCTGGCCTGTGGATGCAGTTAGGAAGCACTCAGAGAACGTGGTTTGGAGCCCTGCACACTAGTTGAGCTTACCTACTGATGGCCTTCTCTGTGGTTGTTTGGTGTCCACAGGCCCTTTGGGGGGACATCCCAAGAACTAATACCTTTTCCCTGGAGTTAATCATTTCCCCAGAGGCAGACAGTTCCCTCTAAGAAGACTGTTGCCTGGGCCCCCAGGGTGGGTAGAAGGGGTCTGGGGATCTCGCCTCCAGGGTACAGATTTCCACAGAAGCCCAGTTTCTGACTCGTGTGTTGTGGCCACGGTCGCTGGGTTATTTCTTTCTAAAGAGGAACCCTCCTGCCTGGAGGTGAGGGTTAGGAGCTGGAGATTGGACAGCTGCTACGCTTCTGTAACCTGTGTCCCTCGCTCCAAATCTGGGGCTCTCAGAGTTCTGGGAGGAGCCTGGGAATGAATTGGTTCTTTCTAGAATCCTCCTGTAAAGGTCAGTTCAGATTGAACTCCTGGGCTGGCTGTTGCTTGCCGGCCTGCTTTCCCTCTTCTGGTAGCTTCTACAGTCTCCCCTGCTGCCACTTACTGTCCAGGGTTCTTGCTCCTGCTATGCCTCTGTCCTCTCGTTTCCAGTCTTTCCTTTGTTGCTGCAGCGCGGTCTTGGGAGAAGAGTAGAGAGGAAGGCAGGAGCTGGGTGTCACCTGAGTCTGGGCTGGCTCTTTTCTTGGGGTTAACCCAGTGTGTGATCTTTGGGGGGGCCTCCTTTGATTCTTGGTTGGGAACTCCGCACGCCAGTAGCCTCACCTTTCTCTGCAGCCACCTTGGTTGCTGGTGGTCCTGAGCCATCCCCTCTACCTTCCTTTCCCACAGTTCCTGGGCTCTGACCATGAGCTTGCGTGTCTGTTGTCAGACCTACCAGCTCCGTCATTCCTCAGTGCTCTTTCTCCAAACAAGCGCTCTGGGTCAGTCAGCTTGTGCTCCGTCCATATTGGCTTATTCCAGAGAGAAACCATTGAGGGCTAGAACAGCGAGCCTTCATGGTGGTGCTGAACGCTGCCTTATGGTGAACCTTCACTTACAGGTGTGCGGCTAAGCTGCAGCAGCCGAGAGCTGCGTGTCAGAGGCCCTGGGTTTTTCCCCCACAGGACGGACAATGCTGTGAAGAATCACTGGAACTCCACCATCAAAAGGAAAGTAGACACGGGAGGTTTCCCGAACGAGTCCAGAGACTGCAAG
This sequence comes from Micromys minutus, assembly GCF_963924665.1. Classification (NCBI taxonomy): domain Eukaryota; kingdom Metazoa; phylum Chordata; class Mammalia; order Rodentia; family Muridae; genus Micromys; species Micromys minutus. The sequence continues at coordinate 45,678,249 of NC_137980.1, read as the reverse complement.
CCTGTCTACTTGCTCTTGGAGCTTGAGGACAAGGATCACCACCAGAGCGTCCAGCCTGTGGATGGCCAGGTGAGTGGGTAGCCTTGGGGCTCAGTCTCTGGGCTCCGGTCCAGGCTGTTTGCTTTGCTTTGTTTCCTGATCATCTGACCCAATCTCTTCAAGAGCTTCCCCAGAGCCACTCACCCATTTCTGTCCTAGGGTCTGAGTGTGGCCAGCATGTTCCCAGAGCTTTCCTTGTGACAGACTAGCCCTGGTTCTCTTACAGGAGAGAACGGTATGATGGGTAGCACTGATGGTGGGCTGGGGAGGGATTCTCAACCTCTGTCCTCTCGGTGACTGTCTTGTCACCCTTGTGGGTGGGGTGGCCCATCTTTTGTGACAGGTTCTTTCTGTGTAGCTCTGTCTGTCCTGGAATGTGCTATGCGGGCCACGTTGGCCTTAGACTGCCTCCCAAGTACTGGGATTAAAGGCATGCACCACCATGTTCAGAGGCCAATGTGTAGAAGTTGGTTTTCTCCTTCTGCTGTATGAATTTCCACCCATTCTGTCTGCTGAGCCACTCATCAGCCCGTGTTTCCAATTGTAAAGTTATTTATCATGTGTGTGCGTGTACCATGTAGGAGCCCACAGGATCAGATGAGAACATTAGATCCCCTAAAACTGAAAGTATTCCATGTAGGTTCTGAGAACTGAACATAGGTTCTCTACAAGAGTAGTCAAGTCTTTTTAATTACTGAGTGATCTCTATAGCCAGTTTAAAAAAAAAAAAAACAGATTAAGATATTATATTCTGAGTTATGATAATTCTATAAATGCACATTGGTGCATTTCTAGTTGCTTAACTGCCACCATAAGTAAGATTTCCACATAGCATCTACCCAGAATTCTTTGTGCTTTTCTGTCAGACTTTAACTCCTGTTATCTCTCTGGTGGGGGTTTTCTGTCTGTCACAGTTATAGGTGTGTGTGCTAGATCTCCGCTCCCCAAACGACTGCATTTTCCCCTTATGTTCATGTATGTGTGAGTATGAGCACGTATGTAGAGGTCAGACGGTAACTTTTGGGTGTCAGTTCTCCCCAACCTTGGATTCTGGAAATTGAGCCCCAGTTGTTGAGCTTGTGCAGCAAGCAATCACCCACCCAACCATCTTGCTCATTCTGTCCACCCACTCCCATCTTTTTTGGAGATGGGGGCTTTTACCCAGGCTCAACTTCCTGTGTCATTAAGGATACCTTCGGCTTCTGGTCTTCTGCATGTAACTCCAGAGTGCTGGACTCAAACGCATATGCACTGCACATGCCCAGTTTATTTGGTGCTAGGGGTTGAATTTAGGGCTGTGTAGGGGAACAGCTTATGGACTCTGTGTGTGCGTGCCTGCCTGCCTATCTTAGGGTTTTACTGCTGTGAACAGACACCATGACCAAGGCAACTCTTACAAGGACAGAATTTAATTGGGACTGACTTAACAAGATCAGAGGCTCAGTTCATTATTGTCAAGGTGGGAACATGGTGGCATTCAGGCAGACATGGTGCAAGAGGAGCTGAAAGTTCTACATCTTCACCTGAAGAGATTAACTTCCAAGCAGCTAGGGTGAGGGTCTTAAAGCCCACACCTACTCTAGCAGGGCCACACCTTCTAAAAGTGCTACTCCCTGGGCTGAGCATATAGGAACCATCACAGTTTGTTTTGTACCCTTTGACTTGTTCTTTAGTTTAAAGATAATTTATACACATTAGGTTGTAACAGTATCCTTACTGCTCAGTGGAGACTTGCTGCTTTTCCACCTGCTAGAGATGCAGTTTGGCCCCCTGCTGACAATCTTAGCTGTGTAGGGGGTATGGCATTGATTGGTGTGGAAGGAGGAGAAAGTGGAGTAGAAGGTTGTCTCTAGCCCTAATTTTCGGGAGTCCTCTCAAAGGAGTCTGCTTCTGCCAGTTTCCTCAGTTTCTGTCACTTTGGGATGATGTGTTTTTAGACTCCATAATAAGTACCTGGAAGAGTTTCAGGACTAATGAAGGAGTCCCCATGTATACTTACTTACTGGTCCCATCTCCTTCCTAAAGGCCTTGCCCTTGCTAGATAAGCCCCTCCACAGACCTGCAACCCCAGAGCTTAGCTCAGTTAACCATTTGCCAGACCTACATAAACTGTATTACTTCTGTGTGTCCTGTTTAAGAGTCACTTTATCTAGGGCTGGGTGCTGGGTCCATGCCTTCAGTCTCGGTGCCTGAGGCAGGAGCTGGTCAACATAGACTTCTAAGCCAACTGGGGCTACATAGAGATGCTACTGCCTTAGAAAAAGAAAAAGGGAAATCCAAGACTACACTTTTATCCCCTGAATGACTGGTTCGTGCTTCGGCCTGTGGGCGGTCGCTCACGTGCTCCTGAGAGGTTTATGTCTAAGTCAGGGACTTCCGCATTGATCCTGAACCTTGCGGAGATAAAAGATTTGTTTTTGTTTGCTTGCTTTCAAAGACATTTAAAAACACACTGTGCACATGCTGCTGTGGAATTCCTGCTTTGGCCTTCCAAGGTCTGGGATAATAGACAAATGCTGTGCCCAGAATTAATCCCAGGGCCTCTGTTTCCTCTGCAGTGTGTTCCATTTTGTTAGCCTCTGTCACAATACTATGTTCTAAAGCGTTCAGTAGAGTTGGAATGTCTCTTGATCTCTGTTCGTATGAGTTCCTTTGATATTTGATTTGGGTTATGTGTTTTTAGCTACAGACAATATTAGCACAGTCAATATTTCAATAAAAATCAACAGTGTGCCCTTGCATCCGACAGGGAAGTCTCATGAGCAGCTGGCCCCTGGCGCCCTCTACTGTGAAGGAGGAGGAGAGCAGCGAGGAGGAGGCTGCAGTAGCTGCTACTTCTGCTAAGGAGCACGGGCATGAGCCTGTCCCTGCTGACCTGGGAGAAGTACGCACCCCAGAGCTCCTGGAATCCCTCAAGAGTGAATACCAGGAGGACTCCTCCCCAGAAACGAGTCTGCCCTACAAATGGGTGGTGGAGGCTGCAAACCTCCTCATCCCTGCTGTGGGGTCCAGCCTCTCTGAAGCTCTGGACTTGATCGAGTCGGTATGTTCCCAGCACGCACACAGCAAGTAGCGCTTCCCTTGTGAGCTGTCCCCCACCCACCACCACCATCCTCCTAGCGTTTATTGAATGACGGGGCTGCACAGCTCTGAGCAGGCTGGGGACATCAGCGAGGTCATTGCAGTCTTTACCCTTCAGCATGGAGTGGGGTGAAAAGGCTTCTCAGAGAAGGGGCTACATTGGTGTTACACAGTCAGACCTCACAGGGAGGAGCCCTGAAATGCCAGGAGTCATGGTTGCTCTGGAGCTATAAGAGGGTTTGGCAGCTCTCGGTTAAGGCCATGCTGCTGTGGCTGTGACCCCTGCGGAGACAAACACATACCTGTTTATCCCAGATGTATGGTACTAAGGACAGATGAAAGCAATTGCACACAGGTTTAGCATGACAAACTAATGAAATCCGTGGAGATACTTGCAGGGTTGTGGGTGACAGAAAGATGACTGCATGACCAGAAGCGTGACAGACTCATAAAGGCTATCTCCCTGGATTGTCCTGCCCAGCTTGCATGCAACCCCCAGGGCAGATTGTCTTATTCACTAGCTGTTATTTATAGCTTAAGAGTCCGGAGGAGGGACCTTGTGGCTCTTGTAACTTTTCTCTAGAAAGGGGATGTGTCATTTCTGAGAAAATAGCTCAACAATGGCTTTGCCTGAGAGTCTGTGAGTGGAGCCACTCCCTTAGGTGTGCCGTCCAGCTTTAGGCTCTGTCAGCCAGGACTCCTTATGTCTTAGCTCTTCCAAGGTGAAGATCAGGGAAAGATGCACAAGACCTGCTCTCTGTCCCCTCCAGCATCCTTCCCAAGCATTGCTGCAAGATATGTTTCCTACCACCAAGATGCCTTCAATCTCCAAGACCTCTGATCTCTGAGGTCAGCCCAGCTGCCAGCCAGTTTTCACTCTTAGGAATAAACTGTCCCTGGCTCCGGCAAGTCCTCACAACCACAGCTCGAAACCGGGCTCTGGATCTACTCAGGGCCACATTTCCAGGATCAAAGTGGGCCCTTCCTGTTTCCAGAAAGCTTTGGGGAAAGACAGAGGGCATGTGATTCCCATTTGTTCTTAGGAGCTTAGTGTGGGCTCCTTGATATGAAAGTGGACAAAGAATCTAGTGAGATGGCTCAGCAGATAGAGGTGCTTACCACCAAGCTTGGCCATCTGAACACAATCTTCAGGTCCCATGAGGTAGGAGAGACCTAACTTCTTACACTAACGCATAAATTTATGTAATGAATTGACAACATAAAACAGCAAAGACATGTTTCCCCAGCCGGTTGCTATGGGGACTGTAAAGCTGTTGATGGGCAAGCATCCCATTCAAGTTTCAGTATAATATGTGGAACACTGAAGAATTGAACGTAAACCGTAGTGACTAAGTGGATAAGGGACCAAATTTGACACTGGTCTATTGTCCTGTGTTCAATTAAGTTCTGCTGTGTTTGGAGGACCTTTAACCTCCCTTTCTGGCAGGACCCTGATGCTTGGTGTGACCTGAGCAAATTTGATCTTCCTGAAGAATCATCTGCAGAGGGCAGTGTCAGCAGCAGCCCAGTGCAGCCGCAGACGCAGCAGCAGCAGGCACTGTCATCCCACCAGGCCACCACCCCGGGGCCCAGTGTGACTGAGTATCGCCTTGATGGCCACACTATTTCAGACCTGAGCCGGAGCAGCCGGGGAGAGCTGATCCCCATTTCCCCAAGCACTGAGTTTGGGGGTTCAGGCATTGGTACACCGCCCTCGGTGCTCAAACGGCAGAAGAAACGGCGTGTGGCCCTGTCGCCTGTCACAGAGAACAGTGCCAACCTGTCCTTCCTGGACTCCTGTAACAGCCTCACCCCGAAGAGCACACCTGTCAAAACCCTTCCCTTCTCTCCTTCCCAGGTGTGTGGGCACCTCTGCATACCTTGGCTTCCATATATAAGCATTCCCTGCCCAGCGAGAGCCCGGCACAGGTACACACTAGATGATCAGTCCTCACTGTGCTCCAGTGCTAGAGAGGCTAGAGAGCCAGTGGTAAGCAAAGCCAGAGCTGGCCCTACCCTCATGGAGCTACCACTCTGGGTTGCAGCCCAGATGAGTGTTCACATGACAAAGGAAGAGGCTGTGGGGCCGGGAGTGGGGCTGACTAAGGTCATTAGTCACTTGTGGAAGCAACTGAAGGAAGGACAGCTTTATTTGGGCTTTAGGTCCAAGGTATAGTCCACCAAGGTGAGGGGCTCATGGTGGCAGGACCTGAAAGCAGCTGGTCACACAGCCAGCTCAGAGGCAGAATGGTGTTCCATTCGGCTTCCTTTCCCTCGGTCTAGGAACCCAGCCTGTGGACAGGCTCTGCCCATATCGGGGTGGGTAATCTCATCTCATTTAACTGAACCTAGGAAAAATACTTGCAGACTCTCTGAGGTTTGTTTGTTGCCATGGTGACTGTGTAAACACCATCAAGTTGATAACTAGGGATCCAGGACTTTTAGGGGTTGAGTAGTGGTTTGCATGGAGAAAACTGAAAGGCCTCCCTGGATGCTAATGATAAGACAGAAGGGCTGAGTCATGTTTGTTGATAGGAGTCTTTGGTGCCCTACAGGTTAGGACAAGAGGGAGGGGTGTCTAAGGAGCTGTCCCTCCTTCCCTGAAAGGCCTCACCTCACGGATGCTTACAAAGGTCGCTTTGTCACATGTCTTCTCTCTTCCCTGGCAGTTTCTGAACTTCTGGAACAAACAGGATACCCTGGAGTTGGAGAGTCCCTCACTGACGTCCACTCCAGTGTGCAGCCAAAAGGTGGTAGTCACCACACCCTTGCACAGGGATAAGACGCCCCTGCACCAGAAGTACCCATCGTGAGTCCCACGAGGCCACTCGTCCGTCTGGTCCTGGGGGGTGGCTGCCATGCCCCTGTCCTTGTCTAAAGAGCCTGGTTCTTAAACATCTCTTTCCCTCACTTCTGTTTTGTAACTTGATAGTCCTGCATCTCAGAAACTTCAGATGTCAGAAAACTCCTGATCATTCCCTCGGTTGATAGGCATCAGTGTGGATCAGATGTGTTTGAACCATAAGGTGCCCCTGGGCTTTGTCTGACTCTGAAGCTCAGCAGTGTGTCTGTCCTCAGCCTGCCGCGAGGAGGGCTGTCCAACTGTACCCACTTCCTCTCCACGGGGGTTCTGTCATTGCTCCTGTTCTTTGGTTTACTGTGAAGCATTGCAGTCTGTCCAAGAACTGTTTCAGGGGTTGTACAGTGTATCGAAATTCCTTCGGAAACAGTTTACCAACCACTCAGTCTGAAATGATAGGTCTTGTGAGAAGTCGTAGTTCTTACTACATTCAGACGAGCATCCTTTAATAGGGATGCTGAACCACAAAATAGGCCTGGCCTTCTGCCCAGTCGCATGACTAGAGGCCTTTGTTAGTTGTACTCTGGAGTATTATACATTCTGTTCTGTGGGTGCAGTTCAGTTATTTAGAAGTGGGTCCTTTAGAGGATCTATTAAGAGGGGACAGAGCAGGGTAGGCTTGGTGGTGCATGCCTTTATCCCAGCACTTGGGAGGAAGAAGCCATTGGGCCACTGAGTTCAAGGCCAACCTGGTCTTCATAGCAATTCCCAGGCCTGTCAAAGCTGCAGAGTAAGCCCCCGTCTCAAGAAGGTTTAGCACTCATCTAATGTAGCCAAAGAGAAAGAATGTCCTCCCTGGGCCTGAGCTGTTTCCTCCAGTTTCTCCTCACCTGCTGCACTGACACCATGACAGCCTGCCCTTCCTCTCAGGCACCACCTCATCGCCTGCAGCCGGTTGCTCAGTGTTGGATGGACCCTTTGTCTCTGCAGCTCACGTCTGCTAGGCTCCACCTGGGTGCCCCTCCCTGTTTTGGGGCTAGGAGATAGATAACTGGAATAGCCAAGGACTTGCCTCATTTTTCTCGGGGATCACTTTCTCCAGTTCCCCATGTCCCCAATACCACTGTTCATCTGTCTTTTCTGCTGCCGAGAGAGGGTACTTCTGGTTCTTGTTGCATTTTTGTTCTTACCATGTCTCTGCCTCCACCATGATGATTTGAGAAGATTGGTGGAGATCATGACCTCACAGGGTGTGGTCTTCCCAGGCCCGCCTGTCTCTGGGAAGTCCTAAATCTGTACTTTGATGGGGTAACACTCCATTGTCCTGGTCTCCTCCCCTCTTCCTGTCCTTTATTCGAGCCCCCTGACCTAGACTTGTGCAGGAAGGCATGCAGGCAGAATTGGACCAGTGTGCTAGGAAAGGGTATCTGGGGGAATCAGTGGTTCTGACCTGGAAAGTGAGATTCTGCTCTGTCCTTTGCTGAGCCGCCATCTCTGGCCTGTGGCAGGTTTGTGACCCCAGATCAGAAGTATTCTACGGACAACACTCCCCATACGCCAACCCCGTTCAAGAACGCTCTGGAGAAGTACGGACCCCTGAAGCCCCTGGTACGTGGCATGGGTGTTGTGAGTCTCTGGGATGGGTTCATCTAAGGGAAAATGAACCCTTTTCCCTCTGGGGTCTCTATGTTCTCCTAGCAAGGTGCAGTTTCTGCTTGTCACCTCATCTGCGTCCCCTGAGTCCCTTCAGCACACCAGGCAGGTGGACACTGGCTAGCTGTTGAGGTAGTGGCATCTTGGATAGGGGATGTGGACCTTAAAACACACTACCTAAGCAACAAGAGTTTACCGTAAAGAAAAGGGTCGTGAGGTGTTGGCAACACACCTTTAATACCAGTACTTGGCTGGTGGAGGAGGCAGGCGGATCAAAAGTTCAAGGTCATCTGCTGCTTAGCACGTTTAAGGCTAGCCTGACCAGCATGAGACCCTATTTTTAAGAAGAGGTTGGAAGCCAAGTATGGTTGTTGAATAACTTTTGTCTATGAAGCCAGTGTCTCAGGTTTCTGTTGCTTTGGTAAAAAGCATTGTGATCAAAAACAACTAAGAAAGATAAGATGTATTACGAAATCCAGCACTGAGGGACCCAGGAAAGGAAGCTGGAGGCAGGAACCTGATGCAGAGGCCTCGGAGGGGTGCTGCTTACTGGCTTGCTCCTTTGTGGCTTGCTCAATTGCTTTCTTACACACTCCTGGACCACCTGCCTGAGGGGCACAGCCCACACCGGCCTCTCCCGCATCCATCTCTAATGAAGAAAATTACCCCCCACAGATTTGCCTATAGCCCAGTCTCATTGGGAGTCTCATTTCTTAGTGGAGGTTCCCTCTTCTCAGATGACACCAATTTGTATCAAGACTGCTATGGTTTGGGCCAGGTGTGAGCCTGAGTTTCTGCTCTGGACATGATAATTGCTGCACAGGACCATGGGGCTGCAAAGCTGCTCCTGTGGACCCGGAGACCTTCAGGGTTAAGGGTTTCATCCATTAATAGTCATGAGCAATGCATGTGGGGCCAGCGTCCTGGCGTGGGCTCTCTGCTTGCCTAGTACTGCTAACCTCTCTTAGACCCACATCCTGCAGTAGGCCTTCTATGCTCACCCTCACCTCTGCCCCTCAGCCCCAGACCCCACACCTGGAAGAGGACTTGAAGGAAGTGCTCCGTTCCGAGGCTGGCATGGAACTCATCACTGAGGACGACATGAGACCCGAGAAACAGAAGAGAAAGCCTGGGGTGAGTGGCTATGGGCTTGAGACCCTCGCCTCTGCCTGGGCATTTTGGGTAGAAAATCAGGCATGAGAGCAGGATGGGACCCATGAAGTGCCCTATGTGACAACTCCTTCCAGAGAGGGCCCTGGCTTTTCACCTGGGTCCTCCTGGCCTTTGAGTGATGCAGCCCTTCATCCAGCATTGTGACTGGGTGTCCTGAAGTGAGCTTGGCTGTGTGTGTGGTCAGGGGAGATGGAGGGAGGCATGCGGCACAAGCTTCATGGCCATCTGAATCCATGTGGGAGGAAAGGCCAGTAGATGGGGACAGATCTCAAGGGTTCCTTTCAGACGTCGTCAGAGTGCCTTGGCCATGGAAGTAGCACAGGGTGTCACTGAGGGAGGTGTGACTCACAGGCTGCTGGGGGTATTCAGGAGGCACCATCTCTCTAGCACTTTTAGCCACAGGTGAACTCTCTCCTGGTTTCTATGCTTTTTTTCTAGATTGCTCGAAAGAGGGACGATAGTTAAAGCTAGGCAGTGAGGCTGGCAAGGAGCCACAGTTTCTGGCAGAGGGAGGTCCATCCAGGTCAGAATCCAATGTGGCCAAGGGCTCCCAGTCTCCCCTTATCCCTGGAGCAAGAGCTGCTAGGTTATGCTAGGCCTTGAAAGTCCCCCTCTCAAAAATTCCTGACTCTGACCGTGGTCGCTGAGGCACTGGCTGAGGGGACCTGATGGCTAAGGCCGAATGTCAGTTTTCTTCCTAACCCTCAGCTGCGGCGAAGCCCTATCAAGAAGGTCCGGAAGTCTCTGGCTCTTGACATTGTGGATGAAGATGGGAGGCTGATGTCATCGACCATGCCCAAAACTCTGTCTTTGGTAAGGAACTGACGGTGACCACCTGCCTCAGATCTTCAGGACCCTTCTGCCTTTGGAGCTGCCTAGTCATGGAGAGGATACTTTAGGTGGAGTGGGTTCTGGTTCTCCAGCTGGGCTCAGTGTTGGGAAGATGGGCAGGAGATGCCGGGCCAGGGGCACCAAGCTTCCTGATGTCTTTCCTAGGGTTTATTTGGCAGGTATGTTGCTAGAGCAATGTAGGCCCCCAGTACCACCCTTCTCACTGAGGGTCACCCATGTGTGCCCCCAAGCACAGCCTGTGTTTGAGGTATAACCCCAAGTGGCAACTGTCTGTCTTCTGGGCCTAGAACTCTGCCTCTAAGAGCCCAGAGCTGGTCCCTTGCAGCTGATGGCATGTGGCCTGGCTTTACTGCACCGACATGACGAGGCTGCTCTGGGATATGGTTAGGGAGAGCTTTCTAGTGCTTATGAGAACCGAGAGCAGCCCCGAGAGGCATCTGCGGTCCAGAGCAGAGAGAGAAAGCAGACTGAACATGAACAGCAGACTAGACGTGACCGGGGCCTCTAGATATGTGGGTGTGGGGAGGATGGCAGGGGAGGAGAGCAGAAACCGAGGTTGGGAGCTGCCAGGAGGGAGATGGAGCAGTTTAGAGGAGAGTGCTGGGATGCTTTGGGTGGACCCATTGGAATGTGTGACAGGTACTTGAGATACCGAGGGAGCCTGGGGCCATCATAGACTGATAGGATGGTGCCTATCTGTCCCATCTGCCAGAGGGACTGAAAACGCCTTCTTTTGGTAGAGGGGAACCGGCTTCACAAGTTTCTAAGGAATGCAGGCTCTTAACTGACTGCCAGAAATCCTGCTGTAGTTCAGGTTGAGCTCTTCTGGAGTTTGGAGGATTGGAGTTTCCTCTGGACCTGGCACGAGAAGAGAGGCGGTCAGGAGGGGGTGGGGAGCATGAATGAAGGATACGTGAACTGCTAAACAGATCTTACAAGTAGGCTGTGTCCCCTGTCCTTTTAAGCTTTTGTCCGGGAAGGCCTGCTAGGTAGGGGACTTGTTCCCTTGATTCAGACCCTTTTGGCTACCTCTGAAGTACTTTTTTAAAGCAGTACTGGGGGTTGAGCCCAGGGCCTCTGTGTGGAGCTGTGCTGTGGAGACGGGTGTGGGAAGTAATTAGCCTGTGTCCCAGCCCCAAGTGGGACATTAGGAAAGGCAGCACTGAGCAGAGTTCCTTGTCACCTCCCACCCACTTGATGCTTACTTGTTTCTAGACCAGGAAGCCTGATCCTCCCGATAGGAGCTGGCATTACTGGGCTCTGAAATGCGCAGTTCACAGACATTGCTTTAATCCTTTAAGTAAAAAGATTAAGGGAGCTCATCTAGACTTCCTATTGGAAAGGGAACTGAGGCTTAAAGAGTTACATCCTGCTCCCAGCGGCCCAGGGTGGTGCCAGGGTACCAGGTTGTTGGTTTTGTTGCGTTTTTCTCTCCTTGCAAAGATCTTGTGGCAAAGTGGTGACTAACTCGGTTTTGATTTCAGCCAACCAGTGTCCCATCCAGCTCCTCTGGCTTCACGATGCCAGATATCAAAGAAGATAACAGCCTGCTCAACCAGGGTTTCCTACAGGCCAAACCCGAGAAGGTGGGGGCCACCCAGAAGCCCCGGAGCCACATTCCAGCCCCTGCCCCTGTGAGTGCCTTCTGTCCACCCTTTTACCCCCAGGGCCTGACTTCTGCTGAGTTCCTGTGGCTGTTTGGCTGGCTGGTTGACTTTTACAATCTTAGCCCAAACGCTACTTCCTACAGGAAGCCATTCCTGACCTCGCTGGAGAGATGCCCCCACCCTCATTTCCTTCCTAAGGCCCAGACTTACTGTCACTGGGTCATTATCTGTGTTAGGTTTGCTTATTGTTCTGTTCCTGACAGAGCTGACCTGGGCCTTGCATCCCAGGGTCCTCATCTGCTTGGCTGGCTCCTCAAGATCTTTCCCTGTCCCAGCCTCCTGCTTTGTTTGTTTACTGTTAAAAGCCCAAAGATGAAGCCTGGCTTCCAGCATCTAGGGAGAGGTCTAGAAATGTCCCTCCTCTTACTAGTCAGGACCACTAGGGTTTGTACAGAGCTAACCCCCGCCCCCCATCTCCTTTCAGATGACCCGTGCCTGGAAGACAGTGGCTTGCGGGGGCACTAAAGACCAGCTCTTCATGCAAGAGAAAGCCCGGCAGCTCCTGGGCCGCCTGAAGTCCAGCCACACATCTCGGACCCTCATTCTGTCCTGAGGCTCGGAGGGAACAAGCTGGCTATCATGTTTACAGGGTTAGGGTGTGGGGTAAGGTGTGCATTGTCACACTAAATGACCAGCTTCAGGAAGTCTTCTGCCAACCCCTCAGACTACTCAGGTGGCAGAAGTCACATGGTATATCCTTTCCCCAGGTCTAGCTTTGGGAAGTTCCTGGTGCTAATAGAAGAACAAAGTCCCACACCTGGGGCTGCCTATCTTCCGCCTAGTGCCACAGGAGCCCTATTTGGGTCTCCCCAGTCTCTCATCCAGCCTGGCCTCACCTGCTTAGGATGGGGATGTGTGGCTAGGGGTGCTCCTTTCCTCATCTTTTGGTACACTCTCTCCACAATAAAATACCATTCTCCCTATGCAGCCCTGACTCTTCCCTGAGTCTTGAAGTGCCTCTGGCTTTCTCCCGGCATGTAGGCATGTAGACCTCTGTCCTTGGGTACAGCTTTACCCAGTGAGTATCTCTGCGAAGCTCCAGAGAACTGTGGTGGATAAAGTGGGTTCTGAGAAAGGAAGAAAAAAACCTTTGCCTTAATGTGTCGGGATCATGGCTTGCGCTGTGGATGGCTCTTACGGCTTCCAAGGAGCAGCTGCCTTAATTTGAGCCAGCCCTTAGGTAAGCCCATAATAGGAATGGCAGACCTTTCAACTCTGGCCAATGTGCAGAAGGCTACCCAGCTCCTGGATCCTGAGTTGGTGGCAGCAATTGCCTGGGCAGTTACCTCCCTTGGAATCAGTGGGTAGAGCATGGTCCATAGCTGATTGGTGTCCTAGGGTTGGGAGTTAGGTGGACCTATAGGAGGTCTATACTTAATCCTGGTCGCAAGGGAGACTTGAGGCAAATCCTCTCCAACAGGGCAAGAGCTGACATCTGAAGAAGTGACTGAGCTAGCAGAGCCCAGACATTTTCCTGCTCTTCTGCGGGCTCTGCTCTCCCACGGCCTCTACAGCCTCCTTGTCTGAACTCTACACTCACTGAGCGGCACCTGCCTCACCCCTGGCTTGTTAGGCCACTGGTGTGTGGTCTGTGCTGAGGGAGATGTGGTGGAGAACTGAGGCTGGCAGAGGATAAAGGCTGCTGGTGCCTAGCAGGCTTTCCACAGCCTGGACTCTCCCTAGGGTGCTGCAGCCTGCATTTAGGGCGGCTTTTTTTTCCCCTTAAGATATTTTTTATTTATATGAGTACACTGTAGCTGTCTTCAGACACATCAGAAGAGGATACCAGATCTCATTACAGATGGTTGAGAGCCACCATGTGGTTGCTGGGATTGAACTCAGGATGTCTGGAAGAGCAGCCAGTGAGTGCTCTTAACGGCTGAGCCATCTCTCTGGCCCTAGGGTGGCTTTTTAAACCTGGAATTTCCTCAAAGACACACCCAAATGTGTGTCTTGTCAGCCAAGTTGACAATAAAGGAGCAGCAAACTAGTCTGTGCCTCTGACTCTTCCTTTTTCTCTGCCATAAAAAGGCTGTCTGCTTCCTTGGGGAAGAGGCCTGAACTTGTTTCCAAAGGTTTCTACCAAGACTCTGGGGTTGCCACAGCTCTCCACTGCTGCCCAGAAGTGCAGATTCTTGGGTCTAAAGGCTTTCAAGAGGAGCCCAGCCCCCTGCCAGTCTGGCTGGGCTGATGAGGTAGCCTAGGAGAGAGACCTAAGGCTCTCCATTTGGTCCTGTTTTCTATCACTGGTCTGGTTCCCAGGAACTATTCCAGAGAAGGGAGCCCACTGGGAGAGGACCTGTTAGCACTTACTTTTGTTGTAGGTGATCCAGCTGCAGGTGAGTCAGGAAGGAAGATCTCCAATGCTGCGAGCGAGGCCTTACAACCTTTGGATCCACCCAGACTTGGTGTTTCCTGGTCTATTGTACTGGGAGCAGACTGTGGGCAGGTATATGGGCAGGGACCCTCTGTCTGTAGGTTGGAAACATGGCCTCAAAGTGAAGACAGGAAACTGAGGCTCTGGGATGTGGAAGATTAGAGCTGAAACTCAGGCTTGGGAGTGTGCCCTAACTACCCAGGCTCACCTGAAAACAGACTAGGTCACAGACTGAGGAGGCACTGAAGCAGGCCTAGGTAACAGTGGATGGCTGGATCCTGGGTTTGTAGGTAGGGCTTTGGCTTGGACAGCTGAACAAACCATGGTGATCGAGTAATGGATTCTCAGAACTTCCCTCTGCTTCCCTACCATCCTGTCTCACCAGGAAGAATGGCTGGTGCAGATCATCCACAAAACTCCAGACTAAATATGGATTTCACCAGGGGTTTTTTGTTTGATCTGTTTCTGTACTCCACCCTGGATGTCACGTGGCATTTAGCAGATGTATCTGAACTCCATTTTGGAAGACTTCAACCTTTTAAGGCCAAAGACATCAAGTGATAATGTGCGTGTTTAGTGTGTGCAAAGCCCTGGGTTTGGTCCTTAGCACCAAATGTACACAAAAGAATAAGATGCTAGATTTGATTTATATAAGAAATGAAAGTAAAATTCGTTATCAGTGACCAATTTAGCTTATAACCTACACAACTATTCCATTCACTCCTTCCCCTAGATAGCCATGTGGCTGTTCTCTAGTTAAGTTTTTGTTGATTATTAGAAGCCAGAGAGATGACTCTGGTTAAAATGCTGTTCCAGAGGGCGCTGTAACTCCCCCTCCAGTGGCACCTTCCAATACCCAGCATACATTCACACACATACACACAAGAATAAAATACTGGTATGTCTTGGGGGTGCTGCTCACTGTGCATGGAAGTCAGAGGACCTGCAGGAACTGACTTCCTATCTATGTGGGTTCCTGAGTTTGAATTCAGATCAGCAGGCTTGTCTGTTTAACCCGCTGAGTAATTGTGCCAAACTCCACACACTCAGAATCTTCAGTCTCTGGGGAGAGGGACACATTTTTGCTTTAAAAGCTTTTTTTTTCTTTTCTTTTTCTCCTTAACTGGGTGTGGTGGGGCACCTGTGATCCCAGGAGAAACAGAAAGCTTACTTCAAAGTTCCAGGCCAATTTGGTGAGTTCTAGGCTAGCTACACAGTAAAACCATGTCTCTAAAGATTTCTTAAGAGTTTATAGGAAGCCAGCCCTGTGGTCACAGCTGTGAACACCTTTAAGCCCAGCACTCGGGAGGCAGAGGCAGGTGGATTTCGGTGAGTTCAAGGACAGGCTCGCCAAGGCTACACAGAAAAACTGTCTTGAAAAAACAATGACTTACAAAAAACCCTAGTTTTACTTTCTAGTTGATATACACACATAAACCAGGCAACTTGTTCACATGAATACACAGGTGAAGGATGAGATGCTGCCCTACTCCTTGGTTACCCCGGCTTCCTTGAGGGTATTAAGTTTTAAGGAGGAAGCATTTTCTATAAGGGTCAATTTAAATATATGTGGATAGACTCCTATTGTATCTTGTGTGTACCTCAAAACAAGCACAGTAAAATGGCATGCTGTAATGTAGATTCCCCCTCCCCCCCCACCACTAGGCTTGCTGTTTAACTCAGGTTGGCAATCGACATACGGCTGGCCAAATCCAGCCTGCCGCTAGTCGGTGTAGACTGTTTTATTGGGACACTGCCTTAGGTGTTATCTTTGGCTGTTTTCATACAATAGAACAAAGTAGGTGGTCCTTCCTATAGACTTTCCTGAACAAAGCAATGTCTCAGACTTTCCACATCTATAGGAGGTTCCTACGCCTAGATAGTGAAGGTTTGTAAAGCTGCAACATGGTTTCCTTAGTATAAATAACACCTCACTGAATAACTTTGTACTCAACCCCATTTTCTGCGTGTGGCTGTCTGCACAGGATGATGTAGAATTACTTGATCAAAGCCTGTGTGTGTTAAGCATTTTCATAGCTACTGTTAAGTGTTCCCTGTGGAAGTTGGTTCAACTTACATTCCCAGTTCAGTCCTAAACCCCATTTCCACCTCAGCCTCTTCCTAAGCCTTTAGAAACAACCCCACATAGCTCCGATGGTTACTTTGCAGGTTTTTATTCAGATGAGACGCGAGTCCATCCACACATTTGAGAGCCCTCTTCCTCCTGCTAGAAGTTTGCCTTCCTGGTCCTAGTCTGAGGATCTTCTGGGCATTGGTCTCCCCGTGACTCTTGGGTGTCACTTTCACAAACAAGTTTTTGGGGAACAAAACTCTTAAGGACGAACATTGGGTGACAGTTGGCACCGTCAACATTCCAAATATCAGGGTTGGAAAGCCAACGGACCTGTAGCGTGTCCTCGCTCTGCGGCTGTGGGAGACTGACTTGTAGGGGGCCTAAAGTATCCTCTTCCTCCACGGAGCTTCTGTTGACACAGGTAGCTTCATGTTCAGCCAGCTTTCTGATGGGGACCACGTGGCAGGCGTTGTACTTACAGCTAGCCATCTTTTTGGCTTTCTTGGGGTTCTTCTTTCTGCATGACGCCAGGTGGTACTGGAATCTGCTGAGTGGGATTCGGTGATGTGGGTTATAAGGACAGATTTCTATAGATTCTGGCTCCATGGGGGAGTTGACTGGAAGCCAGATGTCCTGCTGCCCAGGGTAAGTGGCACACCTCACAAGGAAACCTTCCAAAGAAAGATTGTGCTGTCTTCTTCCAGGCTTTAGCCCTTGAGGCTCTGGAGTGAAATTCTTAACTCTTCAAGTTCTGTCAGCAACAGCTATGCAGAGAAAGCCATAAAAAATGGCCACCAGAGACGTTATTAATCCAGGCAGATACAAGAGCTCAAAACAGTAGCTTCCAAGGAGGTGAAGTTACCAGGTTATAATAACGCTTTGATTCAAAGGGCTAAGAGACCCTGTGTTGTCAAGGGACAGAATGGCTGGTCACAATGGGCAGCTTATGACATCAGGAACAAGGCTGTCCACTAGGTGGGGGCGTGGCTTAAGGAAAGCTGCTACTCAAATCTGTTTATGACACCGAGCCGTGAGCAGCTTCTGACTTCATTAGCGTGATTAAACCCTCTACTCAGTTTAAATCAGCTTACTTTGTTTGGTCTTTTGAAACATCTTTTTTACATCGTGTGTTTATTTTTAAGGAGTGGAATTGGTGGAACCCTTGGAGGTCGGAGAATGCCTTGTAGGAAGGACTTGGTTCACCCTCCATGTGGGTTCTGGGGATCAAATCTGGGTTATCAGGCTTGGCAGCAAGCACTTGACCCAGTGAGTCTTCCTGCCTCCTTTTCGTCCTTTGTCCTTTTGCTCCCCCCCTCCACTCTCTGTGACAAGGTCTCAATAGCTCAGGTTGGCCTTGACCTGTTAGACCCTTAAAACGAGGACCCCCACGCTCCGTCCCAGGAAAGGCTACACCCCAAATCACTCACGAGAAGCCGTCTTGATGCAAACTGCAAGAGGAATTTTATTCCAAGCGCTCTGGGCCCACAGTTGTACACCACGCAGGGGTAGAGGACTGCGGAACCCTAAGTGCAGGATCGGGACAGCTTTTATAGGGTTCACAAGGCCCGCGAGTTCTAAACCAATCATGGCAAAGCCTGCAACTCACAAACCAATTATTTTAAATTATCTAAGCCCGCGCTTTCTAGGCCAATCATTGTAGACCATCTAAGCCCGTGCTTCTAGGACCAATCAGTTCCTTATAGTCTTAGAGGTCTATATTTGCTTGGTCTCCTGGGTGGGGGTGACAATGGCAGTCAGAAGTCACTAGGGCAGGGGGGTTTCTATGGTGCAGTTTGCAGAAGCCAGATAAGCGGTTAAATCAGCTTCTCTCCTGTTAACTTACTAGGCCTGTCCTACACCCTCTACCCAGTTTCATACAGAAAGCAGGCTCCGGAACAACAAGGAGTGTGACCTTCTATCTGCTTACTGGCAGAGAGCAGGGTCTGAAATTTGAGTTATTTAGGGGTTCTTAGGTACGGGGGTTAAGGCTCCTTTAGCTTGGGGCCCTTGGAGGGGTTAGGCTATATTTTTTTTTACCCTTTCAGACCTTGATATGTAGCTGAGGATATAATCCCACTTTGTGTGCTGGGATTATAGATGTGTGTCTCTATATCCAGTTTACACGGGGCTGGGGACCAAGTCCAGGGCCTCATGTATTCATGGCAAACAATTTGTCAACTGAACTACATCCTCAGTCCTTACTGTCTGTCTGTCTCTCTCCAGTCTACCAGGTCACTTCTTACTGTAGGCAGTGACAAACGTGGAATCCTCTTGCCCCAGCCTCCCATGTGCTACAGTCTTTGCACGTGCAGCACGCCTGGCGTCATTCCTCATTTTAAAGACACTGTTAAAGAGACATTTCCACCCCTTCCTCAGTCCGTACCTTTCCCAATGCTTTGGTAATTTACAAACCGAAGTATCCATGGATGATTTACCAGCTTTTAAAAAAAAAATTGTCTTTAAATTTCGTGTGTGAGTGCTTTTCCTGCATGTGTGCACTGCATCTTGTGTGCCTGGAGCCGGTAGAGGCCAGAAGAGGGCGCTGTGGAGCTTCCGGAACCGGAGTTAGCCAGCTGTGAGCCACCATGCGGGTACTGAGAACTGAACTTGGGTCGTACGCAAGAGCAGCAAGTACTCTTAACCACTGAGACATCTCTCTGGTCCTTGATTTACCAAAATTTAAAGTTACTACTTTACCCTTTCTGAATCACATGGAGCTGTCTTTTGATTCACCCACCCACCCCCCTTTTTCCTTTTAGTGCAGGAGACTGAACTCAAGGTCTTACACAACAGTCTCTGCATTTTAAACCTGGTTTTATTACTATTATTTCTGACGAGGCTGAGTTAGGACTTTATAAATAGATTTCGGGGGAGTGGAACACACCTAACTTAAGCTTATCCCCGGCGAGCTTACAAATAGATGGGACTCAGACTATGGTTAGTTTACTTGGCTTTGATTCCCAGCAGTCCCCCAGATAACAGCGGGTTCTCCTGGCCTCATGCTCATGGTCCGTCTCCTCCCATGGTGCCCTCTCTTTTTTCCTCCTGGTCTTTCCTCTCTTCCTCTCACGGCTCCACCCCCAGCCTGGTAACTCAAAAATCCACCTACCTCTATTCCCTCCAGTAATTGGCTGTAGCCTTTTTTTTTTCTTTTTTTCTTTTTTTTTTTTTTCTTTTTTTTTTTTCTTTTTTTTTGTTTAACCAATAGTTTTAGATTAAGGAACAAGGTCTGCTGCACAACAGAAGCCGGTAACTGTGAGAAGCCAATCATAGACCTAGACTTTGGGTTCAGAATTGAGCGTTGTAACACACAGCAACAGACCAAACCACAACAGAAGACTGGAGAAAACCACTCAGTAGTTAAGAACACTTGCTGTTCTTCCCGAGGGTGGCGGTTCAGGCCCTTGTGATAGCTCACAGTTGTCTCTTACACCAGTTCTAGGGAAGCCTGGTGTCCCTCGTCTGGCCTCTGTGGACTTCTGCATGTATGTGTGCTTCTCAAGTGAGTCAGAGAAAAAAAGGACTTACATAAGAATGGAGTGGCTTCTTAAGGGAGAGTTACGTAATTCTGATCCAAAGGCCTCCCTTGAACCCCACTGCCCTTGTCATTTGGCGTTGTTGAGATTTCTTTCTCTTTCAAGAGGTTTCTCCTCTTGCAGGTGCTGGGAATGGAACCGGGGTCCTCTTGTTTCTGGAACCTGCACCCGCCTCTCCGCTGTTCCGGCTTACCTTGCCTCTTTTACCCTTAGGGAACCACTGTCCTTTCCATTCAAGTTCAACTTCCTGACTTCCCTTTGGCAGACTGGGCTGCCTCTGTCACACCCTAGTTTCACTTCTTTGGACCTTAGAGATTTATTTCATTTGTGTGTGTCTCCATGGAAGTGTATGCTGTGCGCATGTGGCATCCTCAGAGGCCAGAAGAAGGTGTTACAGGAGGTTGTCAGAACCTGATGTGGGTTCTCGGGCTGAGCAGTAAGGGCTTGTAACTGATGACCCTGTTCTCTAGCACCCACTTTTACTTATTTATTAAGATTTATTTTATGTTTATGCATGTTTTGCCTTGCTTGCATGTATGTAGGTGCACCAAGTGTGCACCTGGTGCTCTCAGAGGTCATATTGGATCTTGTAGGATGGGCATTACAGTTGTGATCCTCCATGTGGTAATCGAACCAGGGTCCTCTCTAAGAACAACAAATGCTCTAACCACTGAGCCAAATTTCCAGCAACCAACCCCCCCCTCCTTTATTCTTGAACAGTGTTTTCGTTGACTTGTAGTGAGTTGCTTTCTCTTTCCTCTTAAGCTAAATCCAGTTTTTATCAGCCTACATGAAGTTGAGGGTTCAGCTCAGGTACTCCCAATTGTGTGTGTGTGTGTATGTGTGTGTGTGTATGTGTGTGTGTGTGTATGTGTGTGTGTATGCGTGTATGTGTGTGTATGTGTGTATGTGTGTGTGTGTATGTGTGTGTATGTGTGTATGTGTGTGTGTGTATGTGTGTGTATGTGTGTGTATGTGTGTGTGTATGTGTGTGTATGTGTGTGTATGTGTGTGTGTGTATGTGTGTGTATGTGTGTGTATGTGTGTATGTGTGTGTGTATGTGTGTGTGTGTGTGCGTGCGCACGCGCATGCATATATGGAGCCAGTTGACTATTGTAGGCATTACCCACTGCTCACCTCCTTTGTGGAAGGGTCTTTCACTGGCCTGGTGCTCACTGTTAGGTTGGATTGACTGACTAGCAAGTCTCCACCTCCCATCTCTGGCACTGTGAGCAGGCACCACTATGTCGTGGCCTTTTCACCTGGGTTCCAGGGACTGAACTTGGCTCCTCAGGCTTGTGAGGCCAGAGCTTCACTGGTGAGCTATGTCCAAAGGTAGTCTATTTTCTTTTCTATGTCTGTCTTACAGGATTTTTTTTTTACGATTTATTTATTTATTTTATGTATGTGAGTACATTTTTGGGGGGTCTTCATACACAGCAGAAGAGGACACTGGATCCTATATCAGATGGTCATGAGCTACCATGTGGTGGCTGGGAATTGAACTCAGGACCTCTGGAAGAGCAGCCAGTGTTCCTAACTGCTGAGCCATCTCTCCAGCCCCTTACAGGATTTTTATGGTTGGTTTTTCCACAGCCCAATCTTTTTGTTAAGGTGAGATATTTCTCTTTCTTCTGTTCTTTTTTTGTGTGTTTGCAACTGTGACTCAGACCCACTGCCTTGCATAAGCTAAGCAAACAGTCTACACTCTGCCATGGAACTTATGGCCTCAAACTTTTTGTTTTCTATTGTTGAATTTGAGACAGAGTTTGGCTAAATTATCCAGGCTGGATTTGATCTTGCTCCTGGCTCAGCCTCCAACATGCCTCAGATAATTAGCAGGCCTGACGTAGTAGTGGTTTCTCTCTTTTATTCCTTTTCTGGTTTTGGAGCACACAGGTGGTCCATGAATGATGGATGCTCTGAGAGATTTCTGGGCCCTTGTGAGAAAACGCCAGGTAAACATGACATGAGTGTTGTAACCTCTGTCCCTCTATAACATGGGTTGTTCTAGGAGTGTGCCCCTCCCAGATGTAAGACTAGGAGTGGATTTTACTTTTGATGACTCATCACGTACACTATCCTTCAGGTTTTCACGCATGCGTTGTCCTAGCAACTGTACAGAGTTTGAACTAGTGTGACCTTGCCCTTGGGACTGTATAAGTCTGAACTCACTTGACGCTTGCTCGGGTGACCTTGCTTAATTTTCAAGAATACCCTCAGAGTATGAATTGTCAGAACTGGCTAATTGCATGAGACTTTAGCCCACCTCGGCTTTAGGATCTGCCCTCCCAGGTTCACGTGGCTAATAGACCAGTAGGTAACACCCTGTTTTTGCACATTCAGTTTCTGGAACCTGGGTGTGGCTATCTTGTGTTGGTTTTGGAAAGCTTTCGGCCACTCCTCAAATGCTGCTTCTCCCTCATTCTCCTCTTCCCCTCCCCCACTGAGGACCCTAGTGCTACACTCACTAATCCAAGCATCTCAGACCCTCTTCCACACGTGTGTGATAGACTCTCTGTGCTTTAGCTCACGGTTTCTTCTGCAGCCACAGATCTGTTGTCAGACGCCTCTTTTATGAGAATGTGTTGCACGTGTGTGTACATGTTTGTGTGGGTGTGCCTGTGTGAACAGAGGCTACAGGATGCCACTGGGCATCATCTTTAGTCACCCTTCACCTTATTTTTTTTTTAAGTGAGACAAAGTTTCTCAATAAACCTGGTGCTCACTGTTTTTTTTTTTTTTTTTTAAATCTGTAATCACGAATTCGTTGTCCTAGCAACTGTACAGAGTTTGAACTAGTGTGACCTTGCCCTTGGGACTGTATAAGTCTGAACTGTATAAGGCTGAGAATTGACCTACGGTCCTCAGAAATGCAACCAGTGCATTCTCTCTCTCTCTCTCTCTCTCTCTCTCTCTCTCTCTCTCATTATTTATTTATATACATGAGTACACCGTAGCTGTCTTCAAATACCAGAAGAAGGCATCAGATTCCATCACATATGGTTGTGAGCCACCATGTGGTTTCTGGGAATTGAACTCGGGACCTCTAGAAGAGCAGACAGTGCTCTTAACCACTGAGCCAACTCTCCAGCCTGCAACCAGTGCTCTTAACCACCAAGAATTCCCCTCACTCTACCATAGGCTCAGATATTTGAACAGTTGGTTTCCATTGGTGACTTTTGGGATGTACTGGCTGGTTTTATGCCAACTTGACACAAATTATCTGGAGCCGTGGAGGAGGGGCCTCAATTGAGAAAAGACCCCTATAAGATCCAGCTGTAGGGCATTGTCTTAATTAGTGATCAAGGAAGCAGGGTCCAGCCTATTGTGGGTGGGGCCACCCCTGGGTTCTATAAGAAACCATGTGACACAAGCCAGTAAACACCACCCCTCCATGGATCAGCTCCTGCCTCCAGGCTCCTGCCATTTGAGTTCCTGTCCTGACTTCCTTCAGTGATGAACAGTATAGTGGACGTCTAAGCTGAATAAACCCTTTCCTTCCCAGTGTGCTTTGGGCACTGTATTTCACTGTAGCAGTACACACCCTAGCTAAAATAGGGTGTGTGGTTATTTAAATGAGACAGTTCCCCTTTACGTTCAAATGCTTGAGTACTTAGTTCTTGGTGGCACTGTTTGGGTAGATTTAGGGGGCGTGGCCTTACTTCTGGTCATAGTGCTTTATAAGTGGAACACAGAAGTTAATGAACACACATCTGCCTCTGCCTCAGCACTGGTATTATAGGGGCCCATGCCCAGCTTTGTCTGTGAGTGCTGGGATCAAAACTCAGGTCCTGATGCTTGTGCAGCAAGCACTTTGCCTGCTGAGCCTTGTACCCAGCCCTTCCCCACTGGCTCATAATTTGGGTATTTATGGTTTGTGGGTCTTAGGCTATGGTGGTTTTTCCACTGCCTTGAACAGTTTCCTGCTCTATGCAGACAGAACAAGAAGTTTGCCGTTTCATGTTTTAAAGCTTGAGGTGATTAAAAACTGTGTTCTTGGGCTGGAGAGATGGCTCAGTGGTGAAGAGCACTGACTGCTCTTCCAGAGGTCCTGAATTCAAATCCCAGCAACCATGTGGTGGCTCACAACTATCTTTCATGGGATCCAATGCCCTCTTCTGGTGTGTCTGAAAACATCGACAGTGTACTTCCATAAAATAAATAAACAAATCTTAAAACAAAACAAAACACCTGTTCTGAAGCCTGTGGACCTATTTTTTGCAAATTCATTTTGGTTTGAGTAGAGAGGATCGATCCTATTAAGTAGTTTAAGCTAACCTTGAACTGGCAATCCTCCTGCCTCAGCGTCCTAAACTGAGCACTGGAATCATAGATGTATGCTACCCTTGCCATCTAACTAGTTTTATTTAGCAGCTTGCTGTTCATTACCTTTGGAAAATCCTTAGTAGCACAAATTCTGTTGCCCTAATGTGTAAAATAGATGTGTCTTCCTCCTGAAGAAGCTTGCCAAGTAGTAATTCAGTGCCAAGGACCGCCACAGTGCCAGGGACCACCTCCACCCAAGTCACAGCCTCCTTAGTTGGCAAGCTCCTATACCTCATAAAGACTGGCATAAGGGCATAAAAGCCCGCGAGCATGGCTCTCACTTTTACCCTCCTTTATCTTGTAGCTCAGCTGCTTCCCTGGGAAGCCTTCCAGAGCCTCACTGGGTGGAAAGAAACATTCAGATGCTTCCCTGTATTTGTGAAGCTGGAGCTCTCAGTACCTCGGCTAGACATGGGAAGCATCCCTTGCTCTGGGGGTGAGGGTGGGGTGGGGATTCTCACTACTGTTCCACTTGCACCACACAGGGCAGAACCGAAGCCCAAATTGCACATCATTCTAAGCGGGTTCCTGGTTTTTCTGTTTGAGGCAGTGCCTCCTATATCTCAGGCTGGCCTCAGACTCAGGTGCATCTGAGCATGCTCAGAACTTCTGACTCTGCCCACCTCCTGCTTCCACCTCCTGTTGTTAGTGCTGTGTGTGCATGAGAGGGAAGTGGGGAGGGAGAGGAAGAGGGAGAACGCAGTACCAGGGTCTCATGGCTGCTAGGCAAGCGCTATACAAAGTGAACTACATCCCAGTTCCTATCAGGTTTTTTTAAAAAACATATTTATGTATATGAGCGCACTGTAGCTGTCTTCAGACACACCAGAAGAGGGCATTAGATCCCATTACAGATGGTTGTGAGCCACCACGTGCTTGCTGGGATTTGAACTCAGGACCTCTGTAAGAGCAGTCAGTGCTCTTAACTGCTGAGCCATCTTTTCAGCCCTCTATAAGGTGTTTTGGGTCTCTGATACTTTGCTCATGTCTCTGTTTTTAGGTTTGCACCTAAAAATGGCCCCCGAGGCTGGAGAGGTGGCTAGGTGGTTCTCTTCCGGAGAACACATTTCTTTCCCAGCACTCATATCAGGGAGCTTCCAACTGCCCATCACTGCAGTTTCCGATCTGATGCCTTCTTCCGGCCTCACCCAAGGCACTGCATTCACATAAGCCTTGAGCTTCTTACAGGACCCGAGCGTCAGTACGAAGACCATATACCTAATAGTCACATAATTCATAAAGAAGCCCAGAAGTAGATTACAGTTGCTCTATATTAACACATACACATAATGCAACTTCAACAACAGCGCTGGGAGCTCTACTTCATGGGCTTTGCTCCCATTTTAGACCAAGTCTCTGCTTGTTATTTTGCCTCCAAAAAGGGGGCAAGGAAGGCATGACTGTTCTCAAGGATCTCTATTTTCCGGCCAGGCATCAATAAACTATGACCTGTGGCCTGAATCCAGATCTGCTCTTGTAAGGAAAGTACGAAATCGTGAAACCTCACCAAACCTACTGTTTACATAG
The DNA here is from genome assembly GCF_963924665.1 of Micromys minutus. Classification (NCBI taxonomy): domain Eukaryota; kingdom Metazoa; phylum Chordata; class Mammalia; order Rodentia; family Muridae; genus Micromys; species Micromys minutus. Next base: position 45,653,140 of record NC_137980.1, on the reverse strand, counting down.
CGTCTACTGGTGGCTGCAACTTATTGGAGTAGTTTGAGCAGTCCAGATGTTTGCCGGCTGGCCCATTCTAGGGCTTGCCACCCAGTTCCTGCTGCATTTGTAATCAGCAGGAGTTCTTTCCAAATCCCTTATCAACAATGGCTCAGAAAGCAGACTAATTGCTCAGGTTTAAATCCTCCGGCCCATTGCTTAATAATTTTGTGACTTGGGCAAGGGGCATGTGAACATGTGTGTGCCTTGAATTTTCTAATCTCTATCAGTGATTTGGTTTTGTTTTGTTTTTCAGCAAGTTTAGTGGTTTTCTTTATGTTGGACTTTATAGTGGTCAGTATTGTTAACTTGCTAGGATCTAGAATCCCATAGGAGATGACCTATATATGGTCTGTACTATCTCACGGGGTGACATCCCAGGCTGAGTGAAAAGGAGAAGTAATATGCACCATAGCTAGCGGTCATCTCTCTCCGCTTCCTGACTGCAGATATGATGTGACCACTGTGTGTCCTTTGTATATGGTGGACTGTATCCCTCAAACTTTGAGCCAAAACAAACTCTTCTTCCCTTGAGTTGCTTTTGTCAGGCACTTTTGTTGCAGCATGAGATAAGTGACCAATACATTATTTCTTAATTAAATTACTGGTCAGTGCCTCGTAGCTTTCTACTTTTTTTTTCTCAGACTTATTTATTTATTATATATAAGTACACTGTAGCTGTCTTCAGACACACCAGAAGAGGCATTGGATCCCATTACAGATGGTTGTGAGCCACCATGTGGTTACTGGGAATTGAACTCAGGATCTCTGGCCATCTCTCCAGCCCAGCTTTCTACTTCTTTGAGGTCCATTTTAAATGGCATTTATTCATATCTTTCCACGTCTTGGCCATGGTGTTCAGTTCCTACAGGATCTTGAAATCCCTGGCTCTGGCTCCACTGTGAAGGCATGTGAAGCTTGCCTGTTTTTACCTTTAATGGGGGGAGGGCACAGCATCACGACCACTGGCCTTGTAGAATGACATGGGGTTGGGGGGGTGCAGGCTTAGCTTTGACACGCACACCACTTCCTAATCCTTATACCATCAGGAACACCGGACAGGCAGGGTCAGGCTGATAAGCTCAGAGGTCTAAAGTAGAAATGTAAGGTTCACCATGGTAAAGAGTAATAAAACTTGTTTGAGCACGTGCCTGGGATATGGCTACAAAGTGGGGGGGGGGGATCTGCTTGCTGTTATCAACAGGGTCTTACTGGTCCTCTGTAGCAGTTCATGCCTCCATCTAAAAAGAGATGGGGCACGTGGTGAGCCATGCACGATCTGTGCATGTGTGCTTTATATGTGTGATGTATGCATGTGTGTGAGCAGGCCTAGAGGCCCAAGGAGGCATTGGGGTCTTACAATGCTCTGCCATATTCCTAAGACAGATCTCTCACTGAACCCAGAGCTAGGCTGGGATCCAGCCTGCCTCAGAGGTTCTCCGGTTTCTCTCCCCAACAGCATTGGACTTAAAGGTGTGTGCACAGGCACACGTGGCTTTTCACATGGGCGTTGGGAATTCAAACTCATGCCCTCATGTGTGAGCAACAAGTGTCTTTACTCACAGAGTCCTCTCCCCAGTGGCTTTCCCTGGCTTTTAAAGCTGCTACCAGGGAATGATAGACACCACTCCTAGTGACCGTTCACTGCTTAAAGTCTGCGAGCTTCATGGTCCTAGGAGTTGCCAAACTTCCAGGTACAAAGCCTTGTCCACAATCCCGAGGACTTTCCTTGTCCCTTTGCTTCAGTGTGCATTTCTTCTTCTCCAAACACAGAACATACTCCCACCTCTGCCAGGAAAGAAACTAATGTCCTGGCTCAGAGTGTGGAGCACCTTGAAGCTGGACAGGATGCTAGCACTCCCTGTGATCAGAGAGTTGGTTGATCAGATGGCCTTTGGGTTGTTTTATAATGAGAGACTCTCTTTATTAGCAAGGGTTTCTCCTCTGACTTTCTCTGGGTAATTCTAAGCACCCCATGCCTCTGAGGAATGTCACATAGACTTAGTAGCTTGATTATAGGGTCAATTTCTTTTCTCCTGATAAAAACCTATTTAGCTGGCACTTGAGATTTCTGAAATGCTTCCCCATGCTAATGAGACATTTTGGGATCCTAAGCCCTCAGCCTTTGCTCATTCTGGATGCTTCTACCCTCAGTCCCCCAAAACTTTATAAGCCTCGAGTCACCCAAAGTAAAGTTGATCATCCTACTGAAAGCTGGACCTGGTGTGGTCATTCACCGTACAGGCCTTCCGAACCCCTTCCCCAACTTCTCTGTGAACCTGTAGGCTGATGATCTATGAAATCGGGGAGAACCACAAGGAAACACCCCAAGGAAGATTCCAGTTTGCCCTGCTCAGACTATATCTTTGGTAAAGTGTGACTTCCTACCATGTATATGACAGACGCTCTTTTTGTGGAATCTGAGGCTCAGGGGAAGCCCTATAGGAAAGCAGCAGGCACTTTAACTCTCGATCCACACAACCCAGAAAGTGCCTTTTCATGACCAAGGATCCAGGCTGCAGTTCTGGACCCCTGAAAGGCCACATATGGAGACAGCAATGGTAGCGTTTCATCTGCCCTGGAAACCATGTTACAGGAGGTAGGCTCTTAGGGTGTTTAATGGCCAAACACACATTAGCGCAGCAGGCAGATGTTAAGTCCATTAATGATAAAGGGAGATCAGAGTGCTTGTGCTTCTAAAAGATGTCTTGAGTGGCCCTTCAGCCAGCAGCCTGTTCCCAGCATTTTTTTTCCCTGAGCTTGGGACCGGAGAGGTTGCTCACCATGGTAACCTGAGCAGAGAGCAGGATGCACACACATCTGTCTGAGTAGTGCTTTTCAGATCTGCCCACATGGATAGGATTTATAATGTAGGTGAGATCAGAGCTGCTCTCCAACGACCTGCATCTTTTCCCAGGAGATGCTACCAACAGTCAGTAACATGGAAACAGAGAGGGCAAGATTCGAGGGCAAGATTCGGCGGGTGTAGAAACAGCTTCCCCCAAAATGAGAGCCCATGTGTCAGGAAGGAGTAGGGAAGGGAACATCATCTACACAGCTGTGGGGAAAGTCACCATCCTGTGTGGCTGCTTTAAGGTCACCCATGTTTCTATCTATAACCCCCCTGCCTTGCTATGTAAGTAACATTAATAAGCTCATTGGTTCCCCGGGGGAACCTTGGTGGATCTGGGCTTTGCTTCATTGGGACCTTATTTAGGAGGAAGCAGGTAGATGTTGCCTAGCCCCGACCCAGGGTGAAAACTGCACGTTCCTGTTTATAGTCAGAGGCTCAGTCACGTGGCTGCTTTCTAGTAGCATCAGCTGCCAGCCAGGGGGAGGGGTCAAGCTCTTCCAGTTCATCTGGTGAACTCTAAGGACACCTCATACTGACAATGGAGTCCTACACTACTAATTTATTTTATTTTTTGATTGTGTGTATATGCGGGTATTTGTGTGCATGTGTGAGTATAGATACCCCCTCCCAGATGCAGAAAAGTGCCTGGGGTCCTTTGGGGTCCTAGGCAGCTGTGTGTCTCTGGACATAGGTAGTGGGGACCGGAAGTGGGTCCTCTGCAAGACCAGCATGTGCTTCTGGCTCCTGAGCCGTCTTTCCATGAGCGCTATCCTCCTGTAATCAAAACTCTACTCTGTACCTGATAGTAAACTACCTTCTCTTTCCTCCTGCTTTTTAAATTGGGTGTCCACAAACCTGGGCCCTTCCCAAGTGTTTACAAGAAGCCTCGTGTGAGGCTGGCTCACTCTGATTCTTACCTCTTCTACCTCATGTGTTTAATATTTGTTTTTCTTCCCAGGTTTAACTCAGTGCTTGTTTTCTCTTTTGGGGTACATGCTTCCTTTATTTTCCGTCTTCCTTGTTTAATGACAAAATTCGCACAGAGCGATGGGGGGAGGGGGTGTTGGTTCCATTCCCCAAGTTTCTCTGCCTGGGGTTCCAGCCCCGATTATGCTCTCAGCTGCTTATTATGGGCAATTCTCTTCCTTTTGTTTGATCTACTCAATTAGGAAATACATTTCCAAGTGATTGGTTTTTGTTTACCTTGGGTTTAACATTTCTGTCTTTATTGCATTGTGGATAGTGTGGCCTTGCCAGCAATGGCTTCTTAATGACTTAGGTGCTTTTGTGACCCAGAACCTATCAGTGTTCGAATTCAGGGAGCCAGTGCTTTTGTTTCTTCCCCAAAATGGAAATATTTATGTTTTAATTTTTAAAATTGTTTTAAATGATTCATTTATTCAGCGTATGGGTTCACATGCGCCGTAACGCACAGATGTGCCATGCGCACATGCGTGTGTGTGTGTGTGTGTGTGTGTGTGTGTGAAGCCGCTGGGCTCTTTCCACTGTATGGGTTCTAGAGATCAAAGCCAGGGTGCCAGATACCATTGTAGGACAAGCTGTAGCAGAAGGATTGTTTTTTTATATGTTAATAGTCCTGATTTTGTTTTTAGTTATCCCCCCCATGCCCCACCCCCTCGCTTCTCTGTGTCTCCCTCCTCCGCATGGCAAAAGAAATTGTTTTTCCCATGTATTGAAGGAACTCAAGTTGCTGTTTTTGTTGTTGCTTCTGCGGTGCTGGGGTTTGAACTGAGCACACTGCGCTCCACCACTGAACTACATCCCCCGTCCCTCAAGGTTCTCTTTCACAGTGAATTAGTCTCATAAATACATTTACTAGTGACATAGAAATAGGACTAGTGGTACTGGGAACACCGATAATGGCAGCATCAAAGACTAAAGTAGGAGGTCTCGCCACGCGCGGACAGGTACTCAGCCACCAGGAAGTCACTAGCTAGTAGGTGACCCTGGAGACTGCCCTCTATTTGGGAAACCCGCTGCTGCTATGCAGCCACTTACCACCAGAGGGCAGCACTTCCCCGGTGTCTGCTATGGGCCGGAGATCAGCTCAATAGGGAGGAATTTATTCCTTGGGAAAGATCCTTGGGACTGAAGTCTGGGACCACCTCCCTTCAAAATTACCAGGGCACTTGACAGTTGTAGAGTGGTTTGTGTGTGTGTGTGTGTGTGTGTGTGTGTGTGTGTGTGTGTGTGTGTGTGTGTGTATAAAACAAACATTAAGTAGGGTGGATGGCTGGCGGTTGGTTTTGGATAAGTACCAGATGTCTTTTTTGTTTTAAAGCCTTTTTCTTATCCATCCATCTCATATATGTGTGTGGGAAACATGTGGGTGTGTGTATATGTGTCTGTGCGGGTGTGGGCATGTGAGTAAGGAAGCCAGAGGCAGAGGGCAGACATTTTTCTCTATCCCTCTTCCCTGCAGCATGAGGCACAGACATTCACCACCATGATCGACTTTTTATGTGGGTGGTCATGTTTGCCTGACAGGTACTTCACTGACGGAGCCATCTCCCCAGAACCCCCTAACCCTTTCTCAAGCCCAGGCCTTTGTGTGTCTAGGAGACACATTGCAGAAGAGGTGCATTTATTATGAAGCTACAGGACTGAGAGCCCCTCCCCCTTAGGCGGTTGTGCTTGGCTTGAGAGCTGGAAGGTGAGAGGAACCCATTAGGCACCCAGAGTGTTTCAGGCATGAACATCTCTCCTGTGCAAAGGCCCTGGGGTAGGCGTGAGCTTCCTCTGTACAGGAAAGGACAAGTTGGAGGCATGGCTGGGGCAGGAGAAAATGGTCAGTAGCAGGCGGGGGCTGGGCACTTCAGTGAACTGAACTGAGTTGTAAAGAGGATTTGGTGTCATGGCATGCTTGAAGCACCATGGTGCTCAGCTCATAGAGTGGAGTGAACTGGATGTAGCAGAAGGTGGGGGGGGGGGGCATCTGTGCAGAGGCACAGCTGCTTAAAGATTAAAGACAGAACCTGGGGAACACACTGGAGAGGTGCAGGACCAGCTAAGGAGCCCCGTTTTAGCTAGGTGAAAGTTGCTGTTTAGTGTGGGCTCTCACTGGAAACAGAGTGCAACTGGAGAACACATTGTTTTCTTTAACTAGGCCAGGATGACTAATTATCAAACTCACTTCAAAGGTTACCCTGCGCAGAGGTGCGATTAGGCGGAGAGGAGAGCTGGAACCCCAATTCATTCCGAAACCCCCAGTAGATAGAACTCGTGTGTGGTTTCGGAGCACAATGACTGTGAACGTTCTCTTTAACACAGCTGTCACCACAGGGGTGACGCGAAACAGAAAGCCGCTTTGCATCTGCCTCCTGGAACATCCGGGGCAGCCCATGGCAGAGCTTGAGATCTCTGCCCGACTGTTTAAGGAGGTGCCACTGTCAGGGCGACAACAGTGCTGGAAGGGCAGGGTACCAGACCTGGAACGGGGGAGCTGTTGCTAGGTGTGGCTTTGTCACATAGCAACCACATCCCACCTGGCCCAGGCCTCTTTAGTTTTCTTGCTCAGTGACATTCATGAGGGCTGCAACGTCTGGGTGGCACCTTCAGCTTCCCGAACTTTAGTTTTCTTTTGGTCACTTTAGAGTTCTCTCGGGGGTGGGGGGTGGGGGTGGGGCTGCCCTCAGTCTATGGGCCATCCCTACCTTGGAGATCTAGTGACTTTAATTCCTGTAGTCCAGACCCTACTGGGAACAAACCTCCTTCTTTCCTATCCTAGAAGGGTAGGGCAATGGTTTGATTTGGTGATGTGGGAGCCCACTGTGATCCCATGTAGGGATGTTACAAGCACACTAGATTTAACCCAGGGATGCAGCTGGTCTGATGCCTTAGAGGTCCCTGAGCGCCCCTGCTTCTCCACAGGATTGGCAAAGGGACAGTCATTGAGTTAGCATCAGTGCCAAAGATGAACCGGTGCTTTCTAAGGGTCAAGCGTACCTCTAGACACTTGGCCAACATGGCCACGTTTCCCTGCCTGAGTTAAGTTGTCAGCCACTCCTACCTGAGGAACAGAGAGGCTCTGACAGTTTCCCAAGGCCACACAGTAAGCAGGGCAGGGTTGGCACCGCTGCTCAAGCCGGCCTACTCCTGCCCGGCCGCCAACCTTGCACACTAACTCCCTCTTCTCTTTTAATGCTCACAACGGCAACAAGCCTGTCAATAGGCACTGAGTGGTGGTGGTGGGGGGCTCTTCCTGAAAAAAGAATTATAAAGTTATTTATTTATTTGTTTATGTGCACATACCCATGGCCACAGTTTTTGGGAGCCCGTGTTTGTCTGTTACCGGGTAGGTCCCAGGGACTGGACTTAGGTCATCAGGCTTGGTAGCAGCTGCCTTCACTGAGCTATGTCACTGGACTGTCAAAGGCTTTTTCAGGAGACAGAATGGAGACCTGGCATCCTCCCTTGGCCCCTTGGCCTGGTTTGGAAGGCACGAGGCCTCACGCCCATGTTAGCTTTTCACGTGCCCCCTCCTGTGACCAGACTCAACAGTGGCATACTTCTGGCGCTCACACCAAGGAGAGAGCCCCCCCCCAGTGCAGGGTGTTGGCCACGTGTGGCATGTTGCTTCAGTAATCTTGGAAGCACCTGATGCTGCCCGAGTGTCAGCCTTACACCTAAGCCAGCCTGAAGCCAGGCACACTGGTTCTCCTTTGAGCTAACCGGAAGAGGCTGCTGGCCTGCCTACTGACTCCAAGGAGCTAACTGGAGACCAGTTTCCTCCGAACAGCAGGAGGGTCGGTTCCCACATCAGAAGTTGCCTTGTCCAACTGCTGAGTATTCCCAGGAAGCGATCGGTGCTGAGATGGAACAGAAACCACCATTATGGAAGACTGTGATGCCCAAAGGCCATTCCTGCATCATTTTAGCGATCTCAAAAGGCTCCAGGTAAGTAAAAAAATTCTTGCTTCCAAGTAGATCCTTCTAGGAGTGCAAAGATTCCCCCAGACACGCAAATATAATCTTGCAGATTAGTTTCCAAACCTGATTACTTTCCACCTTTTTCTCATCACAGGACAGTACAGTACCAGTTCAGAACGGAAGCCCCAAGGGGCTTTTGCTGTGTGTGCTTGTGGGTGTGTGCATGTGTCAGTGCATGTAGGTGGGACGCATTCTAGTGCTTCCGCGTTCAAGGGCAGCTTGCTCATCACATCAAGACCTGGTCTCAGAAAAATCATTCTAATAGACATGTGAGCATTCGCCATGGCTTTTATTGGAGTTTCCTTGAGAATGTTTTTTGTTTGCTTACATGTTTTGTTTCTAAGACAGGGTTTCTCTATGTGGTACTGGCTGTTCGGGAACTTACTCTGTAGACCAGGCTGTCCCGGAACTCAGAAATCTGTCTCTGGCTCCTAAGCACTGGGATTAAAGGCATGCACCATCACTGCATTCTACCATTCTACTACTACTACTACTACTACTACTACTATTATATAAAAACTGTTTTTACTTCTTGTGGGTATATGTGGACACATGTCATGCTGTGTGTACAGAGGTCCAAGGTCATTCATTCATTCATTCATTCATTCACACCCCAAATGCTGTGCCCTTTCTGTCTTCCCCTCACAGAGTCCCTCCTCCCACCTCTTCCCTTCTCCTCTGAGAGGGTGGACCCCGCCTCCCACACACACATCAAGTCTCTGCAGGATTAGGTGTATCTTCTCCCGCTGCAGCCAGACACGGTAACCATGTTAGGAAGTCAGGCTACACCTTTATGGACAACCCCTGCTCATTTGTTGGGGAACCCACACGGAGACAGAGCTATGCATGTGCTACGAACGTATTGGGGGTCTCGGTCCAGCCTGTGTATGCTCTTCGCTTGGTAACCCAGTCTCTGAGAGCTCTGGGGGGTTCAGATTAGTTGATTCTGTTGGTCTTCCTGTGGGATGCCTATCTCCCTCAGGGCCTTCAATCTCCCAACTCTTCCCTAAGAGTTTGAGGACCACTTTTGAGATTCATTTCTCTCCTTCCACCATGCGGGTTCCAGGGATCAAACTGAGGCCATGAGGCTTGTCAGAAAGTACTTGCATCCGATGAGAAATCTTACCAATCCATAGAAAAATATGAGTTTTAATTTTAGATTTTTGAGACAGGTTTGGCTCCATCGCCCAAGCTAGCCTCATTTCTTTTCTTTGTTTCTTTTTTGTTTCTTTCTTTGTTTCTTTGTTTCTTTCTTCCCCCTTTGCTGTGATAAAATACTCTGATGATCAAGGGAGAAAGGGTTTATTCTGGATCAATATCTCAAGGGTATGGAACAAGCCCATCATGACAACCACATCCACACCAGGAAGCAGTGAATGGAACACCCACATTGCAGGAAACAGTGAATGACGCGTATGCAGCTCCCATCCCCATTTACAGAGTCCAAGGAAAGGTGCTGCCCCCAGTAGACTGGGCTTCCCACCAAAATGAATGCAACCAACATAGTTCTGCATAGGCATCCGCAAGACCCTTCTCCTGGGTGATTCTTGTCAAGCTGACAGCTGCACCCGTCATAATGGTGCACCCAACCTCCACTCCAGTAACATCTTCAGCTTTCAACTGAGTCCGAGTCTCCACCCACTGTCTGTCTTTCTCAGAAGCCGTGATTTCTCTAGACACAACTCCATTTCCAGTAGGGCCCATTCTACCCCTTACATTTATAGGTAAAGTTCTTGTCTGCTTGTTTCCTTTTACCGAAATAAGGTCTCACATAGCCCAGGCTGGGCTCACACTTACTATGTAACAAACCGATTTAGAACTTGTGATCTTTCTGCATACACCAGAGTGTTGGGATTAAAGACATTTGCCACTGTGCCTAGTTTTATTTGGTCTTGGGGTTTAGAACCCAAGACTTGTTCATGCCAAGGAAGCACTCTGGTAACTGGGTGCGATTCTTACCATTCATTTGTAGTTTGTCTGTAACATCTTGGTCTCGACAGATTCTTTATTAACCGAGCCAGCCAGCCGCTGCCCTCACCCCATGCCCCATACCGCTTGAACTCATTTCTTAGTGTATCTGAGCAGGCGTGATGAAAGTTGAGGACTTTATTTTTTGTTGTGGACATTTCCCCTTCAGCTAAGGGGTCATGATGGGGTGAAGGCCAGACGGTGGAGAAGCTACTGGGATCGCATCTGCTGCTTTTCCAGTCACTGTGATAAAGTGCTCTGGCAAATGCAGTCTAAGGGAGAAAGGTTTTTGGTTTTGTTTTTCCCCCTCTTTGGCTCACAGTTCAAGTGTACAGCTCATCAGGCAGGAAGTCAAGGTGAGTGCAGGAAGCAGCCAGCAGCCAGTTTTCTCTTTGAGCCCAGGGGAGGCACACACCCTCCTTAGGGTGTGTCTTCCTGCTCCGGTTAACTTAATTACCATAATTCCCTTCAATTGTGCCTGGAGGCTTGCTAAGTGATTCCAGCTCCTATGGCTTTGATAACCAGACCACTCACAACATTCTCTTCACAATCTTTGGAGGGAATGAGATTTGGTAAATGTGTCTCCATTTCCCCTTAGAGTGTGGGTAGTTAATAAATACCCTTTGTCCCCAGGCTACTTAGGCATGTGCCCAACAAGAAAAGCCCCGCTTTACACCCCAATCAATATAGGTGCTAGATGTTGTCCACAGGGCAGCTGATGGCTGAGCCGGGCTGGAGTGATGGAGGGGGTACAGTATTGTGTGAGAGGGAGCAGGAGCCAGACAAGCAGCCCAGTCGGTAGATGGAAATGCTGGCAGTGGACGAGTACCCCTGTGGCTGGTTACCCGCAACCCCCATCAGGGTAGCTATGTTTACTACCCAAGCTGGCCTCAAAATCTCTAGGTAGCTGAGGATGACCTTGAACTCCTGATCCTCCGGCCTGGGATTACGTTTGTGTGTCTCCACTCCCTTGTATTGAGTTCATGTTCGGGAAATCCGACCCAGGGTCTAGTGCATGCCGGGCAAGCAAGTGCTCTACCAACTGAGCTCTGTCTGTTGTGCCCTCACATCTCCAGCTGCCTCAGGGATGTGTGCCAGCATCCAAACAAAGCCCATGGCTGAAAAGCTGGAAGGGTCTGGCCAGTGGGTTAAAGGACTGCGTCCATTAAAAGGTCCTGTTGCCAGGGTCCATCTGTAGATGTTTTGAGAGAGATGGGAAGGCACAGGACCTACTAATATGATACACAGTTACTGCATCCGTGCTGCCGTCAAGGCTTGAGAGATGCGCTCTTTTGTCTAATTAGCTATTGTGGCTATGTCTCCATGGTGACTTTTATGTCAGTACTCAAAAGACACGTGTGCATCCATTAGAGGGATGTAGTTGCCAAACACAAGTAGTGGGCCCAGGATGGAGTGGCTTTTTACAGCACAGGCACGGAGCTGCTTCGGAAAGTACCAGAAGGATGGCTGTTTTGAGCCACAGTCAGGGGGGCAGGTGGTGAGACCTGGAGAGTGAGGTGCTTGCTCCCGTGTGTGTGTGTGTGTGTGTGTGTGTGTGTGTGTGTGTGTGTGTGTGTGTATTGGGGACTCCCCAGGGAAAGAGTCCTTTATTATCTTCTGAACAGATGCCAAACATATTTTTAGTGAAGGAGCCAGAAAGGTGTTAAAAATTGGTTCAGAAGAAAAGCCAGACCTGGAGTATAGGCATCTGAGGGTGAGAAAAGCAGGTGTGATGGTGCGCCCCTGTAACCACAGGACTTGGAAGATGGTCAAAAGTTCAAGGCCAGCCTCGGCTATTTTCAAGTTCCAGGCTAGCCTAACCTACAAGAAGCACCTTAAAAAAATAACAAAAATTTGGTTAATAGATTGAGAAAGTTGATTCTCTTAAAACAACAGGTAGAGGGGCTGACAAAATTTAGCCTTTGATCTTTTTTTTTCCCCTTCAGTGTTGGGAATTGAACTCAGAACACTGTGATTAGAAAGCAGTTCTTCCTACCATCAAACTCCTGTACCCGTGAACACTGTAACCTGTGCCCAAGATTTTTGTTTGTCAAGGAGAGTCCAGTTTACCCAGTGGGCTCTTTGATGACTCAGTGACTGGCCAGGACCAGGCACTTGATAAAGACTGGACCACCAGGGTTTGGGTCTTTGTGTATCAGGATGGGCAGATGCTTCTGGGGTTTGTCTCACTCTTGCCCAGAGTTTTTAGAATGCAGAAGGCCCAGAGTGTGGTCGGTGCAGGACAGGCTGTGGGGCTTGAGAGGCAAAGCTAGATTTCCCAGGAGAGTGGAGACAGATGCCAGAGTTGGCCTACAGGCCACTGCTCAGACCCTTGAGGGCCACACTTCCAGGGTCCTGTTTGCTGAGGAATAACCTGCAAAGGGCTTTTGTATCTCTCCTGGCTGCTTTGTCTGCTGGGTTCGCAGGACTGATCAGATGCCCAGCTAGTCTGCCAGGCTCAATGTGAGCTGAAAGGAGAGTTCCAAACATGAGTTCTCAGGTGTATAGCCTACAGTCCTAACAGGAGAATCTAATCACATCACACCTACCTGGAGGTGACTCAACCTGGGCCCAGGAAGCAAGTAGCACAAATGGTACTGTTTTGAAACATAGAAATCGACCACCCCTCAGTAGTCAAGTGTAAGACGCTTGACTGTCAAGTTTAAGACAGCTAAGGGGGCCAGGATGGCATTCTGGGAGCATTGATTGGGGAACCTCAGACCTTCTGTCTTCCTCTGGCCTGGTTCACAGCTTGGCTGTCTAGTGAACCATTGCATTTTAGGGTGCTGGTGGGGCCCTAGGAGTTTACAGGTCATGTGATAATTTCTCATGGACAAAACCCAACGGCTGTGGGGATGGGAAGTCTGTGCTTCTGAGACAGCATGAAGACCAGAGTTGGATCCTAGCACCCATATAAAAAAGCCAATGTGGCAGCTTATATCTGTAAACCTAGTACTGGAGAAACAGAGACAGGAGTATCTTCGCCCCTCCTCTCAGCCTTCTGTATTCTTTTTTTTTTTTTTTACATTTATTTATTTTTATGTATATGGGTGTTTTACCTGCTTGCATGAATATGTACCATGTGCATGCAGTACCACTAGAGACCCCAAGAGGGCGTTGGAACTGGAGCTACAGACATGTGGGTGAGTGGCCATGTGGGTGCTGGGAACAGAACCTGAGTCCTCTGTAAGAGCAGCCAGTGTTCTTAACCACGGAGCCACCTGAAGCTTCCTTCTGCATTTTTAATACTCATATCACACTTAATGAAAAGCTGGAAATGTTAGTTATGACTTTCCAGTGCCGGGCAGGCCTCTGTCTCCGTTCTCATAAATCAGTCTTCACATCATTTAAGGTCTTTGCCCCATGGGCTCCTTGTCTATAAAGAATGACATCGACAATCCCTTCCTCACAGAATGTTTGCAACACCCTGGCTGTCCATTCAACAAGTACTGCAGGTGCCCAGCACGGTTTAGAGTATGTCAGGGAAGCAGAGAGTCAAACTCGGAAATCACAGGCTTCCAAGTGAGCACGGGTACACAGGGTGAGAGACAAGATAGGGCATCTTTCAGAGGCAACTTTGAGACTCAGGGCCACCCTCCTGTTCATAAGACAAGACCCTGGACCTGTTTCCACCCCCTCAGGGCTGTGTTTGCTAGTGGGGTTGACTTACATCTGGCTCCGTGCGTAGATCGTCAGCTGCACTGGTTTTGAAAGCCTGCCTAGAACAGCAACTGGGCCAGTGAAGGCCGAATGGATTCAGGTTTGCCAGGGCCCATCTTCTCTAGAATCTCTGGGCGTTGCAAATTGTGAATTAGAGCGAACCACTTTTCACAAGCTGCATCATGGAGGGCTGAGAGCTAGCAAGCCCAGCAAAGAAGTGCTTTCTCCCCCACTGCTCTGAGAAGTGGGGATTCTAGGCCCCCGAGCCCTGCAGGCAGGAGAGGGTTAAGAGAGAACTGTGCATTTCCACTGAACAAGAAAATCAACTTAGAAAAGAAATGTGTATTGGAAAATATCTATTTGCCTGCAAAATAATGTAAAAATAATGAGCTCCTATTCCCCTTTGATGTGCAGCGCACGCTTTTAAGGAAAGATTCTGCATTTCTGAGATACTGGGCCTGCCGAGTAATGAAGTGGTTGTTATGGCAACAACTTTCAAAAGCAAGTATTTTTCTGAGAGATGTGCTCCACACAGCCAGCGTGAGAGGGAAAAACATGAAAACAGAGACAGGGGGATGAGCTAAACAGAAGATATCGGCTGCAGAGAGCATCCGCTCTGGTTCAGATGTGTTCACTCCAGCTCCTACCATCCTGACCTGGCTTGCAGACCTGAAGAGAAAGCTATCTTGTGCTCTCTCTCCTGATGGCTCTAGAGGGACTGTGGGGGGGAGGGAGGGTGTCCATCATTGTCCCACTAAACGGTCCTCTCCTTCCCTGCTGGCCCCACCCTCAGCCACTTCCCTCTTCACCCACCCCCACAGCTCTCTCCCAGGTTCTTTGCTTCAAGTGCATTAGAAGCAGCTCCCAGTCCCCAGCCCCCCATTTCCTTTGAGGCCCCGGTTTTTCCCTGGCATCCGTGTTTCCTGCTCTCTAGAGATCCCAAAGGCTCTGCCAATCCAACATGGCATCAACAGTTGGGGGTCAGACACGTCCTTTAACCTATGTGGCGACCCTGTATGCCTTGCAGCTTTGGCCCCACTTTGCGGCTGCTACAAAAGTTAAGTGAGTGACCCACGTTTGTCATCCAGTGGAACAGGCTCTGACTCCCTATTCCCGTTTACACCAAGCCTCCACCGGCAGTTGTAAGGACTCCTGCGCAGACACCTTTGACCATGATGTCATGAAAGTGTCCCTTCTCGGAGAGGCCATCTTGACATGAACTTACTACCTGGTAGAGAGTCTGGGCTGAGCAGACCTGTCTGGGGCAGGGGACTGCATGGAATGAAGATGTCCTGGGGACAATGTTTACTTGGTTCTGTATGTGCCTTCCTATGGTGCCCAGTCTAGATATGCACTTCGGGACACAGAGAGTCCTAGAAGGTTCTGGGTATACTGGACAGATTTCTGAAGGTCCTGAAGGCCACCAACTAATTCTTTCCCAAGACATGAAAATCTGGGATCAGGCATGTCCGACAGCAGAGGAGAAGGATTCTGGACTATAGATTACACACACATATATGTGGTATCTCATGGGAGGCAATTGTGTAAACATGTATGTGGAACCTCATGGGACAGAGTGGGCCACATGCTTTTGTAGGTCATGGGGAGAGGTATAGGTATGCTCACAGCTTTAGAGTACCTGCTTTCTCCCTGGACATATGTCCAAGCGTGTATGTCTGTGTTTCAGGAGGATGTATATACGAAGGACTTTATATGAGGAGGCATGTATAACTGTGTGCACGTGTGTGCATGCGTGTTTTATGTGCAGCATGAGGGTTGTATCCATGTACATGGACATCTGGGTGTGGCACAGAGTGTACACACAGTCGAGTGAACATGTAGGACTGTGCATCTGTGAGCCATACTGAGTCCTCCTGTGAGTGTGTGCATGAGGTGTGCACAGAGGAGGCTCGGTGCACGAGTGGAGCAGCATCTTCAGCTCAGCTCGATTGGGAAATTAGGCATGGTGCTGGCTCAACTGGGAGTCCCAGATACTATACTGTCACCCTGGCCTCCGGACCATGAAACATAAGACTTGGAGCCAGAATCAGCCTTTGAAGCCTTCTCTTTACATTGTAGCTAGAACACACACACACACACACACACACACACATACACACACACACACACACACACACACACACACAAACACACACACACACATACACACACAAACACACACACACACACACACACACACACACACACACGGAGGGTAAGATGCTTCCCAACCTGACAGCAAACTCAGGATAAAGATGGAACTTGTTTTGAATCTAGGTTTGATGGATCCCCATCTCCTACCAAGTGCTCCCACACTCCCTGAGGAAGAGAGGGGGTTAACCATGGACCGATGGGTATCAGGTACAAGCATCATAAGATGTAATGCTTAATGTTATTGGGGTAACTGTCTAAAAAATGGAAACCTTCCCTGTGTCAATTAGTTGATTGGCTATCATTGGTTTCTGGGATAGAGAAACTTGATCTTGGGGTGAACGAACCTGTTTCTCAGGGCGGGGGGGGGAGCTGGGCAATGGAAAAGGAAATTCAATTAAGCATCGGGCTGCTGAGCGACAGACGGGACTTTTAGCTTAATTGCTTGTATTAAGCAATTAAGAAAGCTACTGTCCAATGCACTCTTCACTTTCCAGCCTGGGGAGAGTCCAGCTCGTTTTCTGTGTTTATCAAGAACTCTGAGGGGGTGGGTCCCGATGAATTGCTTGGCTCCTTGGTGACAGCCATGGTCCTGGCTTTTGGGCTCACCTCACCCCCAGTTAAAGCAGAGGGATTGGAGCCTCAGAGAAACAGTCAAGCAGGTGGATGACCAGTTTTGTTTTGGGTTTTAATCCTCGTACATTGGTAAAATTGAATATGAGGCTGTTCCGGGAGCTAAAGCGCTGCATTAAAAAACAAACCAAGGGATGAAGAGATGGCTCAGTGGTTGAGAGCACTGACTGCTCTTCCAGAGGTCCTGAGTTCAATTCCCAGCAACCACATGGTGGCTCACAACCATCTGTAATGGGATCTGATGCCCTCTTCTGGTGTATCTGAAGACAGCTACAGTGAGTGTACTTACATAAAATGAATAAAAAAAATCTTTAAAAACAAACAAACAAACAAACCAAAAACCAAACCAAACCCAGCTTTCAAAACAAATGTCATTTAAAAGAAAGCCATTCCTATAATATTTAAATTAATACAAGAGATGATTGTAATGTCAAAAATGAATACACTCTAAGCTCAGTGAGTCTTGGTCTTCGGAAACTATATAACACGTTGTCTTTACCTGACTGATTTCTGAAGACCTGCTGCCTCTCTGCTTACATAGGTGAACCACCTTGTTTTTAATAGTGGAGCAAAATAAGGTTCAGAGAGGGCGAGAGGTTTCCTAGGCACACACAGCCAAGCTGTGACAGAACCAGGTTCAGACCTATCACCCTGCTCTTTTTTGAGCTCCAGGCCTGCAGGTGCAAGTGTGTAACAGCTCTTTCTTTTTCTTTGGATACTTTAGGTAAGGGAAACAGAATGCAAATCCTTTCCCAGTCTCGTGGATGGGGTGCTGCAAGCCCATTGTCCACCTAGGCATTGCTAGTTTCTGTGTTATGGGGTTGCTTGGGTATTCCATGCAGTTCACTTGGGTCGTGCCCAGCAGTCTAGGTTCAGAAGCATCAGTGGACATGGTCACTGTGCTTTTAAGTGTGATTTCGTGTGAAGAAGAGGGTCTCGTTCTTCACGCTGTTAGAGGACCATTGTCTAGTGTCATGGAGCTTGGCCCTTAAACATGGTTGGCTCCAGCGGGCAGGATCCACGGCCATGCTGGGAGCTCTCTATTCCTCTGCGGACTTGATGTTTTCTGGGATTTCCATTCCCCTCTCCGTGGTAGACCTTCTTTATTATTATTCCATCTATCCATCCATCCATCCATCTGTTCATTCACCAATACCATCTATGATGGCTAATCTCTTTTTTTTTTAAGATTTATTTATTTATTATATATAAGAACACCGTCGCTATCTTCAGACACACCAGAAGAGGGCATCAGATCCCATCACCGATGGTTGTGAACCACCATGTGGTTGCTGGGAACTGAACTGAGGACCTCTGGAAGAGGAGTCAGTGCTCTTAATTGCTGAGTCATCTCTCCAGTCCTATGATGGCTAATCTTGACTGTCAACTAGACATACCTGGAAAGAGGGACCCTTGAGTGAAGAACTGCCTCCATTAGATTGGCCTCTGGGCAAGTTTGTGGGTCATTTTCTTGACTGCTAAGTGATAGAGGAAGGCCCAGCCCACTATGAGCACTACTATCTCCAGGCTATTGGGCCTGAGCAGAGCCACTGAGGAAGCCAGTAAACAGCACTTCTTCATAGTCTCTGCACAAGATTCTGCTCCAGGTTGCTGCCTTAGCTTCCCTTGGTGATAGATTGTAACATTTAAGATAAAAGAAATCTTTTTCCCCCAAGTTTCTTTTGGTCATGGTGTTCATTACAGCAGCAGAAAGCAAACTAGGACACCATCCATTGTGAACACCCATCTACCTCATCTATTCATCCATCCATCCATCCATCCATCCATCCATTTATCCATCCTCACCCATCTATCTACCATGTGTCCATCTGTCCATCTGTAGGAGGAACTTAGCCAAACAAGCCTAGTGACAATGCTGGTGTATGTGCTGCTGATACTTCCTCCCTGAGCCAACGTAGAATCTTCCAGCACAACTAGAGGCAACTGATGGTGCTGGATCAGGCGACGGAGTGAGCCACTGAGAAAAGACAGTGTCCTACCTAGCTACTTGAGAGCTAGTGAGATGGTGGGAGGTTATAAAGGTTTGCACAGTTCCTGTAATAATGAGACTGCTTTTGGCACTTGCCCAACTCCTGGAGTCTGTGTCATTGACTCTGTGTCTTCTTATTCCTGCCTCAAGGGTCTTGGTCAGGGTTGCAAGCATCATCCACCCATCCATCCATCCATCCATTCATCCACCCATCCATCCATCCATCCATCCATCCATCCATTCATTCATCCTCACCTACTTATCCATCTACCCACCCATTATCTACCCATCCACTATCCATTCACCTCACCTATTCACCATGAATCCATCTGTCCATCCATCCATCCACCCATCTATCTGTCCATTCATCTGTCCATCTGTCCATCCATTTGTCCCTTCATTCATTCATTTGTCTCAACTACTCACCCATCTATCCACCATGTATCTCTCTGTCCATCCACCCATCCACCCATCCCACCATCTATCCATCTATCTATCTGTCTGTTCATCCATCTATCCATGCATCCATCTCACCTACTCACCCATCCATTTGATACCTATCCATTTACCCATCTGTCTGTCTGCCCATCCATACACCCACCCACGTATGCACCATATATTAATACTAAGCATTTCCTATGATGCAGGTCTGGTATGGATCCCCTCTCTCCATGGGAAAGAACTGGCCAAAGCTGCTCCTCACCCTTAAGGAACAAAAACCTGAGCGGAACAGACACCTTGCACCTGTCTCATGTTCAAGGACCGCCCTGAACATCATCTTATTTGATGACCAAGGTCAGTATTGTTATCACAGGTTAACGATTAAGATTAGGCCTCAGAGAGGTTAAGTGGATTGCCTGAGGTCACACAGCTGCCAGTTCACTCACTTATCTGTTCATATGATAAGGGCTGATATTCATTTTACTTGCTCAAATCCAGCCAGAATGTCAAGGTGAAAATGGATTTTCAAATCTGTCCTTCAGAAATAAGCTTCCTTAAAAAGAAAAGGAAAGGAAAGAAAAGAAAGGGAAGGGAAGAACAGGGAAAGTTATTTTTCCATCTTGCTTAGATGGGGACAGTTTTGAATTTATTTTTTCAGATTGAACAATCCTTCCTCAAATGGATAGTGATAGGTGATCTAAAAAATAATCTTTAAAAACGTTGCCGGGTTGGCTATTTCCTCCGGGTGACATAACTCAGTGTGACAGAATGCATTTAAATTCACGGGCTAGAAACAGCCAGGAGTACAGCGCAGGAGGCATTTGTGTGGGCGGCTGGCTCGGCTCCTTAACCCTTTCCACTCATCAGCCTCCCTGTTCCCGAAAAGTCCACTGTGGGGGTGTCAGGACCTTCACTTCCTGCAGCCCACTGATGGAGCCTCGGGTGCTTCTATTTGCTGGCGAAGGGACTCAAAGCCTCACGCATGCTAGGCATGCGCTCTAGCCCTGGCCCATACCACCAGCCCTGGGTATTCCTTTCTAGCCTTCAGCCTTAGCAGCGGGCAACTGGTGGATCGGAGCAGAAAGCACCCACTTCTTAAAGGGGCAAAGGAAGCAGCGGTGGGACCTTTCTGACGCTGGTGCTATCTGCTCCTCCAGGTTCCTGTCTATTTCCGTGGGCACCCGGAGTGCAGAGGGGAGGGGCACATCAAGGTGAGGCCAATGGGCTCCAGGGGAGGTATCTGCTGGGACCTCGGTAAACAGTGGGTGTGTGCTGTCTGCTACCTCACCCCCTGGCTGCCCCACAGCTACTGCGAGAGGAACGAGCTACTCAAGGCCTTGCAGCTTCTTCTGTGGGACCTGTAGTCCTGTTTCCCATTGTGCGTACATTTTTGTGTACATGTGGTTTGCCCACGTGTATGGTATATGCATGTGTGTACATATGTGTGCAAGTAGAGGCCAGAGAAGGATAACGGAACCTTCTTCCATTGCTCTCTGCCTATTTTCTTTAGATATGGCCTTTCACGGAAACTCCCTGTTTTTCAGCGAGACTGGCGGCCCAGTGAGCCGCCTGAAAATTTCTGTCAGTTACAGGTGGGCGTGGCTATGCTTGGCTTTTCTAATCCATGGAAATGTGTGGACCCGAACTTGGGTCCTTGAGCCTGAGCTGCAAGCGTTCTTACCCACAGAGTCATCTCCATAGCCCTTCCTACACGGATTGATGGTAGCATTCAGGAGGCAGAGGCAGGAGGACCAGGAAGTCATTCTCGGTTATGTAGTGACTTCCAGGCCAGCCTGGGATACACGAGATCCTGTCTTTGGAAAACAAACAAAGAAACAAACAAAAACCTTAATGGCCATGTTTGAGAGCAGGAGGGCCGAATGAGATCCTGGTGAGCCTCGTAGTAGCAGGGGGTTGAGGCATTGTCCCTTGAACAGAAGGAACCAGGGAGATGCTGACTTGGAGTTCTTGCTCTTACCTTTCCAGCACCTTGTTTTATTTTCTCTAAAATTCTTATTAATTTATCATCATTATCAACGTGTGTGTGTGTGTGTGTGTGTGTGTGTATGTGTGTGTGTGTGTGTGTAGGTATGTGAGTACACAAAGATATGCATACTGAGGTCAGAGGACATTTCATAGAGGTGGTCCTCTCCTTTCACCTTTATGGGGGCTCTAGGGATTGAACTCAGGTCATAAGGGTTGTACATCTTTGCCACCAAACCTTGCTGGCTCCTGGCAGCGCAGTTTTCTTTGTAAGAAGTGCATGACATGTATTTCACAGGCCGTTTTGAGATGCGGGTGAGCTGATAGAAAGGTTTGTGACAATGCATAGCATTTGCTGTCACTTTCCAGGGGTCTTGACAAGGAGGCTAATGTGGTAGGACTCATACCTCGGGAGTTCACCTTCTAGCTCAAAGGGAGATCCAGCTGCAGAAAAAGAAAAAGGGAAAAGAGATCCAACAGCCAATAGAACACAGCCACCCAGGGGACAAATGACAGCCACTTAGAGCCAGAGGAAGCAAGGGGTGGGCAGGGGGAGATGTAAAGAGGGTTTCCAGGGTGGCCATCTTGAAACAGGAGAGTGTCACATTCTGGGTCCCTAAGCAAAAGTAGCTAGTTCCGTCTGGGACATGCTGAGTCTCAGCCGTAGGTGATACAGTAAAGCGCAGGTGCTGAGCAGAGAGGTGAGGGCTGCAGGAGAGGCCCAGGACGGGATGGGTGACCAGGACGAATGCAATGAATCTGACAGGTCAGGAGCTACAGAGACCTGGGGTCTAAGTGTCTGCCACAGGCCAGTCCTGCAGGCTGGGGAGAGTTAGCTGTTAGCTGGCTTCTCAGAGGCCGTTTCTAGGATCAGAGCCTGAGCCCAGGCAGCCCCAAGGGAGCACACTGAGCCACAGGTCTCCTCAGTAGGTCAAGTAAACAAACATACAATGGTGAGATGCAGACAGGGGGGGGAGAGGGGGAGGGGAAGAGGAAGGGAAGGGAAGGAGGGAGAGAGAGACTCAATGTGGCTATAACTGGGAAAAGGAAAAGTCTATTTTTGGGGTCCTAACATGAGATTTGGGTTTAAATAAAAGACAGGTATGTGTCTAGCTAAATAGGACTGTTCAAAGTATGGTCCTCCTTTCTCCGGTCTGTAAGGCAGCCTATGGTCCTAGAAGTCTGTAGGTCTGTAAGTCTGACCGTGCTGTCAGACCTTTGTGAAATCTCTCTTGTAGTCAAGCTTCCTCTCTGGCTGGCACTGGGGTGTAGCTTTTTACCTTCTCCAGGCAAAAGATTCCCAAGAGGAAATGCACTGTCTTCGGGCTTGTTTGGTAGCCACAGGAAGGGACAAGGCATCTTTAGAATACCTCCATTGCTGCCGGGGTGAACAGCTCTGCTCATTACCCATCTGGGATCCTAGGAGAGTCCCTGTCCCTGCCTGGGTCCCTTTATTTCCTCTGCACAGCAGAGGGAGGTGGCTCTGCCCATGCGAAGGACCTATGGCTCATGCGTCCAGCCACCATCTGGGTGACTGAAGAGAACAGATGTGTAAGTCATGTTATAGAGAAGAACGGTGCCCTGGCCTGTGATCCTCACCCAGTCCAGTCTGACTCTGTTGTCACATAGTGTGCCACCCTGTCTATGGGTCTGTTCCTCTAAGGACCAGTTCAGGTGGTGTCAGGAGCCCACATGACTCCACTCCGAGCCCAGCCAGACTAAGTGCATACTCATGACCCTGTTTCCAGATGAGATGAGATCCTCAGTTCCCACAGGGGATGCCGTGACAGCTCTTCTCTGAGGACGCCATTCAATCTAGATTATTTTTCTAATAGTTCTTCCTTTATGATCTGTGGGAGGGTCAGGGGAAAATCTCCCCAGAGGAGAGAGGGTTAATCACAGCTCCCCTGCCTTGTTAGCAAACAGTTCTCTGAGTTTGGGAAATGCAAGCTCTCTCAGTTAATTACAATCTCCTGGGGCAGATCATCCTTCAGGGAGACCTTCTCCCATTGTAAGATTAGGCACGAGGAGGAGAGCAAGACCCCAGTGAGCTTCGGAGCGGAGGTGATGCAGAGCATTTCTGGGTGTGAGGCGGTTGCTATTGGTGGTACATGCACAATTATAAACACACACACACACACACACACACACACACACACACACACACACACACACAAGAGGCCAGCTGCAGAGGTACCCACATCCCCTGAAACTTGTTCCTTGTGTGTGTGTGTGTGTATGTGTGTGTGTGTTGTGGGTGTATGCATACACGTATTTTACATTCATGCAGGTGCCAAAGTTTGGTGTCATCTTTAGAAATGCTGTCCACTTCCTTCAGGCAGAGTGTCTCTCTCCTTGGCCCAAAGCTCACCAATAGTGCAGGATCCGAAGCACACACCACAACGCTTGACGTAAATGTGACTTATGGAGATGCATTAAACTCAGGCCTTCCTGTTTTTAAGGCAGGCGCTTTATAGACTTAGCTGGCTTTGTGTGCTTGTTTGGTTTGATTCATTCTTAACAAAATCTCAATCATTTGGATTCACCAATGAAGACTCGGGGGCCAGATCCTGGGGCAAAAGCCTTCGAGCTCAGAGACAGAAAGCACCCGGCTGACCTTCCTCCTCACCTGACATCCCAGAAGAAATCCACTAAAAAAAAAAAAAAAAAAAAAAAAAAAAAAAAAAAAAAACCCTTCAAATTGAGTGTCCCTCTCTTCTACTTCCTGTGAAATCTGTCTATCCATCTTTCCGACTCCCTCTTTATCTCTGGTTTTATCTTAAGAGTTCTATGTTCACTTCCTGTCAACTGCTTGCTTGCTCTGCCTTCTGACCTATGCTTGACTTTACTCAATCCTGTTTACAATATTCAGGCAGAAGGCTCTTAGATTCAAGGTGTGTGCTAAAGCCGAGCCCCACCACAACCAAAAACAGGTTTGTTTGTTTTTCCAGTGAATTGCACAAGCTCAGGGTTCACAGTGTGATCGAATATTCTGCAACACCTGACTGGAGATGCTACCTCGAAGGGACCGGATCACAGGAATCCTGACTTTTATCAGTGGACAAATCCATTACCAAGTGCACACCTGACTGGGATGCTAGGGGCAGATCAAGCTGGAGGAAGTCGCTGGAGGAAAACCTTTCAAGGGCATACCTTGTCTGGGAACCCTTCCTCGAATGCCCCGTCTGCTTCCTCACCACCTCAGAGCAGCTTTGCTCTACCGCATGTTTCCAGCATGTTTTGCCTCTCCCAGGGCACTCTGAGTGCCCACATTAAGGGGTCCTTCCTACAGGGAAGACTGTAGGAAGAATAGGCATTGTGGGCAGTGGGACTTAGGAGCTTAATGCAGTTGCGCTGTGTCTGTGGTCCTCACGACACCTTCAGATGGTGATCTGGGTGGGAGGTAGCTAGGTGTGTTGCTGTAACAAAATACTCCAATAAAAGCAATTTAAAGAAGGAAAGGTTTCTATTTTGCCTTGTAAGTTCCAGGGCAGTCGAGTCTAGAACAGCAGGGAAGGCACACAGAAGGAGAAGGCAGCAGAGAGACCCCATTTCACTGTCACAGAGGAAGAGAGAGCATGCGGTCGGTGAGACTATACACCCTCAAATATTGTCCTCAGCGTTCTACTCCCTCGGCAAAGCTCCACCCCCAAATGTTCCATAGCATCTCCAAGCAGCATCACCAACATGCATTTCTAACATCATCAACCAACATCACTGAGTTCATGAGCCCTCAAGGGACATGCCTCATTCAAACCACAGCAGCAGTCTTTGTCAAAAACTGAATAGCTGTAGCTGTGAGATTTATTCTGGGTGCTTGGGTCGATCTAGGTGTCTGGGTTCCCAGGACTGTGCTGCTTTGCTACTAAGTCTTCTAGAGCATACGCCAAGTTCAGCAGTATGGTCTCTCCATTGTTGTTTTGTTTGGTTTGTTTCTGTGCTCAGGACTGCTTTGGCTCCTCTAATATTTAGTCTTTCCATGTGAATTTTAGGACTGCTATTTCTCTTTCTGTGAAGTATATCACTGTAAGTCTGGTGGGAACTGTACTGAATCTGGAGATCACTTTTGGCGACAGTCATTTTTATAGCATTAAATCTGCCAACCCATGAGCCTGGGCAGTCTCTCTACCTCACAGGCCTTCAGTTTCTTAGCATCAGTAACAACTTCATCATAGAGGTCTTTCACTTCTTCGGGTCAGTTTATTCCTATGTTTTCTTCTGTGAATGAACTTATTTTCTTGCTTTTTAATTAGTGTGTTTATTGTTGGTATATAAAAATGTTATTGATTTTTTTAAAACACTTTTTTAGATTTATTTTATTATTTCTATGAGGACACTGTAGCTCTCTTCAGACACACCAGAAGAGGGCATCTGATCCCATTACAGATGGTTGTGAGCCACCATGTGGTTGCTGGGATTTGAACTCAGGACCTCTGGAAGAGCAGTCAGTGCTCTTCACCACTGCTGACTTTGTATCTTTCTACTCTGCTGAACATATGTGGGATCTAAGAGTAGGGATCACATCCTCTGTAAAAAGGGAAAATTGGAGTTCTTTTCTCTTTGTGTTCTTTGTATTTCTTTCTCTTGTCTTATTGCTCTGGTTAAGAATCATATACTATTTTGAGTAAGAGTAGAGCAGGTCAGGCTGGAGAGATGGCTCAGTGGTTAAGAGCACTGACTGCTCATCCAGAGGTCCTGAGTTCAAATCCCAGCAACCACGTGGTGGCTCACACCCATCTGTAATGGGATCTGATTCCCTCTTCTAGTGTGTCTGAAGACAGCTACAGTGTGCTCACATACATAAGATAAATAAATAAATCTTAAAGAAAAAGAGAGCAGAGCAGGTGAATAGCTTTGTCGTGTTCCTGATTTCAGTGGAAATGTTTCACACACTTTTTAGTCTGTCACTGGTCAGAGGCTTGTCATGGACACCCTTTGTCATGCTGACGTTGAAATGATCATGTGGTTTCTGTCTCTGAGTCTGCTCATGTGTTGCACTGTATTGACTAATTTGTACATGTTGAATCAATCTGAACGGAAGCCAACCAGATCAGAGTGTACGATTGATTTATTTTAATCTTCTGTGTTTTGGCATTTTTCCTGTGTGTATGTCTCTGTACCATGCATAGGTCTGATGAAGAGAGCACTGACTTTCCTGGAACTGAAGTGGCTGGCAATTTTGAGGTGCTGGGAATTGAACCTCAGTCTTCTGGAAGAGCAGCCAGTGCTCTTAATTGCTGGGTCATTTCTCTAGCTCCAATGTGTGATTATTTTATTTTATTTTATTTTATTATTTTTTACAAAAATGTATTGTCGACTTGAGTTTGTGTCTGTGTCCATCAGTGAAATTGGTATGTTGCAGGATATCGTTGTACACTGTGTGAAGGTTGTCTTTGTAATATTCAAAGGGTGGTTTCTGGACTGGCGGAGAGCTGAGTACTGACTGGCCTTTGGATGGCTCATCACCTGCCTCAGTATTTCCTAAATATATACCTTCCTCCCCTTCTACTGGGTTTAAAGAAGAGCTGATGGACAATGCCCATGGTAGAACTTCCTGGTAGAGAGAAGGGAACTGTGGGAAGAATCCGGGGCAAGAGTTTTCATCAGTGTGACAGGTAGAAGGAACATGTGCTGGGACCGAGTGAGAACTAACACGCCTCTTGGCAGATGTGGACATGGAATGGTCCGGCTGATTTAGGTTAGATGGGCTAGTTGGAGCTATCCAGCTGTAATACCTAAGTTTTTGTAAAGAATACATTTCTGTGCCATTACTTGGGAGCTGGTGGGTCTGAGACAGTTGGCAATAGCCTGTATTTTTTTGTTCTTGTCTCTTTATTTCCTTGTGGTACCAGCTACAGTGGCTTCACAGGATGAATTGGTATCATTCCCTTCCCTTCCTGTCTCGTGGAATACTTTCTGGAGTGTTGTTAATCATTCTCTAAAGATCTGATAGAATTCAGCTGTGACTCCATCTGGTCCTGGACTCTGTTGATTCTTCTGTCTTGATCCTCTTGTTTCATGTACATTTACTTAAGATATTTTTCATCTGGTTTAATCTTGGTGGGTTGTTTGTGTCGAGAAATGTATCCACTTCTTCTAGACTTCTAACTCATTGGAATATGTCCTCAACGTATTCTATAATGATCCTCTGATATCTGTTGGCATCCATTGTAAAATCTCCCATCTTACTTTTAATTGGATTTATTTGTTTATTCATTTTGGATCTTTGAGACAGATTCTCATGTGACATAGGCTGACTTCAAACTCAATAAAGATTCTTTGGGTTCCTGATAGTTCTGCCTTTACCTTCCAACTCCTGGGATAGAACAGATGCACTCCAACATGCCTAGCTTCTAATTTTATTAGTTTGGTTGTTCCTTTTCTTTTATTCAATTAATTTGGTTAAGAGTTTGTCAATGTTCCTTATCTTAAAAAAAATAACTCTTTGTTCCTTTAGTTTCTGTCTCATTCATTTGTATTCTTATCCTTATCATTTTTGTCTACTAGTTTTAGGTTTGGCTTCTTTTTGATTTTTTTTTCCTAAAAAATGAGTTTAATCATTAGGTTGCATATGTGGGTTTTTGCTGATTTTAAAATGTTTTTATTACTACTTATTAATTATATACAATAATGGATTTCATGATTGCATTCTCATGCAGGTGTATAATGTATTTCTTTCATGTCCATTCCCTTCCAATTCCTGCTCCTGCTCCTCCTCCTCCTCTTTGCAATTAGCCTGTTCTAGTCTCGTGTGTGTGTGTGTGTGTGTGTGTGTGTGTATGTGTGCGCACAGCATAAGTGAACAAGAGAGCAAAAGAGGGAGATACAGTGGTTTTCATAAAGTTGTTTAAAGAAGTGAGGATTTGTTTACAGAAACCTGGATACTTTCCTGACTTCTACAACACTAAGAAAATCTCTCTCTCTCTTCTCTCTCTCTCTCTCTCTCTCTCTCTCTCTCTCTCTCTCTTCCCAATCAACCTGCAATTGTGTATAAATCCTCAGGGAGGGGTGGGGCTTGTTGAATCCTCCCTGTCACGAGAGGGGTATTGGTGGACCCAGTCTTCTGCAAATCTTTTGCAGGAAACTTCAAATGCTGTGAGTTGAAAAATTCGATGGCTGTGCCATGCCCACAGTCACCCTTCCATACTACTCCTGCCTTCCGGTCTCCCCTGGCCTTTGCACTGTTTCTGCCCTTTCTTTGATTATGTTCCCTGAGGTAATGTAGATGTGCCATTTGTGGCTGAGCATACAACAGTTACTTATTCTCAATAGTTTGACCAGCTTGAGCCTCTTGCATTCATCACTGGCTGCAGGAAAAAGTTCTTTTGACAAAAGATGATAACAGCTCTAATTGATGGGGACAATATAGTTGTTCAAAAGGCAACTTGATAGCTACTTCATGTCTATTTAGCAAAAACAAACAAACAAACAAAAACTCTGAACCATCAGTAGCTTCCCCTCTAGTGCTATAAACTACTTCAACAGGGACTTTAGACCATGTTTTCAGGACCAGGCCGAATTTCTTCCTGGTGACTAGGTATCTAATCCAAGCAGAGCCGTTAGTTACCCCTATAACAGATGTGCCACTATTGCAACAGTGTGTTCATCCTGCTTGGTCATTTTGTATTGTTGTATGAAAGCTCCACAGCTTATACTATTGTTGGACTGTTGCTAACGCCTCCCCAGAGGCCTTCACAGTCCTCTCATCATTATAAGCGCCAGCCCCCAGGAAGGAGGCTTCCGGAATGTCCGGCTTGTTTTCTCTGTATCCCTTGACTCAAGTGTGTGGCATCTTCAAAGCTCTTGTTGATCATTTTATGTACGTTCTCATAGATATGGACTTCCCTCTTAGGAGTGCCTCTGTTGTACACCAAAGGTTTTCTGTTTATTTGCATTTGATTTTGTGGGGGGGGGGGGTAAACTTCCCTGATTTCTTCAGTGTTCCACACAGCATTCTGGAGTGTCTGTTCATTCTTATTTGTGTACTTTTTGTAGATTCCCTGATTATTGATTTATAATACTACGTTCTGATAAGATATAAAGAATGGTCTTTATATTTCTCAAGACTTACATTAAGTCTTAGAATGCTATCTATTTGAGAGAAAGCTCTGTGGGCTGTTGAGAAGGTTGTACTTTCTGCAGTTGTGGGATAGAATACTCTGTATGTGCCTTTTACATCCATCTCATCTGCATGTGAAACTTCTTAAGCCTTTTGAAAATAGTTGTTAAGTGATTTTTCAGAGCCAAGCATAGTGGTGCATGTGTCTAATCTCAGCATCGGGGAAGCAGAAGCCGGCAAATCTCTGTGACTTCGAGGACAGCCTGGTTACACAGAAAGTTTAGGATAGCCAGGACTATGTAGAGAGACTCTGTCTCAACTCTCAAGCGTGCTCAGAAACTCCTAAATGCTGAACATTAAAAAAATCCGTGCCAATTTGATGAGCAAAAGAAGTTGTCTCGATATTCTAAGTTGTATTTTTATGTGATTAGCTTTTTAAAGAATGTATGTCATGTTCTAGCTTTATTTTTTGCTTTTTAATTTATTATTATTATTATATTGTGTGTTGATGCATGTGTGGGATGTATACATGACATGATACATGTGTGTAGGCATAGAACTTCATGAAACTGGTCCTCTGTCTCCATTTTTGCATGAATTCCACATAGAGATTGTCAGGTTTCCCCTACAAGTGCCTCTGCCCAGAGAGCTAGCTCGCTGGCCCTCAGTTTTTATTATTATTAACTAATGATAACAAAATGTCTTATGGGCCACGGTGTTATGTTTCTGGTACTTTCCTACCTTATAGACTGATCAACACGGGGGGCTTAGGTTTATCTATCATCTTAAACATTTATTATCCTTCGTGTTGACAACATTCAAAACCTTCTTCCCTAGCACTTTTGAATTAAATTGCATAACAGTTAAATGCGTACTGTTTCTCCCTCTGAGAGACAGAACAGAGGAGCTTGTACCTCTCAGGTGGCC
Organism: Micromys minutus; assembly: GCF_963924665.1. Lineage (NCBI taxonomy): Eukaryota > Metazoa > Chordata > Mammalia > Rodentia > Muridae > Micromys > Micromys minutus. The sequence goes on along the minus strand of NC_137980.1, from coordinate 45,623,494 downwards.
ATGAATCTGTCCACAGTGACAAATTTCTCCATGTCTGTTAGTAATTTTTATTTTTTTCTGCAGGCTGAATGTCCCGTCCTCTGTTCCCTGGGGACATTGACAGTGGAATGTTGTCGTCTTCATTTTGATGGAAGAGAAATGCTAGATATTGTGTCTTTGTTATATGGTAAGTACTCTTTTTGAACTCACGTTTTGTTCATGGTGGCTTCTGTTCTACAGAAGGTTGGCATAGCGATGCTAAGTGTGTTCATTTCCCCGTTGGGAGCTTCTCCTGAGCTTTCTACGGTTCTTGCTTACTGCCCCTTTCTTTCCTGGTTGCAGAAAAAGATTACTCTATATTTTATTCTAGTTTCCATGTCTTAATTAAAATAATAATTCTTTGATTCCTTAGGGATTTGTTTTGATATGTGGTGGAAGGCCTTGGATTTTTTTTCCTGCCCCAAACTGTGAATGAATTGTTCCTACATCCTTAATTGGGCATCTGGTAAAACTTCCCATTAATTTAAATGCCGCTTTAATCAATACTAAATTCTAACATGCACTGGGGTGTGTCTGCAGGCTTTTTACTCTCTCATAGTGATGTCTCTTCTTCTACATTGTTTTTAGTAATTATTATTTTACAGCCCATTTCATAGCTGGTAGATAAATGTATCATTTATATTTGTGAAAAAATTTATTATCCGCTACGTTTATTTCTCCATTCATAGTCCAGACTCAGGCCTTTATAAGTTTCAGTATGTTGCTAGCTGAGTTTTAATTGTAATTCCATTAAGCTTGCATATGACTTTGAGAAATTCAATAGTTTGTAGCGCTCTTTCACTGTTCGTGTGTGAGTGTGTGTCGTTACTGTTCAGAACTTAGAACTCTGCAAAGTCTAAACTTGCTGCAAATGCTTGGGCATGGATCTCAGAGACTGTACTGCTAGAAAGCAGTCTGTCCATCAGTCTATCCATCCATCCATCCATCCATCCATCCATCCATCCATCCATCCATCCATTCATCCGTCCATCCGTCTGTCCATCCATCCATCCATTCATTATCTATTTGTCATCTGTAATGAGTATTCCTGGTTGTCAGCTTGACTATATCTGGAATGAACTACAATTCAGAATTGGAAGGCTCACCTGTGATCCAGATTGTGAGGCTGAGAGATACAAGTTTCTGACCTGGATCTTGGCATGGAAATCTTGAGTCATAGTGGTTATGAATCACAGGAGACAAAGCCAAGCAGATCTCTGAGTAAAGGCCAACCTGGGACAGAACAAGTTCTAGATGAAGAAAAGATTAAGTCCAGGCATAGTGGTACACACCTTTAATCCCACAAGGCAAGCATGCAGATTTCTGAGTTCAAGGCTAATTAATTTACAGAGCAAGATCCAGGACATCCAAACTTAGGCAGAGAAGGAGTTGGAAAACAGAAAGCTAGTGATAGTGTCATAAGAGGATCATTTTCCAGCTCCTGAAAACAGCAGAACTTGGCAACTTCAGCCATGTGGCTCTGGCTTTAGAGTCAAAAATAAAAGGGACAACTGGGACAATTGATGCTGGTTAGCTGGAGCTAAGAAATTAGTGGTTTCTGAGAGCACAAAGGAGCTATCTATGGTCCAGAGACAGCCAAGGTTGTATGTGTAAGAGTCACCTAGGTGATACTGGTTTTGAGGGAATGAAGGGGTCATGAAGAGCAGCTTAGGCTTGGCACTGTGAGAGGCCATGGAAGGCCACTGGTGAAGGTACAGACTCAGTTGCAGTTGACATCCCAGGACTGAAGGGGTCATGTAAAGAATTTGAGGCTTGGCACCACAAAGAAAGCCTATGAAAGGCTATTGGTGAAGCCTAGTTGCAACAGAAGACTCCAGTGCATTGCAGATGCCAGTACCATGGGCTGATCACTAAGAACAACAGCAGCAGGGGAGCGGATCAGTCTGAGCTTAGAGTGCTACAGAGGGCAGAGCTGGAGAAGTGACAGCCCTTTGGAGGAGCCCAGGAGATTATGTGTGGATCCCAGACATTGAAACAAGAAACTGTAACATTGAAGTTGCCTCAGAGAACCCAAGATGTGTGAGATGCCAGAGTTATGGGCTATCTGCTGAGGAAAACTAACAGGGAGTGGAACCAGCCCAGGAGAAAGAAGTTTTTTTTGCAATCAATTAAAGATGAAAAAGAAGTTAGAGATCTGAAGACCACTTTGACATCAGACATGGAGATGAAAAGTTTGGAGTTTACCCAGCTGGTTTCCTGTCTTGCTTTGGGAATTACAGTTGTTATTTTTAAAAATCTCAGAAGAGACTTGAACTTTAGATTTCTAACACTGTTGAGACTGCTATAGACTACAGGAACTTTTGAAATTAGATTAAATGTATTTTATATTATGCTATGTTTAGGTGTGGCACCCCATAGACTCATATGTTTGAACAAGCCTATGGGGGCCAGGGAGTAGAATATGCTTGGCCCAGAGTTGCACTAGTAGGAGGTGTGGCCTTGTTGGAGTAGGTGTACTGTGGGCATGGGCTTAAGACCTTCATCCTAGCTTCCTGAAAGTCAGTCTTCCACTAGAAGCCTTCAGATGAAGATGTAGAACTCTCAGCTCCTGCTGCACCATGTCTGCCTAGATGCTGCCATATTCCCACCCTGATGATAACAGATTGAACCACTGGACCTATAAGTCAGCCCCAATTAAATGTTGTCCTTTATAAGACTTGCCTTAGTCATGGTATCTCTTCACAGCAGTAAAACCCTAACTAAAACATCATCTAGTTATCATACATTTATATCATCTACTTATGTATCAATAATCAATTTTCTATCATCTACCAACCAATTATCTATCATCTATTAATAAACTATCATCTAGCATTTACCTACCTTTAATCTATCCATAAACTTTATCTATTATCATTAATCTATTAGGTATCATGTATGTATGTATCTCATTTATCTATCATTTATCTATCTGTATATCAATCATCTATCTATCTATCTATCTATCTATCTATCTATCTATCTATCTGTCATTTATCTATTTATCTACCATCACAGTTGTTCTCAGCTGGGAATAAGTCTGTCTTGGTGGGATGCTTAGCAATATGTGGACAGCTGGAGACCAGCAACTGGTATCTGGTGGACAGAGGCCTGTGACATCACTAAACATCTTACAGTGACCAGGATAATGGCTATATGAAGCTTTCCTCTGACGCTCACACACTGGCCAAAACATGTACACACATAAGCCTGCACACCCATACATACTCACATACAAACACACACATTTGGTTTAATCTTCCTCCACGGGTGGGTATTTGTGTTGCTTTATTTTTTGGCAACTGAGAATTGGATGAACATGAATATAGAAATACCTTCCTGAGGGCTGGAGAGGTGGCTCAGCACTTAAAGTCATTTGCTACACAAGCATGAGAGCCGCAGTTATGATCCCGCTATCCCTGTAAAAGCCAGACGGGGTCCCACAGACCCCTGCGGCCCCAGAACTGGGTGAGGTAGAGACAAGAGAATTCTTTCCGTTTGCTGGCTTCACTGAAAACAGGAGCGTGAGGCTCCGTATGAGAGACCTCGCCTCAAAGGAACAAGGCAGGGTGTACAGTAGGAAGCCTCATGCTGTTATGTTACCTCTGTGCACACATAAGCATCAATATACACACACCACATACAAACAACACTTTCCCCCTTCCTTCCTCTCTCCCCTCTCCCCAGCATCTCTCAGAGACACACTTTCAGTAGTTTGCATGGGTGATGGGGAGCATTGCTAGGGAATACAGCAAGTCTGGGTTTAATACTCTGGGGAGCAAGGGTATCATTTCCACCCGCAGTCCTCATGGGCTCTGGTTTCTCTACATCTGCAGGGCTAGTTTATTACCCCATGTCACTGTAACACTTTGTTTCGCCTTGAGCATCTTTCTGACTGTGTATAGAGCTGCTCCTTATCACTTCTGAGTCTGACTGTTTCTGACTCACGTGTTCTTTATTACAACTGTTGGTTTGGTGTGTAGGGCACTCGGACCAAGCTGTGCACATGGAGGTCAGAGGACAACCGTGGGAGTCACTTCTGTCCTCTCTCCCCCCATGTGGTTCCTGGGGACTGAACGGGCTTTCAAACAACTAACTCTACCCTCTGAGCATCTCACCTCATAGCCCAAGTCCTGTGCTTTTGAACGTGAACTTTAAAGCATCATCCTGCTTGGACTGAGTACGCCCTGGCAGGGTACTTGCCAAGGGTATACAATACCCTAGACTCAATTCCAGTACTGAGAAAAAACCCACCACAACAAAACAACACAAGAGACAATCAGAAAACCCCCACAAAGCACAGTAAAATAAAACAACAGAACAGCGTTTACATCGTGTTGTGTTTTCCTTTTTATTGGATTTCTTGTTCCTTATTTTAACTGCTGGGGGGTACTCCGTGACATGTATGTACCTCTATTCAGTCCTCCGTTGAACACTTGGAGGGTTCCTTATTCGCTGTGACAGGGCTTCAGTGAGGGTTCCTGCTTGCTTCTATGGCTCAGTTTTGAAGTAGTCATGATGCAAATTTTCCGTAGCCAATCTGAGTTCTCTAGAAAGACGGTCTTGTCATGGAGGAAAACAGCTCTTTGGTTCTTTCAAGAGTTGTGAGCCAAACCTGTTTCCAGTCTTTCACTCTGCATAGAAACTTCAGAACAATGGCACACAGCGGCAGGGACAGTGACCATCTTTATGCTGTCAGTGACATTGGTGAGCTGGCCTTCCGAATTTCTGTTAGGGTTGGATAGTTTGGCCCTTTGGGTTGAGATAAATGTTATTTTTCATATTTTAAGGTATGATCTCCTTGTGTTTGAGGTTTTTTTTATTATAGATTAGCATCATCATATGGTTTTCTTTTCCTGGATTATTATAGTAACAACGTATTATTTATTTTGGAGACGATTGTGTTGATACCAAGCTCCCCTTGGCCTGGAAGTCACTGGGTAGAGTAGGCTGGCCTTGAACCTGTGGTGTCCTCCAGACTCCCCTACAGCGGGCAGGGTTAAGGACATGTGTCACTCACCGGCAGAGGTAAACTTTGACTACACTAGCAACCTTGCAGTTCTGAATATATCCTTCTGGTCATTGACTGCAGAGTTGTTCTTCCTGTGTCTTCTTTAGTGCTTTTTGTACATGGGGGACATTAATGACAATTGGCTTAGATGAGTCATCTCTAACTTGAGTCAGAGTGACAGGCTTTCTCCCTTTTTAAAGAGAACATTACTGAGATGATTTGCATTTAGTGAAATGTGCAAGCCTTAAGCCCACGGTATGATGAATTTAGATGACTCTGCACAGCACAGTATCTACCACTAAATCAAGACACTGGGGAGTTTTACAGAGCCTGGAAGCTTCCTGTGGCCCTTCCACTCACCCCCTAGAAATCATTTCTTCATGGGACGGGGAGACAGCTCAGTGGATAAAGTACTTGTGTACCAGGACCAGAGTCTGGATTCTTAGAAACCATGTAAATCTGGGTGGTTATGGTAGCTCACATGTAATCTGCACTTGGGAAGCAGAGGAGGGGGTTCCTTGGGGGCAGGCTGGCTAGACTAATAGACACCCATGTACCCATACACATTTGAGCACACGTACACATGTGTGCACGTATCATGCATGTATTTCCCCCAAAACAAAAAAATAACCACTTCTCTGATTTCTGTCAACAGAAACCTATTTGCTGCTCAAGAGAATCCTGTAAATGGCACCTGTCTGTTCTCTGTGTTTGGCTTCTTCCATCCCACATGGCTCTGAGATGTCTTGAGAGCATCACGTCAATAGTCTGTTTAACTTTGTGAAATGAGCTGATAAGATTTTTTCACACACACCCCCCTTTTTAACTCCCGAAGGCTTTTTTCACATGGAGATGATTTGCTGTGGGGAAGTCTGAGGTGACTCACCCAGGAGCTCATGGGATGTGGCAGCCATGGCTGAAGACATCTCTTAGCAGGTTCCTTTACACTGTCTCTCTGGGTGGGACTGCTCTTTCCAGGTAGACCATTTGTCCTTAAGACAATTTTTGATATATGATATCTTTCCAGATAATAATCCATCCCGTTGGGGTTTTGAAATTGTAAGCATATGACTATTTTCTCAGAGTGTTAGGAATGATAGTTTCTTTCCCCTTTTGGCATTTATAACATTTATGCTTCCCTTAACAATAGATGCAGGGCTTTTAAAAAATGAACTCTGAACTTTATGTAATTCTACTCTTTAGTGACCATTAAACTCGATACATTACAAATCAATGTGATTACTATCAGTGATGTGTGTTTTATGTGCCCTCCATTCTGGACCCTAAAGTTATTATTTTTGTATCTTTATGAGTGCCTGTGTGTGCGCATGTGAGCTGCATGTCCACGTATGTGAGTATGGGCATGTATGTTGGGTCAGGGGCCAACATCAGGTGTTGGTCCTTGCTTTTCACCTTCCTTGAGATGAGGTATCTTCATCCCTCCTCTCTGGATTAGATGGATTCTGAATACTCTCCTTCCTGTCTCTGTCTTTCCATCTTGCTATAGGAGCACTGAGGTTACACACAAGTGCTACTGTCCTCAGCGTTACATGAGTTCCGGGGATCCAAATTCAGGTTCTTACTGTTCCCCATCAAGTCATTTCGTCAGACCCTGATGTTACCTCTTTTTTGATTTAAAATAAAACTAAAAATGTCAGCAGGCTGCTATTCCTTCTGGAAGCTCTGCTGGAGAATCCTTTCGCTGTACCTGTTCATGCACACGTGTATGCATGGTCATGTGTGCTTATGCACGCATACATACATGCCCCTGTGTGTATTCACAGGGCCAGAGGTTAGCTTCAGGTTCATGCCTCGTTAACAGGATGGACGGTGCCTGACTAGGTTAAGCTGTCTGGCCAGGGAGCCCAGGGATTCTCCCTTCACCAGTCCCAGCGCTGGGAGTCCAAGTGCACACCACCACACCCAGCTCTTATGAGTGTACTGGAGTAGAGTGCAGCTATTCCTTCCTCCGTGGCACTGACTGGCAGGGGTGTCTCCCAGCCCCAACTCTTTCCTGCCAGCTCATCCCTCCCTGCTTGGTGCCCCAGCCTCTGCTCTCTAAGACCATTCTTTTTGTATTTTTTTCAGCTTCTTTTCTCTGGATATTCCCATCTATTATATACTCCTATTTTCTTCATATTTTTAGTTTTTGTTTTAATTAGTGTACAAGGTGACAGGTTCCACAGTTCCAGTTACATACATACATTGTTTTATTGATCCTCTTGTCCCGCCCCTTCCCCCCCCATGGGGATCAACCCTGTCCTTCCTCCTTTAGCCTCCCTGTGTTTTTAGGTCATGTGAATTCTGTTTGCATTCTGTCCCACCCCAGCCCTTAAGATCTGTTCCCCGTCCATGGTCCTCTTTCTAGTCTCAAAACCTACGGCCCCCAATATACACATATATAAAAATTAAAGTCTAGACTCCACATACAGGAGGAAGCATGTGACATTTGCCTTTCCAAGCCTGGGATACTTTACTGAAAACAGTAATTTCCAGGCCCATCCATTTCCCTGTAAATGTCACAGTTTCATTTTGCTTTATGGCTAAATAAAATCCTATCACATATATGTGTACCATTTTTTTCCATCCACTTATCTGTTGATGGGCACCTAGGCTGGTTTCATTTCTTGGCTAATGTAAATACTGCAGTGTGCTTATTACAATTATTGTATTTGGTGTTCTTTGAGACAGGTGTTATGTAGCCTAGGCTGGCCTTGAACTAGAGGTCCTTTTGCCTCCATTTCCAAAATTAATACAAGATTAGATATCTGTATTACCATGATGGCCTACTGTTATCTTTTATATAAAGATAAAAAATAGTTTCAAAAATATTTATTATTATTTTAATTTTTCATTACAAAAACATGTAAATAAAAAAACCTCATTATAATCATGCTAATCACATTAAGCCAGTCTTAGAAAGACAAATATTGTATGTTTTGTCTTATATGTAGTTCCTAGACGTTATAAAGCTAAATAAAATCTTGTGTGTATCTGTGATATGAAAGTAGAGACAAGGGCTGGAGAGCTGGCTCAGTGGTTAAGAGCACTAACTGCTCTTCTAGAGGTCCTGAGTTCAAATCCCAGAAACCACATGGTGGCTCACAATCATCTGAAATGATATCTGATGTCCTCTTCTCGTGTGTCTGAAGACAAGATACAGTGTACTCATATATAATAAATAAATAGATCTTTAAAAAATAAAGTAGAAACAAAATTATCTAAGGGAACAAAGGAGAGGAAGATGGCGGAATTGGAGGGGAGGGGCGTGGGGGAAACATGCTTAGTGTGCAGTGTTTTCTTATAGAAAAAATCTTTCTGCAACAGAGCCCCGTGTACAACTAATATACACAATGGAAAGTAAAAAAAGAAACAAAAAAAAAGGTATTTTTAGTTGTTTTGTCTGAATTAGGATTTAAGTAAGGCTCCCACATTCACTGGATTGTATCCTACAGCTCTTCCTTGCTTTTGAGTCATTGGGAGAACCACACGTTTGGTTTCCAATGCTTCTTCTATTTAAAAATAAATCAAGTAGGGCTGTGGACGAAGCTCAGAGTTAAAGCACTTACAATACACATGAGAGGTCTGGAGTTTGGGTCCCGAGAGCTCTCTTAAGTGCCAGGTGGGCACAGTAGAGCTTGCAAGTGAATCTGGCTTTGGAAGGCAGAGGCGGGGGGCGGGGGGAAGGTCCTTGGAGCAAGCTGGCCATTGGGAGTAGTCATGTTGACAAGCCCTGGGTTAGGCTGAGGGACCCTGCTTCAAAGAACGGGAGAAGGACATTAAAGATTCCTGACATTAATCTTGGACTTCTGTACGCAGGATGGTGCTGAGGCACAGTGGAATGGATGCAAAGGCAGAAAACCCGAGAGAAAAGAACAAGAAAATGGATGGGACAGGATGGGATCTCCAAGACTCAGACAAGAGGAGCTGGAGGATCAGGACGTGAACAGCCGAATGGGGCACATCACAGACATCATTTGGGGAGGATGTGCCGGCGGAGATGGCCCCAGCAAATGTTTAGTGCAAAAGAGCCACACAGTGTTGCCTGTATGTCGGGTGGAGGTATGCATGTATGTGTACATGTATGTGTGTACCTGTGTGTGTTTGGTGTAGGACACAGTATCCTGCTCTATCACGTCTGCCTCATTCTTTCAAGGCATGGTATCTTGCCAAACCTGGGGTTTGCTCTTTTTTCCCCCTGGCTGGTCTGGCTGGTCAGTGAACCCCAATGACCCCCTGTTTCCAAACCTCCGTGGCTGAGATTCACTCTGCTGTGCTCTGGCTTTTACATGGGTGCTGGGAATTGGAACTTGGGTTTTCATTCTTGTGCAGGAAGAGCTGTTGGTCACTGAGCCATCTCCTTCTCCCATGCCTTTAAGAAGTTTTGGTTGGTTGGTTTTCAACAAAGTTCATACATCTGAAATTTCGGCTTACTTAGAAGAAATTTGATGTCAAGGTTGTGCAGAGCAAGTTAACTGGTGATTTGTATATGGTTTGGCTGCAGACCAAGAGATTCCCAGATTGTGTGATAACAGAACAGGGACAGATGGGTCCCCACTGAAAGCTTGTCAGTACAAACATAGCAGCCCACTCTTGAAGGAAAACGTATGTCTTAGGGTTTCTATTCCTGCACAAACATCATGACCAAAAAGCAAGTTGGGAAGGAATGGGTTTATTCAGCTTACACTTCCATATCGCTGTTCATCACCAAAGGAAGTCAGAACTGGAACTCAAGCAGGTCAGGAAGTAGGAGCTAATGCAGAGGCCATGGAGGGATGTTACTAACTGGTTTGCTTCCCCTGGCTTGCTCAGCCTGCTTTCTTATAGAACCCAGGTCTACCAGCCCAGGGATGGCACCACGCACAGTGGGCTGGGCCCTCCCCCCTTGATCACTAGTTGAGAAAATGCCTTACAGCTGGATTTCATGGAGGCAATTTTTCAAGGGAGGCTCCTTTCTCTGTTATAACTCCAGCTTGTGTCAAGTTGACACAAAAAACAACCAGTACAACATATTACTTACTATATAGTTCCTTTCTTTCTTTTTCTTTTTCTTTTTTTTTTTCTTTCTTTATTTCTTTCTTTTTTTTCTTTTTTCTTTTTTCTTTTTTTTTCTTTTTTGGAGACAGGGCTTTTCTGTATAGCTCTGGCTGTCCTGGAACTCTGTAGATCAGGATAGCCTCAAACTCAGAGATCCATCTGCCTCTGCCTCCTCTGCCTCCCAAGTGCTGAGATTAAAGGCATGAGCCACCACCATCTGACTGTATTAGTTACTTTTCTATTTCTATGATAAAACACCACAGCAAAGGCAATTTACAGCAGGAAGGCTTTATTTGGGCTTATGGTTTCAGACGGATGCGGGTCCATTACCATCACGGTATAGAAGCACGACAATAGGCCGGTATGGCTGTAAAAGTGGAAGCTGAGAGCTCACTGCTTGAGTTGCAAGCACAAAGCAGAGAGAGCCAACTGGAAATGGCACGTGTGGTTAAACTTTCCATGTGCACCTCCATGAGATACATTCTTCAAGGTCAGGCTTCCTACACTCAAACAGCACCACCAGACAGCCCACTCTTCAAAGTGTACAGAAGGAAAGCATATCACTTACTATAATAGTCTTTCTTTACTTCTTTCTGTTTGTTTTATTCATATTTTTTGAGACAGAGTTTCTCTGTATAGTTCTGGCTGTCCTGGAACTCACTACACAGACCAGGCTGGCCTTGAACTCAGAGATCCATCTGCCTCTGCCTACAAAGTGCTGGGAACCAAATGCTCAAATGATTACAAATATGGGGACATTTCTCATCCAAACCACCATGCTTATGACAGATTTATTACTTATTAGTGTTTTTGAGGCAGGTCTTATTGTATAGCCCAGGCTGTCCTTGAACTCATATATATATTTTTTTAATCTCAGCTGTACTGAATTTGTTTTGGGAGTTATATAATTTATAAAGCACTATTTCTAAAGTGATGAAATCATTCAATTAGTTTGTGTGTGTGTGTGTGTGTGTGTGTGTGTATCTGTGGGTATGTGTGCCTTTATGCATGTATATGTGTGTATGCATGTATCTACATGTGTATATATGTGTACCTGTGTATCTATATGTGTTTGCATGTATATATGTGTGTGCATGTATGTGTGTACATGCATGTGATTATGTATATGTACACATATGTGTGTGTACCTATGTGAATATCTATATGTGTTTCTGTGCATGTGTGTGTGCCTGTAAATGTGTGTGTACATACATGTGTATGTGTATATGTACATGTGTACTTTTGTGTACAGGTGCACCTTCACATGTGTGCATACTTGAGGGCCCAGAGGTCGATGTTTTTCAATCCTTCTCTACTCTTCTGAGACAAGCTCTTTTACTGAGCATGGAATCTACCCATTCAGCTAGACTGGCCAGCAAGTCCCAGAGGACCCTCTTGTCTCCACACCTTAGAGCTGGGACCGCTGGAGCGTTCAGCTACACTCAGTGCTTTTACATGAGTGCTCAGAATTGAACTGAGGTCTGCATGCTCACCCAGAAAGTGCTTTACCAATGGTACCATCTCCCCAAACCCTCAATTGATGTTAACAACAAAACACATAAGGCAGACAATGGGGCTCAGAGATCATAAGTGACCCATCTAAGTTCTGAATTTGCCAAAGGTGGGATTTAGATAGAAGTCTCTGGTTCTTTTGACCCAACTCTTATGGTCACATCAAGGTCACAGGATGCTTGAAAGATGAGGTAAAGTTCAGAGTGTAATGAGCCAATGATGAAGGATGATAGGTGCCAGCTGAGACTTCACTGTGTTTAGTGACACTTTCCTAACAGCCACCCAGTAGTTTCTTCACACCAGTCACTTGCCAGAGTTGGCTGTGTGGCCTCTCCTCTTGGCAAAGTAGCCGGGAGTGCAGCATTTGAATGGGGGATGTTGAACGGTACCAATATTCTGTTGGGAAGCAGATTGGAGCGGGTACCCGGGTGTCTCTGTGGAAGGTGGGAGCCAAAGCAGGCAACACGTGCTAACCAGATACTGTTTACATGGATGGCTAAGTCTCCTTTTTCTTAGCTTTGGATGCTATGAATTATTTTCCTGGAATGGGATCAAGCCTTCAACATAATGCATGTATTTAATATTTAAATACCATGAGTTAGCTGGCTTTCTCTCTCTCTCTCTCTCTCTCTCTCTCTCTCTCTCTCTCTCTCTCTCTCTCTCTCTCTCCAAGTCAAGATTATGAGGATGAGTCCAAATCTTGTTAAGATATAATCTGAATTGTCCTGCTAATAAAAATAAATGGACAGGGGTCTGGGGAGATGGCTCAGTTGGTAAAGTACTCACCATACAAGCATGGCACCTGTGACAGGTGGGTGTGGCAGTGTGGACCCGTGCACACTGCAGCACTGGGGAAGTGAGGGCTGGAGGATCCTGGGAGCTCACTGCTCAGCCATCCTATCCGAATCATTGAGTTCCATGTTCGGTAAGAGACCGTCAATCAAAAACTACGGTGGAGGACTGGGAGACTGGCTAAGTGGGTAAAGTACAACTAGACAAGCCTGACAACCTGAGTTTGGATCCACAGTACAGGTGGCAGTGCATACCTGTAATCCCAGCACTGGGAAATGGAGACAGGGAGGTGCTGGAGACTTGGGGCCAGCTAGTCTAGCCAATCAGTGAGCTCTGGGCTCAATGAGAGAATCTGTCTCAAAAAATAAGATGGAGATAGAGGAAGATACAGGCTCAGGCTTCTCAAAACCTACTTTAATTATTATTCTTTAATGTTTCCACCACCCTTCCTCACCCACAGTAGGAGGAAAAAGGTTGATAGGAAATGGGGGTTGTGGACCTGTTTAGAAATAGTTCTTTGGGGATGATTATAATCTTTGTTGTCAGCCGTCCAGCCCATTCACAAACACCAAACACAAATCAGTAGCATCAGCTTGATCTAGAGGAAACCATGAGGCTCTGCCAATCTGCATGAGTCCAAGGAAATGGCAAAAAGCAGCCGAACTACCACCAGAAGTTCTTCGAGTTCTCTCTACAAAGTCAGGATAAGCAAAGATCCATGAAGAAAGCAAGGCTAACTAATGCAAGAGTGCCATCAGCGAAGCCCAGCTAAGACCAGCAGAGTTGCAAGGCTAACAAATGCAAGAACATTGCCCACTGTCTCTTAGATTATACTTCCGCTTTTCCCAAACACCGTGTGTCCTCAAAAGCATCCATTGCAGCAAAGCATCACAGGCCCTTTCACCAGGCAGCTTCCAGCAAACACCATGTGTCTGTTCTCCACAAAACATCATCTCCTAAGGCTGTTTCTAGAGAAAAAAAACACCACGTGACACAACTGAGTCTCCAACGAAACTAGAAATTCCCACTTCGGGAGACACTCGACACTGGCCTCCGGTGCATTCACACACATACCAAAGTGCTGGCATTTAGTTTCTAAAAACACCCTACAAGTGGTCACCTGTCAGTTTCCAGACTTTTCTTTTCCTGTTGCTTTCCTTTCTCAGTCTCATCATTTCAACAGCCGTCACTTCTGATTGACACTTCAGCCCTCAGGGTGCTGGCGAGAACCTCTAGTTAGAACCACTCATGCTGCAGAAGGGAAACCAAGGCTCAGGGAGTCAGGGAACTCTCTGATGAGTTCCTTTTATTTTCCTGTTTTTTTCCAAAGCTGAGATTTAGCAAGGCCACAGGATGTTCACGGGCTGCATGACATGTAAGTCACAGATACGAAGAACCAAAGTCAAAAGATGGTGTGTGCCAGCTCCATCTGCACCTCGTGTAGTGACACCTTCCTGAAGATCATCCATCAGTTTCAATGTGGTGACCTCAGAAGGCCCGTGTTTCCTTAGAACCTCCATTCAAATGCTAGGAGAAGCCTTTGTTTGACTCTAGGAAGGAAGAAGTCAACTTAGCTAGGGAGGTCACCAGCCAGAGGGCACAGTACCACCTTGAACAGCTCTTATAGAGGATGCTTTATTGTATTTCCTGAGGCCCCTGACTTCAGAGAGGAAAAAAGAAAGGAAGGAAGGAAGAAGGAAAGAAAGAAAGAAAGAAAATGGTCTTTAATCCCAGCATTTGGGAGACAGAGGCAGGCAGATCTTTGTGAATTTGAGGCCAGCCTGGTTGAGTGAGTTCCAGGACAGCTAGGTCTAGACAGAGAAACCCCATCTTGAAAAAAAGCAAAACAACAACAACAAACACACCCCAAACAAACAAAACAAAAGTAAATAAAGAAAAAGAAAAAGTCCTCCTTTTCCATATTGTCAGGCATCCTTGGGGATTGTACCTATGGAATTATTGTTCATCCCTGTCTGGAGCAGATGTCAAACCATGCATCTCTGACTTACTTCTGAGACAATGGAGGGTAAATCTAGACTGTGTCATGTCCTGAGGCTTCATGGTCTAAAGCAAGCTAAGTCCCTCCTGGTGAATGTCTTGGGTTTTGGAAAAATGTAACAAACCATGTTGGAGCCAGAACTCCCTTTCTTTTAAAAATTATTTTTAAATTAACCATGTTATGTGCCTGTGCCAAGGTGCATGTGTGGAGGTCAGTGGACTTTTGTGAGTTGGTTCTTTCCATGAGTCAACCTCAGGCCATCGAATTTGGTACCAGTCGCATTACCTGTTTGGTGTCTCACTAGCCTTAGACTTAAAACTTTTCATAGGTAGGTTCAACTGTGTGGAAGGAAGCTTGTCTTCAAGAGGTGGAGACTCAAAATCCACAACCCATAAGTACACAGATGGAGCTTCCCCAGGGTGCTAGACAGGTTTCTGTCATCCTGACACAAGTTGGAGCCATTTGAGAGGAGGGAGCCCCAGTTGAGAAAATGCCCTCATAGGCTTCTGCTGTAGGCAAGCCTGTTGGGCATTTCCTTAATTAGTGATTGATGAAAGATGATCCAGCTCACTTTAGGTGGTGCCATGCTTGGCTGGTGTGTTTGGGAGCTGGAAGAAAGCAGGCTGAACAAACCATGAAGAGCAAGCCAGTAAGCAGCACCCCTCCATGGGCGTCTGCATCAGGTCCTGCCCTGAATTCCTGTGCTGACTTCTCTCAGTGATGGGCTGTTGGCTAAAGCCAACAACAACAACAACAACACCCCAACTCTTTCTTCTCTGAATTGCTTTTGGTCACAGTGGTTTTTTGTTTGTTTGTTTGTTTGTTTTTTGTTTTTTGTTTTTTTATCACAGAAAAAGAACCCTATTAAAGACACCCAGCTAATCTGTGTAGTCAGTGTTTGTCACATTTCCACATGTGTCCTGAGTCAGCTCCATGTCAGACTGTCTTACTGGAAGGAGTACAATGCTATGGAGGTGACAAGGGGTGTTGGCTTAGTTGAAACCCAGAGGGTCCTCCTGCCTCAGGCATCTCAGCTCAATCACCTGCTTTGACAGAAAGAAGGAAGAGCTTAGGTCACTTTGCAGGGCCAAGAGGTTTCAAGAAACCCAAATACTCGCCCCACCCCCACCCCACCCCATAGCTTTCAGGATTAGCTGAAGCATTCCATCAGCCTGCTCTTGCCAAAGCTGGGGGCTGGGGTGAGGGGAGAGCAATGTTGTCACTTTAATTGCATTGGCATAAATATTTGATATTCAATAAATTAGATCTGGAGCAAGGAAAACATTCTTGCAAATGGATTTTTTACCTGGAGCCCAGCCCCATTAGCAGAGGAGAGGAGGGCAGCCTGCCCCGGGGCCGGTAATTAACTCAAGTGGAGCAGAGCTAAGCATTTCTGACAGCCTTCCTGGTCTAGAATTAACTGTCATCTCAGAGGGAAAAAGAAACTGTATTGTCACATTAAGGTTTTCACAAGGCTCTGTTACCACTGCCGGGCTGGGCTCCATCTCCTCCTGATGCCCTAAGATGTGTTTTCATCATTAGAGACAAGTTTAAAAGCAACTAATGATGTATTTTATATCCACGTACCTGAATCACAGACTTCACCAAAAGAGAAGACATTAGCATGGTAATTCAATTTTTTTTCCCTCCCTTTTGGCAGATGTAATGAAACAAGATGCGGTGGATGCCGTTAGAAGTCACAACACTGTGATATTTGAAGATAGCACCGTCTGGATTTTTCCCCCTCCTCTCTGTATCAGGACTTGCCTATAATGAGCAACAGCTCAGCCCGTGTCTGTCTTCCCTATCTCCCCCTTACCCCCACCTCCACCCAGCGTTTATGAAAGTAGCAATTGCTTCTGAGAAAAAAAAAAAAAAAAAAGAAAAGAAAACCGCTGGAGCTTGAAGCCCCTGCTAGAAGCCATTGCTTGCCTTCGTCTGTAGAAACCCAGACACTAGAAACTGGAGTTTTGCTGTCTTCACCTTGCTGTGTGCTAGGGAGTTTTATGTTTATAAGGTTGGACTCAGCACACCGGCTGGAGAGGGATGGCTGCGTGCCTGTGTGTGTGTGTGTGTGTGTGTGTGTGTGTGTGTGTGTGTATGAGCAGTGTGTGTGTGAGCTGTGTGTGTGCTTGTGTGTGAGCTGTGTGTGTATGTGTGCTCTGTGTGTGTGTGTGAGCTGTGTGTGTATGTGTGCTGTGTGTGTGTGAGCTGTTTGTGTGTATGTGTGAGCTGTGTGTGTGTATGTGTTCTCTGTGTGTGTGTGTTCTCTCTGTGTGTGAACTGTATGGGCAGGTGTGAGTTGTGTAGCTGTTTACACAGGCTACACACACCTGAGTCTCCTGTGTTCTGCCCCTTTTGTTATTTATTGGCACAGTTTCCCGTCTGAGTCTGAATGTTCTCCTTTCTTTCTATTTGGCTGGCCCTCATCTTGACCTGGACACTGCCTTCTGTCTGTCTTACTCCCTTACACCACAAAAGTTCTGAAGCTGTGATTTCCCTTTCCCCCAAGCTTTGGACCTGGTGTGAAGCTGTGGCCCTTCCCCCACCCACCAGCTTTCTTCTGGGTACCCTAGCAGTGGCCCCCTGACCTTGGCTGCTCATTATAATATTGGGACCCTGTGCTGAATACACAAGAACACACATCATGGGGTCTAGTCGGCTTGGATGCCCTTTGAGTGACTTCCCCTTTGAGTCTAAAACCACCAAGCTTGGCCACACCTCTTAGTTTTCTTCTCTGCCTCAGTTCTCCCCCTGGTTACCTTCCAGAGGCTTAACTACCTCTAAGACCCACTGACATGTCACATTCTTTGTGAAGCTGTCCTTAACTCCTGTGGCTTGAATAATGACTATTTACCCATCCACCTACCCACCCACCCACCCATCCATCCATCCATCCCCCCACCAATCCATCCATCCATCCATCCATCCATCCATCCATCTATCCATCCAACCATCCATCCAACCATCCATCCATCCATCATCCCCCACCCATCCATCAGTCCATCCATCCATCCAAACATCCATCCATCCATCCATCCATCCATCCAACCATCTATCCTCCATCCATCCATCTCTTCAGCAAGTACTGAGTACTTTCTGGTATCTTGTTTTGGGTCATAGAGACAACTTAGCAAAAAGAGATTTGAGGAGTCTCTGCATGGCTCAAGGAGATAGGAAAGGGTCTCTAGAGAAAATGGAATTTGGGAGTGATCTGAAGGCTGGCAGGAGGTAGCCATAGGGCAGATAAAGGTCACAGGGAATGGGTTAGAGGAAGGAATGAGATTCTACTGGCTCCTTGCAGCATGGCGTATCTGCAAGCAGAAACTACTCAGTGAATTAGTGCAGTGAAAGGCCAAGGCTAAAGGGCTAGCGTGTTTTGGGTCCCGTGTATATTGGCTAGTTTTTATTATTAACGTGAAACGTGTCACCTGGAAAGGAGTGATCTCAGCCGAGGAGTCATCTCTATCAGCTCAGCCTATAGACATCCCCGTGAGACGTTGTCTGGACTGCTAATTAATATAGCGGCCCAGTGTGGGGTGGTACCACCTAGGCAGGTGGTCCTGGCTTGTCTAAGAAAGCTGACTGAGCATGCTCTGAGTATGTGCCAGTGAGAAGCAGGCTTCTGATTTCAGTTCCTGCCTTGAGTTCCTGCCCTGACTGACCTGGAAATATAAGATGAAATAAATGCTTCTCTCCCCGAGTTGTGTTTGGTTATGGTGTTTATCCCAGCAACAAAAACCTAAATAGAGGGCTGGAGAGATAGCTCCGAGGTTAAGAGAACTGACTGCTCTTCCAGAGGTCCTGAGTTCAAATCCCAACACCCACATGGTGGCTCACAACCGTCTATAATTACATCTGGTGCCCTCTTCTGACATAGAACACTATGTATATAATAAATAAATAGATCTTTAAAATAAAAGAAACCTAAATAGAGCTATGTGCACATGTGTAGGGATGTACCTGGTGACCAGAGGACAACAGTGGATGTTGTTCCTCAATCACAGTCCTTTCGTTTGTTCATTGTTGCCCTTCCTTCTTCCTTTACTTTTTTATTTCCCCTCTCTCCCTGCCTCCCTCTTTCCCTCCCGCTCTTTCTTTTTTTTTTTTTTCTAAAAAGAGTTTATTTACTTTTATTTCATACATATGGGTGTTTTGTCTGCATGAATAGCTTGGGCACCATCTGCATGCAGTGCCTGAGGAGGCCAGAAGAGGGCGTTGGGTCCTCTAGGGCTAGAGTTACAAATGGCTGCTAGCTGCTATGTGGGTGCTGGGCACTGAACCAATGCTCTTAACCACTGAGCTCAGGCCCTTGGTTTTATTTGTTTGCTTGCTTGCTTTGAGACTGGGTCACACTATGTAGCCTCGGGTGGTACTTTCAGGGATCCTCTGGTTTGAGTACTGGGATTAAAGGTGTTTGTTACCATATCAACATCACCTTGTTTTCTGAGACAGGTAGGCAGGGCTGGCCGGCCAGTGAGCCCCAGGAATCCGTCCATTTCTGTCTCCCAGTGCTGGGACTGCAGGTGCACGCCACCGTATTCAACCTTCACGTGTGTTCTGGAGATCGCAGGATAAGTGCTTTACTGGGTGGAACACGCCTTAGCTCCGGTTTTGGTTTTTCAGCAGGTCTTGCTAGGTAGCTCAGACTGCCCTCAAGCTTTTGGTTCTCCTGCTCCCCCCTCCCACCACCAAGTCCAGTTAGATGACATTGTCAAAACTGCATACACCTGCACACTATCACTCAAATCTAGAGATTTCCAGCTTTATCCAGAAAGGTTATAGAATCTTCCTAGACTTCCCACGTGTTTCTCCCCATGCAGTCTTTGCCCCTGCCGCAGATAACTGCTGTGTACCTTTCTGCTGCTAGGAATTGCCTTGATTGTGGGTGAGCTGCATAGGGGAGGAATCACACACACTAACACTCATACACTCATACACACACACACACACACACACACACACACACATACACACACACACACACATACACACACAAACACACACACACATACACACAAACACACACACACACACACACACACACACACACACACACACACACAGGCCATCTCGTTCACCTGCTGGTTTGGTTGTTTTAACTTTTGAACAGCAGAGTGCTTTTGAGACACACCCCAGCGCTGATGGACACGTGAGTAGACCCCACCCTGTTATGGATGGAGCTGCCTAGTACATTTTTGTGCATTTTCTCTATGAACACTTTGTACTTTTTGGTTCGGAGAGCCCAAGAGGTGGGGGAGACTTTCACCTCCTCTCTTTAGCTCTCCTCCCCCTTGCTCCCGAAGACGTTCTAAAAATACCCGCCTTCGAGCTCTCTGCAAGCGAACGATGGAAGAATAAAAGCCTTTAAGAGGAGCAGAGGAGAAAGCTTCTGCTAGGAGCCAGACATTCTGTGTATCAGCACGTCTCAGCGCAGGCACCTGAGAGTGGTACTGTCCAGTTCCTGTGTCCATTCCGTCCCCCTCAGTGGTTTAAGCACCTCCATTCTGTACTCACAACCACCCAAGCCCCTTCACCATGCTTCGGCAAGAGAGGTCTTTCCAAAAAGTAGCCAAGCCCCAACTGGCCATATGGCATTGAGATACCCCCCCCACACACACAAGGCTTTCTTTCTTTCTTTTCTTTTTTCTTTTTTTTTTTTTTTCCTTTTTTAAAGATTTATTCATTTATTTCATGTGAGTACACTGTAGCTGCCTTTAGACACGCCAGAAGAGGGCATCAGATCCCATTACAGATGGTTGTGAGCCACCATGTGGTTGCTGGGAATTGAACTCAGGACCCCTGGAAGAGCAGTCAGTGCTCTTAACCACTGAGCCATCTCTCCAGCACCTCCTCCCTCCCTCAGTCTTCTCTCTCAGGAAAACCCTCCGAACCCTCCCTGTGGCTCTGCCCACCTGTCTGCTTCATCCTCTGCAGCCCATGACTTTCATCTCTGTTTTAGTGTCTCCACTGACTCTTGACTCTCCCAGGAAGATCTGTGTGGCACACTCCGGTTCTTTAGGCCTCTGTTCTGCTGTCTTTCTGTGGAGGCCTTCCGTGACCACAGTCCAGGGATCAGTCCTCGTCTCTGCTGTCTGTTCCCCCCCCCCCACCCACCATTCTGCCTTCTGTTCTTATTGGTGTGCCTTTTCTGAGTCCTTCAGGTAAGTGGTATTATCCAATATGTAGCTTTTAGTCTCTGGCTTGTTCCTCTATCGCCTCTCATTCTGTTCTCCCTCCTCCCTTCATCCTTTATTCATTCTATAATCTGTCTGTTGTTGTCTGTCTATCTAACTCCCCCCATCCCCATCCCTTTGGCAAGCTAGAGATGGGGCCATGGCTTTGCACATGCTATATGAGGGTTGTATCCCTGAACCCCATCCTTAGTTCTGTGCCTGGCTCCTTTCATGAACCAAAATGGTTTCAGAGCCTAAATAAGGCAAAGTACAACCAGTTCCCATTTCTTTCTATGATTGATAATGTTCTATCACACAGACGTAACACACTCCACCCATCAACAAACTGCTCTGCTCTCGGACACTCACGAGCTTGCTGCTTTGGGTGTTTTCACATTTGTTTTGATTCTCTTGTCTGTGTACAGAGGATGAAGTCCTTTAGTCATATGGTAGTTCTGTGTTTAGCTTTTCAAGCAGCTGCCAATGTGCCTCCAAAGCAGCTACATAATCCTACATTCTGACCACCAGTATGTGCTCCCGTTGCCACATCCTTGTCGACACTTATTATTCTCTGCCTTGTTTTTAGCCACCTGAGTGGGTGAAACTGTTTCTCATTGGGGTATTGGTTTATATTTCCCTAGTGACTAATGGTGCTAATCATCTTTTCAAATGTGCTTCCTGGCCATTGCAGAAATGCTCACTGAAATCCTATGTTCATTTTAAAATTAGACTGCTGATCTTTTTGTTTTTTAGTTATAAAGCTTTCAAGTTTTCCAAATCACAAATCTCTGTCCCTATCAGATATGACTTACAAATATCTTTTCCTATTCCGTAGGATTGTATTGTTATATTTCTTTTAGATAGAAACCCTGAAATCACAGGTTATAAGTCTTTCTGAAGTCTAATTTTTATTTTATTTATTTTAATTGAAAAATTATACAATATATTCTGATCACACCTTTCTCCTCTCTCAACTCCTCCAAGGTCCTCCCCACTTCTCCACCCAGAACACAAAACCAGAAAACAAAATATTTAAGTAAAATATCCAGAAAAGAAACAAAATGCCCAAACGAAGCACTATGTGAAGTTTAATTTTCTTTAAAAATACATTACTTGCACATTTGATGATATTTCTTTTTTAAAAGAAGATTTATTTACAATTTTTATTTCTATGTCTTAATGTGGGTGTGCAGTGCTCTATGTGCCTATAGAGCTGGAGAAAGGCTTCAGATCCTCCAGAGATGGAGTTCCAAGTGGTTGTGAACTCCTGTGTGTAACTCAGTTCTTCTGGAGGAGCAGTGCATGATTCTAACTGCTTTCATGATGTCCCTAAGAAACTGTTGCCTAGTCCGAGGCTATACAGACGTATGCTTAACTTTCTTCTAAGAGTTGTAACTTACAGCATTCATCCATTTCAAATCAGTTCCTTACACATCGAAAAGTAGGGGCTTACATTCATCCTTTTTGGTGGATATCAAATGATCTTAGCTTCTTTTGTTAGAAAAGGTTGTTTTCAGGCTGGTGAGATGGCTCAGAGGGTAAAGGCTCTTGCCACCAAGCCTGATGATCTCAGTTTGATACTCAGAACCCACATGGCGGAAGAAGAAAGCAACTCCTATGAACTCCTATTAGTTATTCTTTGATCTACACAAGTGTATTGTGCCCCCTCCCTCACACACACAGACACACTATTTAGACAGACAGACAGACAGACAGACAGACAGACAGATAAATAAACATTTCAGCACTGATGTTGGGTAGCTTACCGGTATAATTCCAATTACAAGGGACCCAGTGCCCCCCCTCTCATAAATAAACAAATGAAGAAATCTTAAAGGTTAGTCTTGTGCTAACTTTGCAGGCATGGGCAGATAGGTTAAGTCACAACGGTTCTGCAGGCATCAAGCTCTGTGAAAGCTGACTTGCTCCAGCTTTTCCAGTGTCTGCTGCTCTCTTTGAAATTCAGCTCTTTAACAAAAATTCAACTCTTTAAAAGATAAATTACAGAGCCTGGGGGAATAGCTCAGTTGTAAGCAGAAGGACCTAAATTCAGATTCTCCACACACAGACACAGACACACAGACACACACATACACACACAGACACACACACACACACACACACACACACACACACACACACACGACAACTATGGTGGCTTGTACCCACAATTCCAGTTCTTAGTGTCAAAGAGGAAGGTAGAGAGAGGAGATCCCTGGAGCTCCTTGGCCAGCCAGCTTTGCTCAGTCAGTCCAGTGAGAGACCCTGCTTCAAAGAATAAGGGAACAGTTGAGGAAGATACCCAATGTTGACCTCTGGCCTTTGTGTGAACGAACATCCATATATGTGCATACATACCTGCACATACATGGGCACTGTACACGTGAATGGGCCCATTAACATGTGCACACACACACACACACACACACACACGCATGCACACACACACACACAGAGGCTCACACAGATACACACATACCAATGTTCGCTGAGCTGTATCCTCCAGCCCAGCCCTGGTTTCATTATAGCAGCCCAAGTGGACTTGAGATATGGCAGGTTCTTTTGTTTTATTAATATTTTTACATTTATTTGTTTGTGTGTATTGGCATCTGTGGCACCTGTGCAGGCCACAGCAGGTGTGTAGAGGCCAGAGGATAATCTTTAGGGGTTGAGTGTTTCCTTTTACCATGTGGGTTCCGTAGATTGAACTCAGGGGCCACCAGGCCTGGTGGGAGGTACCCTTGCTCACTGGGCCAGACTCACCGTGTCTAGTTACCCTGATTCTGGTGTACACGCGAGATCCTGGGGACTGCGAGTCCAGCTCGATGGTGGGAGAGCCTTCCTCGCTGTGCCGCCATCTCTGCCCCGTCTATTTGGGTAAGAACAGCTTGGGATCAATTATGGATGAGGCCCTGCAGGAGAGGAGTAAGAGGGCTGTTGTCTACTTTGAAAAATTAATGGGCGCTGATTAATACGGAGCGCGGACACTTCTTCAGCATAGAGAAGCTGTGGTCTCGGCGGGAGCTAGGGTGGGGGCAGCACCCTGCGTGTCTGTGGTGTGTGTGTGGGGTTCCACTCTAGACTTCTCTGGAGGAATCTGCCCTGTTGACCCACATGATCTGAACAGTTTGCCCAAAGAAACGGTGAGGTGAGGGTGCTCACTTATTACCATTTTAAATTTACAATGAATAATATGAAAAAATTAAAGCATCCACACAAGTCGATATATAAAAATAATGTAGCTTTTTTTTTTGAGACAAAGTCTGAAATAATCTCTGTATCTGAGGCTAGCCCTGAACTTGTGATCCCCTGAGTCCCCCACCCCCCTTTGTGTGTGTGTGTGTGTGTGTGTGTGTGTGTATGTGTGTCTGTTCACCTATGAAGGTCGGAGGTCAACATCAGGTACTTCAGTTGCCGTCCACTTTGGTTTCTATGTTTGTCTCTCACTGAACCTGGAACTCACTAATTTGACGAGAAGAGCCATCCAGTAATCCTGAGGGGTCCTCCTGTCCGTGCCTTTGGCGATGCATTTTACATGGGGTGGTGGGGAACCAAACTCGGGTCTTCATGCTTATGTGGCAAGCAATTTACCACCGGAGCATCTTCCCAGAATGCCCGCTTCCTTCTGACCTACCATTCTGACTTTTCCACCTGCTGCGGATCAGACCTAGGGTCTTGCTCGTGTTAGGCAAGTTCTCTATTACCAAGTCCATATGAGGTAAGTACTTTACTACTGAGCCCATACTAGGTAAGTACTTTACTACTGAGCCACAGCCCTCTTTTCTCTAAAAATATGATTTAAGACATTGGAGAAACTGAGGTCCTGTTCAAGTGGGGACATTACTATCCCCCGTGGAGCTCGCTCCAGTTTCTCAGCTGGCTGGCTCCCTCTGAGGTGTTCCACTGGACCTGGCTCTCTGCATGGAGCCTGACCCCAGGGACCTACCTCCAAAGCAGCCCTCAATGTGCAGGCTGTTGCAGCGGGATCATTATGCGGGGTTCTCCCACTCTGTGAGATCAACTCATCCGACACAGGCTACCCTCTGATTTTATGAAGAATTGGAAACTATGCGATCCACTAGGCTTTGTCTCATGTCTCAACCATCTTTCAAATATTGGGGCCTTGTGACTGGAAGGGCATGGGAGAAAAATGGTGGGACTCTTCCCCTCAACTTCAGCTGGGTGATTGAGGGCAAGCCGGGGCTCAGGAAGCCTTTTTGGTTTGGAGATGACTAATCTGGCTCTGGCCTGAGAATAATTCCAGTCTGGCTGGCTGGACGGCCCGTTTCCATGGCAACGGTTGTTATTGGTAACTGAATAAGCATCTCAGAGAACCGGCTCTGGAGTTGATGGTTTTTCCCTTCCAGTTGGAACCGAGAGGAGCCGGGTTTGTGCTGACGATCTCAGTATGGATTCTCTGCTGCAGTGTGAGGTCTGGCAAGCCGCAGCCACCTTTCCGTTCCTCCTCTGGATTCTGCCTCCACAGAAGGCACAGACTGACTTGCTGTTTTTCTAGTGTCTTCAGAGATGCCGAGGAGCGCAGGGATATCCAGAACGTGAACCCTGACTTGTCTGGCCCTGAATTGCTTGCTGTGTTGCTGCCCTGCCTCTGTCTCCCCCCCCCGCCCCCACCTGCCTGCTTAATTCTACGTGGGGACAGTTAGCATATCCCACAGTGACTCCTAGACCACAGGCTACTCTAAAAATGGCTAGTCAGGGAGACTCCCTTAGATGAGGTGGCTGCATCGTTATCAGGCAAGCAGGGCACAGAGAAGCTGCAGAGAAAGTTGGCCCAGGTCCTGTCTCAGATTTCTTGTGGTCCCCTCTACATTTCTTCTCCCCCCCCAGAGGGGTGGACCTGTGTGCTGGAACCCAGACTTTGCGGTAGAAGGCTGCTGGCCATGGTGCTAAATCTCTCTCTCTCTCTCTCTCTCTCTCTCTCTTTCTCTCTCTCTCTCTCTCTCTCTCTCCCTCTCCCCCCCTCTCTCTTTCTCCCCCCCTCTCTCCCCCTCCCTCCCTCTTTCCTTCCCTCCTTCCCCTCTCTTTCCCCTTCTCCTGTCCTGTCTCCCTTTCTCTATTCCTCCCTCCCTTCTTCTCTCCATCTCCCTTCCTTTCTTCCCTTTCCTCTTGCTCTGCAAAAACCCTTTCAGCCCTGTTTTCCCTGTTGCTTTCTTTGTAAACTTTGCTGGGATATCTGTCAGGTTCAGAAGCCGAGCTGCCGGCTGTGGGAGTGGCTGTAGAAGGCCTACATATCAGTTTTTTGTTTTTGTTGTTGTTGTTTTTTCTTTTAAAGCCGACAGCACCCTGTATTCCCAGGCAGTCTCCCATCCAGGTACTAACCAGGCCGGACCCTGCTTAGCTTCCAAGATCGGGTGCATTCAGGGTGTGTGGCTGTAGACTACACTTCAGTTCTTGAAGGTCCTATGGCAGAAAAAAGAAGCCCATGTGTGGTGCTGGAGATGTAGTACTGTTCTTTGATAACCTGTCTCAATGGCTTTTGATGGACCTGTCACCTCCCTCTGTTGTGAAACTACCTGTCCCGGGCTCTGGGACCCTATGCAGTTCTCCTTTGTCTCTTAGCTGTTCCTTTGTGTCCCCGAGTGCTTCCTTTTCTCTTTGGATGTGGTTCTTGGGGTGGCTCCAAGCTTGAGCCCAGGTGGCATTACCTATGGCTCATTACTTCGGTTCTTACATACGCCTCAGCAACTCGGAGGGAACTTACCATCTCACGCCTCTGATCAGCCTGTGGACCTGTGTCACTAGGGACCATCCCATAACTCCTAGATGACCACCATTCTTCCTCATGCCTCCACAGACTCCTGTGTTTAAATTAAAGCATTGCTCCTCAGTGTAGCGCTAGTAGGTGTGAAGGGACCTTTGGAAGACAGGCCTAACGGGAGGTCTTTACGTCGCTGGCGGCTCCTTGAAGAAAACCATGGGACTCGGGTCCTGTGCATTCTCTCTCTTCTTGGCCAGGGTGGGGGATGAATAGGCTTTTTGGTTTGGTTTTTGGTTGTTTTGCCACCACACTAATGGCAGTGTTTTGCTTCACGGCAGACCGCAGAGCGGGGCCACGATCAATCATGGCAGCGAGTCAGAATAACACTCTGTAAGTCAGCTATCTGGTGTTTGGTTATGGTGACAGAAAGCTGACTCACCAGACTTTCTCTTCTAGCTCTCTCTCATTTCCTGCCTTGGGGACAGAGCTGCCCTAAAAACAACATGGCCAAGGCAACTCTTTTTTCTTTTTTAATTTTTTTAATTTACATTGGTGTTCTGTCTCTATGTATGTCTCTGGGATTACAGACAGTTATGAACTGCCATGTGGGTGCTGGAATTTGAACCCTTCCCCTCCCCCCTCCTGCCTACACTCTCTGCTTCCATGGGGAAGGACTGTGGTGGTTTTAAGATATGGGGGCAAATGTGACTGCTGCTTTCAGGTTAGACCGGAACCATTCCAACTCTGGTGGCCGGGCAGCCGTGATCCGGTGTGACTTGTGGGCTGAGTCAGCAGAGTCTCCCCCTGGTTTCAAAGCTCACAGATAGGACTGAACTCCCTCCTGTTCCTGTGGAGCAGATGTGAGGGAGGCCCTGGCTGTATGGGCTTGTGGTGTGCTAGTATTTAGGAAGAACCAGAATCTCTTTGGGTAAGGGGTGTGGGGTGAGGGCAGGCAAAGTCCTCGATGGGTAGGGCTCCTCTGACCACTCCGCTTTTATACTGCGTTGAATAGACGCCCAAAGCCCACCTGCCTCTGTGGGGTCTCTCTGTAACAGCAGCTGAAGGTCAGCAGGGGGCTCATGGATGGCTCTGTGACACAGACACCAGAGGGATGCCATCAGGAAATTAACAGATGACAACCTCCACAGGCTCAATCGCTAACCCTTTTGAAAGGATCTTTAGGCATCTAATTGACACATTTCAAGAGACACACTGACTAGTTAGACATTAATTGACACCCTTATTAAATATCAATTAGCACATTCCCTAACTTGATATTTAATTAGCTTGCCGGAGCTGTTCTTTTAAGGGCCAATTAAACGCCTGGAATATTCGTACACTCTGATCGCACCGCTAAGCAGTTGCCCACGAATCCTCGTCGTAAGTCCTGCGAAGCAGGTTTCCAAACCCATGCCAGGACCGACAGCCAGAATTTTAAGATTGATTATGGCACAACTAACAAGCCGTATTCCCGCCCGTGGTTACGAATAAAACGTACAAACAGTTCTTGGACTGTGGTTAACTCTATTTCCTGATGACAAAAATGATTAAGGCAAACAATCCAGACCCCCTGCCTCCAGACAGTTGTGATTCATTTAGTTGTGGTAATATTAACTACATAGTACACATCATATACGAAAATTCGCAGTAGAGGACGCCATGAGGTCGGTGGGACAGAGCCACAGGAAGCAACAATGATGGCCCACGGGTCGTGATGAAGCGTAATTCATCCAAGGAGGATCATACACAGGGGCACATTGTTTTCTGCTGTCCAAGGATGTCTTGCGCACTAGCCTAGATTAACTGCAGGCCATAGCTTAGGCTAGCCTGTGGATAGTATAGGGCTCATATGATAAGGATGCTTGACTTTCCAGACCCTCAGTTACTGGAGGTGGTAAGGTCCTTGTCACCAACAGGGTGTGGGAAGAAGCTAAAAGCCTAGGTCACTCCCTGAGGGATTCGGATTGGCTCCCAGGATTCATGCCTAGGGACTTGCACTCACTGTGCCTCTGACTGGAAGGTTTTGCTATGCCATACCTACTGTGTGTACCTACTGTGTGGTATCATTATCATGTCATACCTACTGTGTGTACCTACTGTATGGTATCATTACCATGCCATACCTACTGTGTGTACCTACTGTGTGGTTTTATCGTTGCTATACCATACCTACTGTGTGTACCTACTGTGGTTTTATCATTACCATCACCTCTCACAGAAGACTCCCTGGATCACTCACTCAGGGTGAGGCCCGATATATCCCACCCACCAACTTCAGATTCTTAGGCACATTGAAAGCCAAATAACAGACACTGAGAGATGAAACATCGGAGGTCAGGCAACATATCCAAGAGTTCACAACACCAGTCCAGCAGAGCTCAGACACGAATACTGTCTTTCTTTACCCCCCTTGCTGGACCAGCAGCCTAGCCCCGAGGACACGTGCTAGAGAACAGGATTTAGGGTTAAAATACCCACCGTGCTCCCAATCCTAACCTATATTTAACAGGCCTAATTTTGTATGAATAGTGTCCACTAAATAATTAACGTTCCTGAAAATAGTCAGGTCTCTCTTACGCCTTTTTATTCCTGGAACATCAAACCCTTTCAGATCATCATTAATTAAGACTCTTGATGTCCCCAAGAGGTAGCCAGACACCTGCAGAAACTTGGTAATTGGTTCTGAATCCCGAGACAGTCCGCATTTCAGAGTCTGCCTGATTCCAGGTCTGGGGAGGCGGGAAGAAGGCTTAGCAAGAAAGATTACAGGCATGGGTCCTCCGGCCTGCCGGTATCAGCCACTCACCACACACACACACACACACACACACACACACACACATACACACACACACACACACACACACACACACACACACCCACACACACACCCACCCACACACACACACACACACACACACACACACCCCACACACACATACACACACACATACACACACACACCCACACATACACACACACACCCCCACACACACCCACACACACACACCCCCACACACACCCACCCACACCCACACACACACACACCCCCCACACACACACATACACACACACACCCACACACCCACACATACACACACACACACCCCACACACACACCCACCCACCCACCCACACACACCCACACCCACACACCCACACATACACACACACACACACACACACACACACACACACCCACACACACACACACACACACATACACACACACACACACCCCACACACACACCCACACACCCACACATACACACACACACACACACACACACCCACACATACACACACACACACACACACACACACACATACACACACACACACACACACACACACACACTACCCACCCCCCCACACACACACTGCCCACTGTCACACTGTGCCCCTGACCTTGTGGCAGATGGAATCCTCTCTGCACATGGAAAACATCAGTAGTCCGACCCTCCGCTGTGTCTTCAGAAGTGCACCAACTGTGGCTGATCCACGTCAAAAAAAAAAAAACCTCAGCACATTCCCACACCGCAGCGTTGGGATAGAGATCTATCCTGGGCTTACTTATTCTATTTTATGAGTGAGCGTCTCACTGTAGAACTTTGGCTGTCCTGAAACTCGCAATCCCCCTGCTGTACCTCCCAAGGGGTGAGCTTGGGCTGTGCGCTGCGTACAGCTCTGGGTGGCTTTAACAACACACTTTGCTCATGGTTTGGCCAGTCCTTAACTAGCCTGCCTGATGTTTTGAAGCCAGTTTAGCTGGGGTGTACCAGGAGGGCGTTGAGGGCCTGCTGATCTGGCATCTGAGGTACGATTGAGGCCAAGCTCCAGACAAATTTCCTCAAGTTGTCCAGTTGCTGACAGTTTCTGTTGGGGTCGTCATCATCATCGTCATCATCATCATCCTCACCACCATCATCACCACCATCATCACCATCATCATCACCATCATCCTCACCATCATCATCACCATTATCATCATCATCACCATCATCATCACCATTATCATCTTGTTACTTTTATTTGGAATATTTTATTCCCCCCCATGTCTATGTGGATGCACATGACACTGCAGTTGTCGAGATCAGCTGATCCCCTTGCACAGTCCTCTCCTCCCATGTGGGTGCCAGGGTTCAAACTCAGGTTATCAAACTTGGTGGCTAGTGCCTTTACCCACAGAGACATCTTTCTGGCCCTTATCATTTTGTGTTGATTTTGTTCAGTCTTGATACAGAGCCTGACCTCTCTAGAACCTGTGATCCCCCTGCCTCTGCATGCTGAGTGTTGGGATTGCAGTGTGTACCGGGTGTCACCACACCTGGCAGTGAGCCTTTTCATGCTTGTCACATCCCTCAAGGCCTGCATGACAACCACGCTATTCATTAATTCAACTAATGTTAACTGAGCAACTATTATGTGCATTGTGCTGTTTAAGGCACCAGAACCTTGGTGGTGACCCAGAAAATCTCATTAGTGAGTCCTATCACTCCTCAGATTCAATCCAGGCTTCTTTTTTTTTGGGGGGGGGTCTTTAAGTAAAAGTGTCCAGGGAAGGTCTCTCTGAGGGAGACACTTAGGGTGTTCGAGGAAGGTACTGAGGTTTAGAGGGAGGAAGGCTTACTCTGCATGTGGAACTGAAGACCTATGCTCATGCCTGAGCGTGGAGAGAGACAGTTGGCTACCTGAGCCCAAAGGAGGCCAGCCACCACAGCCTCAGGAGAGAGAGTTACTGTGGCAGGGGAGAAAAGCAGGGTTGGGGGTGAGGCAGCCTCGGGGTCTGAGATGAGTGTACATTCATGACCAGCGTGTTAATCACTTTCGCATATCTGTGAGAAAATAGCTGATAACACCAAGATGAGAACGAGTCTCTTGGCTCACAGTTTCAGAGGGTTCCGGCCATCATGGGGGTGGGGTTGGTAGGTCATGTCACATGGTGGCAGGAAGGAGGCAGGAACACGGGAAATATCCTGGTTCTCCCCAGCAGCCCACTCTCAGTAGCGTCTTCCTCAAGCTGGGCCCCACCCCCTAAGTTCCCAGAGCTTCCCTCCCCTCCCCACCAAATCCGCACCGCGCTGGTACTGTTAAAGTAATCAAGACTTTAGGCAGGCAGACTCTTGAAGATTGCATTTCCAAGTCTGCATAGCACCGAGTTGTTTTTATTCTGTGCCCCAAGAAAAAAAAAAGAGCTGTGTGATTAGTTTATTTTGAATTAATCACCTAACACATCGCACAGTTTGTTGACAAACATCATTGGTGACGCACCTCCTCTGACTGCGGAGGAAATGCACAGGGACCATGGACTGGCGTTTAGTCGCGTCCCTCACTGGAGCCGAGGAAGCCTAAACCTGACGTCAGGGACAGGCGAGTGTGTGTTTTATGCCTAAAATAAAGTCTTTGGCGTATTGACTAATTTCGAGAGCTTGTCCCAAGTCAACCTGAGATGGGGGCCGACTGGCGGGTGATGGAAGGATCTGTTTAAAGAGATCACTGGAAGGCCCTTCCCCCGCCCTGCACATGAAATGCCAGGCTTTGTCCCTTGCAGTTGGGTTTGGGGGGGGGTGGCTGAGAAATCTGGAATGTTTTATAAGGACTCAGATCGGATGGCTGCAACAAAAGACAGGCGCAGCGAGTCATCCTTTCAGATGTGCTCATTAGCGCGGGTTTCCTGTCCTTGTCCTGCACTGTGCGCGGATGTAAATGAAACAGGGAACAGGAACAAATGTGAACACTCTGAACTGCCACCGACGACGCCCTACAAGCAGCAGCAGAGTCACAGCAGGGACAAGGATTGTTCGGTGTTCCAGTGAAAGCTGGTACCGGCTGCGGTGACGGTGACAACGAAGGCTGTTAGACGCGCTCATGCTAGGTGCGTGTGAGAGCTGGCCCGGAGAGAGAGCTTTACATCCGAAGTGCTGTGCGGCCCCGAGCAAACTGCTCACCCTTTCTGGGCTTTCTTCCTTTCCTGAATCCGTCTCCCACATCTGCTGTGAGGTTGAACTGAAGTTTGGTCACGCAACGTAGTTAGAGTGTCTTTTAAGCACTTAAAAAAATGTTAATAGGAAGCCATGTGAGGACCGGGGAGATGGCTGGGTGGGCAAAGTGCTTGCTGTGCAAAACATGAGGATCTGAGTTCAGATGCCCAGGACCCACGTAAGAAGCTGGGTGCGACGGAAGTGCCAGGGATACGGAGACAGGAGGATCGCTGGGTCTTGCTGGTCAGTCAGCTCCTGGTCCGGTGAGAGAGTCTGCCTTTGAAAATAAGATGGAGGATGTCCAAGGAGACCAATGCCTGAAGCTGACCTCTGACCCCCCACAGGCACGCAAGCGCGCACGCACACGCTAGTTTATCACCACCACCATCATTATGGCCGTGATTAGTTACGGAGACCTTCACTGAGGAAACGGCTTTGTGAGAAAATGAGCAATGAAAGATTCGGTAGCAGTTAGGACAAGCACACTCGAGCAAAAGCCTTTTGGGGGGGGAAGGCTTGGGGTGCATTTGGGGAGCTGAGCAAAGCTGGCGGGGTCTGAGCAGGATGATCCAGGGGGATTTGATTCGAGTAAGGCCAGAGAGACAGGCTGGAGCTGCTGCAGGCAGAATCTACGCTCTGTTTCCATCCCAAGAGCAGGAGCTGGTGATGAGGAAACGGGGCCCACATCTGCTTAGCAGTTTCAAAGGCTCCTCTAGTAGCTTTGGAAGAAGATGACGGTGAGGTTCAAGGTGAAGGGGCAGGAGCCTAGAGAAAATGGTAAAGAAGTTAAGAGGTGGACCCCGCAGGACTTGGGGGTCGTGAGGTGGCCAGCAGGGAGTGTCTCGGTTGCATTTCCAGTAATTGTGATGAACTAATCCGATCCAAGCAGTTTAAGGGAGAAAGTCTCCTCTGGCTCCTGGCTCCAGGTGACACTCATGGCAGCGAGTCACAGCGGCAGGAACTTGAGGAAGCTGGTCACATCCCATCCACAGTCATGAGGCCAAGCAGCGAAGAGTAACCCATGCATGCCGCTGCTTAGCTTTCTCTCTCCATTCACGTAGCCCAGGGTCTCAGCTAGGGAATGGTGCCGCCCACAGTGGGCAGGTCTTCACACCTCACTGAACAAGACCCAGACAGTCCCCCACAGGCGCACTCAGAGGCCCAGTTTCAAAGGTGAGTCTACATCCTGTCAAGTTGACAATACTAATTTTTGCAGTGAGGGGGAGGCCAGGATGGTGCCTCTCTGCTAGTTGGCTTGCCTACTAGGTATACTGTGGCACCTGGGGTAAGGATAGTGGGGGATGGGATTGCTTCGGTGCTCCGAGCTTCAGTTTTCTCACTGGCGCCCCCAGCCTGTTTGAATACACGTGGAAGAGCAGTCAGCACATGGTCTCTTCATCTAAGCTTGACAGTGTGACCATGGAGCTGCACCTCTGCTCCTGAGGCCGGTCACTCTTCTGCATTTTCTTTCTTTTATCTGTGAAGACCAGAATCAGTTGTCCACAGGTTCTTGTGACACAAGAGTTTTATGTGGAACCAGGCAAACCTGAGTGTGTGTAGGACATTTCCTCTCCACACTTCCTCTTGTCTGTAACAGGCCCTAACATGTACCTATTCCTGCCGATTTCATATCCTAACACGTATGCACTTATAAAGATTTGAACTATCCAAATCCACACACCCACTGAGACAGGCGGAAGGAGACCTGTCTCGGAACTGAACACTGTTAAACTCTCTAGGGATGTTCATGTCTGGTTCGGGGATTAGCTTGGCAAGGTGCTCAGTGCACAATTACAAGGATCTCAGTTCGAATCCAGCACCCATGCAAAAGCCTCTTTACACAAACACTCATGCATACATTTATGCACACATACACACCCCACACGAAGTGTGTGTCAACCGCAAGGTCCTTTTAAATTTAATTAAATTTTTTATTTTTTTCCTTCAAATAAGCTACGTTGCTGGGGGCCTAGCCAATTTGACTCTTGGATCGACAGCCGTCAGATCTTTCACTTATACCTGCCCGCTTGAGCAAGTAGCTCTTGCCAATCCAGCAACTCCTCTTTAGATGACTACAGGGTTGTGCTTCGAATACTTAATGGGCCCATGGGGAGACGGCTCCTCAGTACCTTGTGGGATAAGCACCTTAGCAACCTCAGCTGTTGGTGAGATCGAAGCAGCTGCTGCAGGAGACCTTGCCCCAGTCAGGGCTGCTCTAGGCTTTGGAAGACTCCACGCTAGACCAGTCTAATCCGGACTGTTCACCCAACATCCATCCTCACTGAAGATGACAGGGGAACACTTTCCAATGCTTAGCCAAAGGCCTGTGGCTGGTGCACTGTGAGACTTGAGACCGGGTCATTTCCAAGTGCCTCGGTTTCTCCTTTTCTAGTGTGATAAAATATCCTAATAGATTTCCTGACAGCTGCTGGGGCTCTCTGTAATACAGCTGTGCCCTCTGATTAAAATGAGGGAGGACCAGGATTTCCCCGTTTTCTTTGCATTTTAATTCCGCTGAGGACGATGTCTCTGTAACTAAAGGTCGTGAGTGTGCACCGCTGAACGTTGAATTTCTCAGAGCATTTTTGGTGACTTTTGGGTTCTGCGACACATCTAGGAAGACTTTCCTTGTTTAATATTATAAAATGATTTGCTTGATCCTTTTAAACACTTTTACGGACGATGCTCTAATTCCGCCGGGGTTTATCCTTATAGAAGACGTGGGAAGCAGAGTCAGCTTGTCCAGGCAGTTTGTCCAGGTTTCTTCTTTCCTGTTTTTCTCATTCTAAGTTTAATGGCGAATGAGGTAGTAGCCCTGCATAGCCTGAACCCCTGCATAGTCTTCAGAACGCTTCCTGTGGTTTATAGGCAGCATTGGTCTGTCCATCATCAGTGATCAGGTATTTGTTGCCATAGTAACTAATATGTTAGTAAAACTTGTGATATGGGGGGGGGGGAACCTCTGACAAAAGCAACTTAAAGGAGAAAGGGTTTGCACCGGCTCGCAGCTCCAGAGGGGTTACACAGGAGTGTTGGCCCATCACAACACCTCAGCAGCCCAGAACTAGGGAGGGAACAGGAAATGGGGCTAGGCTGTAAAATGTCAAAGCCCGCCTATTAGTGAGATTCTTGCTCTGGGAGGGTTCTGCTTTCTAATGTTTTTGTCTTTATTTTCTTTATTAACTTATTTGTTATTCACTTTACATCCAGATCACAGCCCCCAGTCTCCTCCCAGTTCCCCCTCACACAGCCCTTCCCACACCCCTCCCTTTCTCCTCTGGGAAGGGGGAGGTCTCCCCTGGGTACCAATCGATTCTCTGCAGGACTAGGCACAGCCTGTCCCACTGAGGTCAGACAGGGCAACCCAGTTAGGGGGATGGGATCCACAGGCAGGGAACAGAGTGACGCTCAGCTCCCGCTCCAGCTGGGGACCAACGTGAAGAACAGGCTGCGCATCTTCTACAGGTGTTCTGCCTTCTAATTAAAAAAATACCTAGTTTACTTTTACTTACATGTAAATGTGTGTGTGTGAGGGGTGTGGGATATGCACATGTGCGTGCAGGTACCTAGCAGAGGCCAGAAGTGGCATCAGATTCCCTAGAACCAGAGTCACAGGCAGTTGTGAGCAGCCTAGTGTGGGTGCTGAAAGCCAAACTTGGATCCTCTGCGAGACCAGTGCCTACTCTCAACTGCCGAAGGCTCCACTTTCTAAAGATTCCATAGTCTTCCCAAACAGAGCCACCAGCTGGGGACTGAATGTTCAAGTACTCGAGCCTCTGGGGATATTTGACTTTTAAACCCTAACTTCAAGGATTGTGTTTGATACATGTATGGCTTGTGATTGGTGAAACCTGAGCCGCTCACGTATGGTTTGTGATTGGCAGGATTAGAATCTATGTACCCCTCGTCTGGCTATAGAGGCAGACTGTTTAGGATTAGTCAGGAAACTTCTTTCCTGTGAGAATTCCCGCATTGTAACTTTAGGTACAATAAAGGCATCTCCTGGTAGTTTCTGCTAGGTTTGTGTTGTAAACTTGAGAAATCTAGAATCAACGGGTTTGGGGGGGGGATGAAAAGCCCTCTGGGCACGCCTGTGGGGGGTTATCTGGAATGGCCCAAGGTTGGAGTTTCAAATGTCTGTAAGAGATTATCTTGTTTACTTTAATTGCTGTGGGAAGACCCATGTTAACTGGGTGGAACCATTTCCTGGGCAGGGAATCCTGGGCTGTATAAGAGGAGACAGCGGGCTGAACATGCCTTCTTCTCTCTCTGCTTCTTGATGGCGTATGCAGTATGACCAGGTGTCTCAAGTTCCCTCATGTGACTCCCCTTCATGATGAACCATAACCTCAAACTGTGAGCCAGAATAAGACCTTAGGATAAGTCTTCCTTAGTCCCTTTCATCAAAGTATTTGTTATCACAGCCACAGGAAAGGAAAAAAGACAGTCTCTGCAGAAAGAGCAGCTGCTGCTTGGCAGTGGGGGTGAGCAGGTGGTCAGACGGTCCAGAGACGGTTAAAGAATTCCAGACAGACATATATTAAAACAAAACAAAAGTCAGAAAACCAACTGTCTTAATTACTTTTCTGTTGCTGTGATAAGTCACCATGGCCAAGACTTAAAAGTGTTTCATTTTGAGCTTACGGTTTCAGAGAGTTAGAGACCAAGACTGACACAGGGAAGACGGCAGCAGGCAGGAATGGTGCTGGGAGCAGTGGTTCACATGTAGATCTACATGCATGAAGCAGGTCTCTCTCCCTCCCCTCCTCCTCTTTATCTCCCCTTCCCCTCTCCTCCCTCCTCTCCCTCCTCTCCCTTCTCTCCCTCCTCTCCCTCCTCTCCCTCCTCTCCCTCCTCTCCCTCCTCTCCCTCCTCTCCCTCCTCTCTCTCTCTCTCTCTCTCTCTCTCTCTCTCTCTCTCTCTCTCTCTCTCCTCTCTCCTCTCTCTTCCTCTCTCTTCCTCTCTCCTTCCCTCCTAACCTGGGAATGATGGTACAAGTCTTTTGAAACTTCAAAGCCCGCCCCCAGTCAGACACCGCTTCCAACAAGGTCCTAGTCCTTCCTAAATACCTATGGGGACCATTCTCATTCAAACCACCCAGGCAACCCTTAGATCTACAGCAGGAGATAGCTGAAGAATTCCAGACAGCAAAGGAGAAGACAGGCAAAGGCAGGATGAGGGTTGCAAGCCTTGGTTGCTAGGAGATTTCAGAAAGCCACCAAAGGCTAAATCATTGCGGGTCCTGTTGTCAACACCAAGAAGCCCTGAGAGGCGCGGTGAGTGTGGGCATTCTAAGTCCAGAAGAACAAGCCTCTGCCTGAGCAGGAAGCCAGGCCCGGGATGCTGGACCTACTACTGCTCTCCAGTTCTCAAAGCTTAGAGCCTTAATCCTCAGGTTTGGAAGCTCGGCTCAACAGTCTTTGGAACTCCGGGCCATCAATACTAAGGGACTTTCTCTTTACCTACCAGTGATTCCTATCTGGACAGAGTAAAAAGAACCCCCAGCCAGCCAACTGTGGCAAAAAGAAAAAAACGCCAGTGTGGAAATCTCAAGGTCAAGAGCTCGGTGTTTATTGAAGCCACGTGCTTACTGCATCCAGAACGTAATAATTTCAGCATTAAAAACATACAGAGACATATGAAATGAATTTTAGCACCACATTTTATTTATTGCAACACATTTAAAATATTCTCATTTCGGCACGTAATCCGAATAGAAATTTATTAATGAGCTCTTTTCTGCTCTTGTATTTTGGTAGTGTCTTGGACAGCTCCCGTATACTTTACCCTGGTGCTACTCACAATCCGAGTGTTTAAAAATGAGGGGTTATGACATTTGACAGCACTGCTGTGTGGCCGGAACCTGGATTTCAGTGTCAGACCCAGTGACATGATCAGGGGAATGGTTCCTGTGACAATGGTTGTCCTCTCCCTCATCCCATAGGTGCATGAGATGTGCAGGTTCCTGCTCTCTGCAGAGTGGCCCCAGTGAGTCTCCTAGAAGAGGACCTGCAGGATGGCTGCATAGCATCTAACCTGGTCTGGGAGCATCAGTGAGCATCACTCTGTTCGTGGCAGGGAGTGCTGGCAGCCTGTCCCTCTTCTTCCATCTCACAGAGTTGTCTGAGGCCACTCAGAAGCCAGGACAGGCTGAGATGGGGTAGCGCTGTGCTTCCCTAGGGAATGCAGGACAGGCAGACGCCGTAATGGGGTCGGTGAATTCATTTTGCCTGATCCTGGCATCAGTTGCTGAGGTCAGAGTTCACTGGCGGTGGGCAGATGACTCAGATTCCACCCCATTCCAGCTGTGACAGCGTCCCCGCTAATCAGCTGCCACCGTCTTTCTCTTCAAGGCTAATGATGAGGTAATGAGTCTGCTAGAAAAGTAGGTCAGAGGCCCATTAACTCTTGCTCACCTGTGGCTCCAAGCCTGCTTCACCAGATGGGTTCCAGGATAGGGGAGAAGCTGGAATGTGGGACCCTTTGAGAAATGGGTCGGAAGACCCAGCCTTGCAACTGTGAGAGTCTGGGGTATATAGGTGAAACCCAAGTGCCCACCCCCAACTTTTTGGAACCTATTTCTTGCTCTACTGCCAGACCCTTGGATAAGAGGCCGGGTATCAGCTGTATAGTTAAGTACACTAGATATGACTTCATTTACTCTTGGCATCTCCTAGGCTGTGCTGTGACTGCCTCATTTTACAGATAAGGACCCCGAGGCTTGGCAAGGAGAAGGAGCCTATTCAGAGGGCGTCTAATGTTTGCACCTTGCAGCCCTTTTGTGAATGTGGTTGCACTCCTCCCCTCCAGTTTTTATCTGCATGGGTAAGGGGTCAGATTGAGAAGGCTAGAGCCAAGGTCTTTTAAACTTTTGTACCTCTTGCGGAATAGGCACTTATCTGATGGTGCCAAACCCCTTTCTCTCTCTTCATAGACACACAACTGTGCTCCAGGGGTGGTCCAGGGAGTAACGTGAGCAGGAGGCATCAGCATGCTTAGGAAAAGCTGGGCTGTTCTGTTTTGTGTGTAAGAATTCTGGGGGTAAAGACATACATAAAAACAGACAACCAAGTGACAGTGACATTCTTTGGGGACATCCGGAGGAGACCAGCCAGTGGCTCCTTAAGTTGCTCACCCTGACCCAGGCCTTGTAACATCGTACCCATTTTACTGACAGGGGAACTGAAAGTCAGGGCTCTGCCAGCATCACCTGAAACCTCACAGAGGCAGATAGAGATAGAGATTCATGATCTCTGAGGTCTCCTGACGGGTATAATATAGGCAGGCAGGCTGTGTGCAATCTGGCCAGTGAACTTGGGAATGCTGCTAACGGATTCCCTGGCTCGCTGCCCATCAGACCAGTTAGGGCATCTGAAAAATGTACATTGGTCAGATGTCTCAAAAGCAAATGCCTGCAAGGGACCCAGTAGACAAAGTATAGACATGGCCTATTGATAAAGAAGACATATTGTGAGTAGCAGGGCCTGGACCCTGGAGAGAGGTTGTCCTGGCTAAGGGTCTTCCTGTGCTGGGTGTGTTGGTTACATACGGTGTCATCACAGTGACATACAGCATCATTGAGAGCATAGCATCTGACACATAACTTAGGGCAGGAGATATTTATTTTGGCTCATGTTTTCAGAGGGTTCAGTTCATCGTGACAGAGACAGTATGGGGGGGAAGTTCACGGCATGGGAGCAGGAGAGGGGTAAGAGATTGGTGGATGAAGAGGAGGATGAGGAGGAGAAAGGAAAAAGAGAGGAGGGGAAGAGGGGGAAAGGAGAGAAATTCAGAGGAAGAGGCAAATTTGCATGGGTGTACACACAAAGGGAGAAGAAGGAGAGGGAGAGAGACAGAGACACAGACACACAGAGAGGCATAGACAGAGAGAACAGGAGCTGTTCATCACCTCCAAGGGCCACCCCCACTGATCTACTTTCACCAGCCAAAACCTGCCTCTAAAGGCCCTACAGTCTCCCCAGCTAGTGACACCAGATGCGAATAAACCATATGGGGACAATCTCAGCTCTAAACCCAGCATTAGAGCTGGATCCCGAGAACAGAGGTAGACTCAGCATCTCTGGTGGCTCTCAGGAGCAAGTGGCAATTCAGATCTTCATGGAGGAGGTGTCAGAATGTGGGCACATGTGTACAGCGTGTGTGTGGAGATCGTAGAACGACTTTTGGGAGTCGCTTCTGCCCTTCTGCTTTGGTACACAGACTTGCATGCAGACAAAACACCCAAACATAAAGCAAATGAACAAATAAAAGCTAAGAAGATCTGGGCTGAGTGGTTTCTACCTATAGTACCTGTATCCCGATGCTGGGGAGGGAGAGAGGGGAGGATCCCAGGGCTTGCTGGCCAGCCAGTGTTTAGTGAGAGACTCTGCCTCAAAAGATAAGGTGCAGTGACTGAGGAAGGCAAACACCACTACTCAGGCTTACCCAAACACACATACACACACACGAACACACACACACATGCACTCACATGCATGTATACATATATACATGCATGCACATGCATATGTATGCACATATACACACATGCATACTTGTGCACACACAAGCACACAGATATTAGAAACAGTTTGAGCAATTGATGTTCTTGCCTATTAGCATACTAAACAACAGGCTAGGGTCAGGCCTGATTCATCTCAGAATCCGGAAGCAGCAATGAGTGTACGCAGTCTTCTGAGGACCAGCAGTGACTGTTCCATGATGTGAAAATATCTAGTTTCCTGCAGAGATGACACAGAGGACACTGCTGGTGGGACAGCTGTTGACATCCACTCCAAGGGCAGGCTGATTTGCAGTTAGATGTTGGTAAAGAAACAATGGTATTCTTTTGTATTCGTTGAGTTCACCAGCCTCTCCAGTAAGATCTCTTGTTATGAATGAAGTTAGGGGTGAGCCAGGAAGGGGGTGACTGGGGGTTTTGGAGCATAAAGAGGTGTTGATTGCCTATGCATCCTCCATGATTAAACAGGGGGGGAGTGGCAGCTGATCCTCAGCCCAGGCCTTGGACATAGAAGATGTACCCCGTGGCAGGCTGCCCTTTCTTCCCCACTGTACTGACGAGTCCCGGAATGTCCTTTCTCAGAGAGACCAAACATAAACAACTGGGGATTATCTTGAGAACAAGACGTTTGTTTGCTTTTTAAAATTGCAGACATGGCAAAGTGCTGAGCCCTACAAATGCGCTTAATAATAATTTTGGTCAAGTTCTCCGAGGATGAAGCTACGGCTCAATATTCGAGACCTGTCTTTTCCTTGTTTTGTGTGTCCAGGTGACATTATGTCTTTTTTTTTTTTTTTTTTTTTTTTTTTTTTTTTTTTATTTTACCTTGAGTCATGAGAATTTGTATGACTTCACTGCCCTAGGATCTACAAACGATATATGCTTAGTTTAAAGAACATTCAAATTTTCCAGAAAAGACCATCCGTTAAGGAAAAAGTTTACAGAATGTCAAATCTGTAGTTTCCAAGTATGTGCTAACATCATAACCGCCACACTCTGGTTTGCCAGGCAGCATTTGGTGAAAACATTCCACAGAGTCTAGGGTTACGTCTCAGGTACTAGAGCATTTGCTTAGCAGGCACGAGGCCCTAGGTTCAATCCCCAGCACCGCATACAAGGGGTACGGTGCTGCTGGTCTGTAATTCTAGAAGGATCCAGTCACTCAAGGTCATCCTCACTATATATGGGGTTAAAGGACAGCTAGGGAAACATGAGCCCCTTCCTGTCTCAAAAACAAAATCACCCCATAGCCTGCACCTTTCACTTAAGATGGCAAAAACATTGTGCATTTATCTGAATCATCTTTGCAAGTAAAACACGCATTTCCGGAGGGATAATACTGGGCTATATTAATCTTCATGCATCTAATACCTTGCAGTAATCTATATATAATCATATATTGCTAACTAAATAAATGCATAGATGAATTTGTTTTTTTTTTTTTAAAGAACATATCCTAAGCATTCTTATACACGCATTGAATACGCCATCGTTTCTAGGTGACGCAGGTCGTTATTCATTTCACCGTCGAGTCATAGGAATTTGCATGACTTTACCGCCCTAGAATCTACAAACAGTATGTGCTTAGTTTTAAAGAAAAAGAGAGAACCAAGTCACAGGACGTGACAAGCTTCCTCAGTGGTTGTCTCCAATGTCTTACACATTCTTTAAGCTCTGAGTTAAGCTCCGAGTAAGACCTACCATGAATTTCCATGTCGCTCTTTATACTGAATCTAAACTCTTAACAAAAAGATCTTCTCTGGTCTGCGGCTGATTGATTATTTTATTCATTTATTTGGCACTTTAAGCATACTCTAGCCAACAAGAATCAAATCCATTTGAAATACATCAATGGCAGCTCTATAATTCTTTCTACCAAATATCCCAATATCTTTGGGATATTTTATCATTCTACTTGTATGTGTTGTACAAGGGGGAGGGTTGGTGTATGCAAGTTAATGTGCAGGTGCACCCTGCTAGGTGTGCACATGTAATCACGTGGGTACACCCTCCTAGGTGTGCACATGTGGGTGCACCTGCCCACATGTTTGCAGAGGCCCGAACAGGGCATTAGGTGTCTTCCTCTATCCCTCTCTGCCTTAGAGCCTTGAAGCAGGATCTCTCACTGGATTGGAAGTTTGCCATTTGGGGTGGGCTGGCCAGTCCGAGAGCTCTTGGGATCTGTCTCTACCATCTGCCCTACCACCTTCTCTCCGGTCTTGGAGTTATGGGCGCATGCAGCCACGCTGGGCTTTCTTATGGGGCTCTGTACTCAGGGTCTTACATTTGCAGAATAAACATTCTTAGCAACTGACCCATCCCTCCAGTATTTTGGGGGGATATTTTAAAGGGTATCATGTCCTAAAATAATTTCAATCTTACAGAAAAGTTTCCAGAACAATAAATAAAAAAAAGCCTTCCCACCTCCCCCATTCCATTATTTTCTTTTTTCTGACTCTGGAGAGCAAACTGCAGACACGAGACCCCACCCCATCGGCTCTACGCACTGCTGGGTGCATTTCCCCAGACAAAGCCCGTTCTCTACAGCACCACCACACACAGGCCTCCAAAGGAGGTCTACATCCAAACAAGTACCACTGTCTAAGACACAGACACCGCTCAACTGTCTCGACTGTGCGTTCACTTCAAGTACGAAATGGTCGCCAAGGATGCACACCGTGTCAC
This sequence comes from Micromys minutus, assembly GCF_963924665.1. Taxonomy (NCBI): domain Eukaryota; kingdom Metazoa; phylum Chordata; class Mammalia; order Rodentia; family Muridae; genus Micromys; species Micromys minutus. The sequence continues at coordinate 45,580,042 of NC_137980.1, read as the reverse complement.
TTGCTCTTTCTCACATCCAGTCTGCCTGCCTTGTCTTCTACTGTCTTGCAGGTGTAGGTCTACCATCCTCAAGCGCGGTCTTCAGCATGGGACTTTCTGTTTGCTTCCACCTGGATTCAGGATGCTTGTCCTTGAGATCACCAGTTCTGTGCGCTCCTTCAGGCTTATCATCATCTCAGAAGACACGTGGTGGCCCACCTTTCCTGGAGGTGTTAACCCCGATGATATGGCCATGCTGGTGTCTGTCTGGTTCCCTTTTGTAATTGACACATCTGTCACAGGCAAGTGTTCAGAGATGATACTGACGTTCTGTCCTTGTTAAACCTCCTCAGGGACTCCTGCTGATGAGCCACTTTTGAGATGGTTGCCAAGTGCTGACTCCCTGCCCGCATCGTTTATTCTATCTGTTATGCACTAGTCTCCTGCACAGAAAAGCTTTTCCGGCGCATGTGTGCATGTATGTGTGTGTGTGTGTGTGTGTGCATTGTGTGTGTGTACATGCACATGTGAGTTCATATCAGCGAGAGTTCATGCACACCTATTTTATAATCTATTCTCCTCATCCGTTTGATGCTCACATGTTGCAGATTTGGCCATGCCAGAGCACAGTGGTTTCTGCGTCCTGACAGGACTTCATCTTTCATCAGGCACATCCTAGCTCTCTGACACAAAGAGATTATCCAGGGTCATCTCATCTGTGTTTTCTGCCTCAGCCTTGGAATCAGCCATCCCTTTGAGGAGACAAAGTTTATCTTCATGATATTTAAAACTAAGAACTGCTCACACATCTCCATCCATAAGTTACCCCGTGTCCATCCACATGAGTATATTATAGAACTTGAGTGTCTCCTGTGCTGATCCAGAGGCTCAATTATTAATGACTCCGCCTGCCTCGTTTTTTGTTTGAACATTTCTTCTCAGGACCACAGAACTGCACGTATGAATAGTTTACCTTTGGAATATTCCATTCAACATGTTCGTGTCGTGACAGATTGCAGGAAACTGAAACGGCAGCAAATAAAACTCAGATGAGGAGAAGTAGTGTGAGATGAACGTGTTTGCCTTTGGTTTTGGGGACATAGTCTCACTCTGTAGCTCTGGTTGATGTTGAACTTATGGTAATCCTCCTGCTTCAGCCTCCTAAGTGCAGAGGTGACAAACACCAGACACCACACTCCACTAAAATGGTATCCTTGGTCACAAAGTCCAGCATCTTTTCAGGCTGCCTCTTATTTAAGTGGGCTGCTCACTTACTTCTTTCTCTGTCCTCTCAGTAGTTTAGACATTTTCTTATTGCACTTTGGACAAAAGAGATTTTGAATCTTTCTCCTGGGCTGTCATTTGACTTTAATTTTGGTTATAGTATTTATTACAGTTTTTAATATCTGCCTAGCATGTCCAAGGCCCCGGGCTCAACCTCTAACAATGCCTCCCAAAGTTCACATGCTTAAAATAAAACTTGTTTTTTTTAGAGTGTCATAATTCCAATTTTAAAACTATTTATCTTTTTTTTATTTTGTGTGTATGAGTGTGCTGTCTGCATAAACGCTTACGCACCACATCTGCGCCTGCAGCCTGTGAAGGTCAGAAGAGGGAATCAGCTCCTATGAATCTGGAGTTAAAGATGGTTTTGGGCTTCTGTGAGAGGCCTGGGAATTGAACCTGGGCCTCTGGAAGATCATCCTATGTCCTTAATGGTAGAGCCGTCTCTCCAGCTCCATTTCAGGTAATCTAAAAATGAACCTCTTAGAATGATTTGCTCATTTGATGTTGTATTTCAGAAGTGGCTGCAGAGAATATTTGGGGTGCATTTGTAAATCACTTCGTCCCTGGCATTATCTCATTTAATTCTCTGACAGCTCACTGAAACACAGGTTGTTATGCCCATTTGATCATGGCTGTCACTCCTCTGCCACAAGTGAGATGCTGCGGACCAGATCCGTTGTCACCGAATTCTGTATTTTTCCCACTGTGGCACGCTCCCTTTCAACAAATGAAATAATAACCCCCTCACATGCTGGAGAGGGCATTTGTCAAGGAAATTGGATTCTACAACACACTTCTTGCCATATCTACTCTAGCTAAGGGCATAGTTAATTGAACTTAATTGTAACAACTACCCAGAGTCTTTAAATTTGATGATGATTTTTCCCCCTCTCGCTGTTAAGGAACTAGAAGAAAAATATCTCACCCGCATTAAAAGCAGGTGCTGTTAGAATTGTAATTATGAACAAACAGGGATTCCCTCCCCTGCCTGCTGCAAACAGAGAAGAGAAATCTAACAAAATTGTTAGCTCATCATAGTTCGGATTTTCAGCCTGGACCTTTTTTCTTTCCAACTGTGAGGCCAGACAGTCAGGATCCAAAGAGGAAGAATTCAGCGATTCTAGCTTAGCTATGGACCAGGAGCAAGTTACCCAATTACCCCGGGCTTCTCCTCCCGTGGCAGGGAATGAAAATAATAGAGTTAGGTGCTTTCCCTGACTTCCAGCTTTTATGTTCAGGAAACCGAGCTCTGGGAACAGATCCCAGGCTGTCGCCCCAGCCCAGAGTTGTGCTATCGTTAGGTGGCACTGGGGAAGTGACTTCCTTTCTCAGTTTGTCCAAAGAACTTTGCTAAGAATAGCTTATGTTTTATCCCGATATCCAAGGGATGTAAGGAACTGTGGGAGGGAAGCTGAGATGCCAGGCTGGGCCTTCCATGGTGGAACTCTGGGGGAAAGATTAGGTCTATAGAAATCGTTGTATTGTCAATAATATTCTGAGATATCTCTTCTCGTATGGCTTCCAGAAGGAGATTCCTATAGGTGAGGACTATAAGAAACAAAGATGTGTGCCTTTTAGCATCCATTAGATTTGTAGGAGATGGAAATCACATGCATAAACAACAGGTTTTATTTAGTGTAGGCCATGGATCATTTTAGTGGTGTGAAAGAGCCATCGTAATGACTATCAGTGTGACCCAGTGGTGTTGTAAGGACACGGGATGGTGGGACCAGCCATCAGCCTCATTAATGATGACCCCCATGTGAGCGGACCCCTTTAGGCTGAGTATTTGCCTTCTGTGGTCCCCCTGCAATAGTGCTCACGCCTAGTGTCCTTGCTCCTTCTTACACTGACGGCCCAAACAAGACTCTGAGAAAAGTCTAAAGGACAGTGAGACGCATTTTTCAGAGAGCGTCCGACTTTACTTTTTGTTCCTCTGATAAAAGCCATGAGCAAAAGCAACATGTGGAGAAAAGGGTTTCGCATGAGGGAGTCAGAGCGAACAATCCAGGAAGAGCAAGTAGAAAGCTCAGAGAAGGGCAGCCTGACATCCCCTGTCTGTCTGTCTGTCTGTCTGTGTCTCTCTGTCTGTCTCTCCCTCAGCTTTTAAAACACATTCCAGACAAGCCTGACTAAAGATGCTATTACAGCAAGCTTGGCCCTCTTACATCACTTAGCATTCAGGACAGTGATTCATTGATCAATCTGATCTAGGCAATTCTAGTTGAGACTTCTTCTTCCCAAGTGACTCTTAGTTGTCTCCAGTGGACAATAAAAAAAATCATCAGGAAAATATACCTTTTGCCAACTTGACATAGAAATTCACCATTGTTAAACCTTAACCTTTCCTTTCTTGTTTGTCCCCCAGATATTATTATGCTAACACCACGATATATAACATAGCACAACTTTAAAAGTACCACACTCTTTAAAACACTTCAACGTTTAAAAGCTTCAAGGTATTTAAAAGTCCAAAGTCACTCAACTGTGTGTTTGTGACAAACGATGTACTTCATATTCCCCAAAAGGAAGAACAGAGACACAGAGCAATCATATTAAAGCAAACCCCTAGATCAAGCAGTGTAAAAGGCCCAATGTCTGTCTTCTGAGACCCCTCCCCACCCCGCTCAAAGGTGTAGGCATTTCTACTTCCTCAGCTCTGCTACCCACACATAGCCTGTTCTGTAGGCTCTAGCTGGTTCCACTCCACACCTGCTACTGTCCTTGGTGGGCATGCCAGGGTCCTGGTTTCTCCCATAACCTGGGCTCATTACTGGATATGAAGCTGCACCTTCACTAATGGGCTCTCAGGGCATTTCTTCAGTGGCTCCAACCCTGTCACACCACGCCAAGCCTCTACTTTTCTCCATGAAGCTTTCATGTCACCAAAACAAACACCCACATAGATGATGCTCACATAGCACCAAGTTCGGCTAACAGCTTGATACCCAGCTCTGTCCAACTCCTTCCTGGACCACAGCTTCTTGTTGTTGAGAAACAGCTTCCCAGACTATTTCACTTCAATGATGCTGATCTTTTTTCGATCACAGTTGGTTCTTTAGCCCCAGCTGACCAGTATCCATTGCTCTAGTAATAGAGACACGGGTTTTGCTCCCACAGATGTTAATCCAAAATACCACAAAACGACCTTGAGAGAGTCTTTGTTTCCTCTGCAACTTTACAAATCCTGCTTTCATTTTCTGTGTTTCCTTCAGTATTTTTGTCTTTCAAGTTCCCACCAGAACAGCCCATGAAGTGTTGAGCACCCCAACTGTTTTCTCAGCCCTAAGTTTCAAACATTTCTCTGATCGTCTCACCAAAGCAGCACGGTCAGGTTTGTCACTGCGGTGGTCCAACTCCTGAGTCCAGTTTCTGTTCTCATTTGCTTGCTGGTGCTATCATAAGCATCACAAACAAAAGCAACTAAAGTATTTCCTTTAGCGCACACTCCCAGATACAGCCTGCCATTGAGGGAAAGCAGAGGGTAAGACAGTAAGGAGTGTTGCTTTATGGTTTCTGTTCAGGTTCTGCTTGAGCTTCTTTCCTGATCTCTCTTTGTGATGGACAATACCCTAGGAGAATATATTGAAAGATGCCCCTTTCTTCCCCAAGTTGCTTTTGATTATGGTGTTTATCTCAGCAACAGAAAGCAGGCAGACACTCTTGAGCAACGACTTTTTTCCCCATGAAACTCCATGTCTCCACAATGCCACCCAAGACACCAGAGCTCCACAAATTCCAATCCACCCATCTTCCCCAGCCTCTTCATCCAATCGGTACCTCGCTCAGTCCCAGTTCTGCCCTGCCGATTGTCCAACACGCTTTATCATGCCCCGGAATCTTTCCTGGACTCAGTTTCCCTGGGAAGAAATAAAAAGGACTGAACGTTAAAACAAACCCAGTATCGAATGGACTCTTTGCCTTGGATTTAAAGACACTCAGCCTCTCAGAATCAGGAATTCCACATCAGTCATATTGGATTAACTCCAATTCTGTTTCTCAGCTTTGTGTTCTCAGTAGAGGGGCACATCCCCATCCTGAGTGGCTTTCTTCATCTCTAACACGGGTAACAGTCTAGTAGGGAGACCACAGCCCTACAAAGCCAGTGCTTCCTGAGAGCCAGTGAGGAGGCTTCCTCCCTTCCCCTGTCCCTCCTCACCTTGCTGAGTGCTGTCCACCCAGCTGTATTCTTCCACCCTGGCAGCCCCTCCTCCTCCACACGTGTACACTGAGAATCCAGGCTGCAAGGTGCAAGGTGCGAGCTGAACGGTCACAAACTCATCAGCTCCCCAGCTTCGGTCCTACAAATGTCATGTTCATCCAAATAGCAATTTCAGGGCAAGTTTCTTTCCTGATTTGCTGGTGCTTCTGAAAAATTAAATGGAGGTTTCAAGGAACACACTGTTGCAAAAGCAGCCAGCTCTTCCCATCCCCCGACACTCTCAAACAAGTCTTCCCCACAACCCTGTGTTCTCTCCCCCGGAAGTGGTCCCTCTTGTGCTGAGGATCTGGGAAACCTGCAACCCCCAGGTTTGGAGACATATTCTCAAGTCTGGGTCAGAGTTTCTGTCCTCTGTCCCTTCCTTCACTTGCATCTGGAACTGGATGCCACAGGAGAGGCTGAGTGCCGAGGGACCGGGGTGACACTAAAGCATTTGTCAGGCACGTGTGAGAACCAGGTTCATTACTCAACCTTCATATAATAAGCTAGGTGTGGCCGCACACACCTGCCATCCCAGTGCTGGGGAAACAGAGATTCCTGGGGCTCACTGGTTCACCAGCTTAGCCTCATTAGTGAGAAACTATTTCAAAATATATGTGGACCCCTCCAGAAAGGATACTCAAGGTTGACCTCTAACCTCCACAAACATATACTTGCATGCACACCTACTGCCACACATGAGCGCACACACATTCACTCTCACCCGCAAGCAACTGGACAATAATCTGTTCGTGGAATCTTAACCAAGCCCACATTCATGGACCGACCATCACAAGCAATGCAAAGAAGCATTTCCAGTCCACCCGCAGCCCACCCCATTCCCACTCCACCCCCACCTCACCCCCAACGATCTCTTCTTAAATTCGGAAGCATCCCAGCCACCCAGAAATACAGAGTGATAATAGAAAGTAACTAGGACAGGAGTTAGCAAATATTACAATGTTGCTGTGTTTGCTTTGGTTCGCCCTCATTTGTTACGCTCCCCTCCCCCACACTCTCCCCTCAGTCTCTTATAAGGAAACAGTGAGTCTTTTAAAGGAAGGAAATCAAACAGGCACAGTTGGAGCAACCCTTATCCCAATCCCCAAAGGTAACCACCGTCAGTCCCGTGTCTGAAGGGAAACATGTCTCCCCCATATTTGAAGACTTACTGCGTTCTGTATGCTTGGGAATCGTGTGCAGCGATGCTGGACAGACTCTTGATATTTGCATACAATAATGCATAGAGTATGTGTCTCTTTGCAGAATAGCTTTACTCAGTGTGCACGTTTTAAGATTTATTCACCGTCTTACAAGTAGATGCAGACCATTTACCTTCCTATATGGAGGAATGTTTAAAATCCACTTTCTCACTGTATTTCCATTATTTCCTCCTTTTGCCTTGTTATGGCTGATCATTAACAGTCCTCAAGTGGTGGTGCTAGTTTTGAAGGGTCTGGAAATTTTAGGAGGCAAGTTCTTGATGGGTCACTGGGAGTGTGCCTTTAAAGATTATGCTGGAGAGATGACTTAGCAGTGAAAAACACGTAAGCTCTTCCAGAGAACCCCAGTTCAGTTCCCAGTGCCCACACTGGGTGCTTCACAACTGCTTATAACTCCAGTGCCTGGGAGACCTGACTCTTTATGCACCTACACACACATGCACATATTAGCTCACACATACAAACACATACACACACAATCACATTCACACACACACAGTTAAAAATAATCTTTTTTAAAAAAAGAATGCAAAAGTTATGCAAATCCCTGGTTCCTTCCTTCCTTTCTGCTTCACATTAACTGGGAAGGGAGGAAGTTCCCTGCCACAAGCTCCCACTATCATGATGATCTGCTCAACTGCAGGGGACAAAGCAGACCTAGGTTGAGCCCTCTGAACCCATGAGCAAACACAAGGCCTCCTTTCCTGAAGTTAATCATAGTTAGTCATGGTGATGAGACCACTAACTAGTATATGTTTAATGATGTCATGGATAGAGTGAAGAGCCTTGAATTACTATGATGTATAATATAAGTCTTACTATAACTAACAGGGAAGCCACAAAACCACGAGATGTGCCCATCTAAAACATCACTAGACGGTACTATTCTCAGATCCCACCTTTCCCATCTTTTTGCTTATGTTTCCATCTTTGGATGGGATTTTATTTGCCTCATTCTAACATAATGCAACGTTCAGCTTTAATCGCCAGCTTGACACAACTTAGAATCTCTTGGGAAGAGAGTATTAGGGACTGTCCACATTGGGTTGGGCTGCGGGCATGTCTGTAGGAGATTGCTTTAATTTAATTGATGTGAAAAGACCCAGCCCACAGTGGGTAGCTTCACTCCCTAGGCCCTAGGTGGAGTAGGGTTGGGGTGATGGTGTCCTGAACTGTATAAGAGTAGAGAAATTGAGCTGAGCAAGAATCCAAGTAAGTGAACATGTATGCATTCTTTCTGCTTATGACTGTGGGTGTGAATGACTAGCTAACTCATTGGTCCTGTGACTTCTACAAGGTGATGGATTGTAATGTTGTATTGTAAATAAAATAATTTCATTTTTCTGTAAGATTTTTTTTTCCAGGCTAGTTTACAGCAACAAAAGTGAAGTTAGGCCCTGTGAAGATATCTTCTTGGTGATTCCCCAAACTTGACACTCTGCTCTGTGTTTGTTAGTCTTGGAATCTTTCTACTAGAACTTACTAGAACTCAGTAAGTGTGTGTGTGTGTGTGTGTGTGTGTGTGTGTGTGTGTTTATGTCTGTCTGTGTGTGTCTATGTGTCTGTCTGTGTGTGTGTCTGTCTGTGTGTTTATGTGTCTCTGTGTGTGTTCAAATGACTTAGATTTGGAAACTTACAAAACCAGAAAAATTGTTGGGCAAGAGATTTCAACATTCTAATAAAATTCTCCTCCAAAAAAATGGCAAACACGGTAAACATTATAAGTGACTAAATTATCATGTAAAAAGACACTTGACCTTGGCAAGATCCAATGAATGCAAATTAAAACAACACTCATGCATTATCCCTTGTGTATCACAGTAGAAAAATAATTATAATTTTATAATACCTGTTACAGTAAAGGTGTCAGGAAAAAGGCACTATTTCAAGAAACATTTTACAAAGACCTGAAGGCAGGCTTGCATGCCTTAAATGCCAACTCAAAGGCTATTTTCAACCTAGACTGAAACAGTGATGTTTGGGTCTTGTTTATTGTAGAGCTTGGGCTGGCTTCCGCTGTGTTTTATTTTCACAGAAGAAATAAATAGTCTGTGTACCTTTAAGACCACTTACAGGCAGAAATAAATAGTCTGTATACCTTTAAGAATATTTACTTCCAGGCAAACTCAAGGTCAGGGTTTGTTTCCTATCAGGATTATCTTCAGGATTTTTATTTCTGCTGTGTTTTGTCCAAAAGTCTGATGACCCTACCACTTTATCAACAACTAGACTCAACCAAATACATCAACACTGTAAGCCAAGCATGCAGTGCCCCAAAGCTTTGAGATCTTATGGAGAAGACCTTGCAGTCTGTGTGGATGGCCCTGGTCCTCAGATGGCACTCTGGAGCAACCACGGAGATAGAGGTACTGGGAATTTGGGGGACCCAATGCTTTTATGATCCTCTGGAGAGTACGGGGGAGCTGGAGTGTGTGTCTGTCCATTTGTCTATATTCTGTCCATGCACACGCATGTAAACTGGAAGGTAAGGGCGAGGCAGCCTCAAGGCAATGGTGGAGGGGAGGGAACAGAGAATCTTCAACCTTGCTGCTTACTAACTATCGCCATTAGAAGCTTAAAATAAAAATATCTGTAGCCAATGACCATGACGCAAAGGAGAAAGTCCTCCCTGCTGGAACATTGCTGCTTGTTCTCAAACAAAACTCTTTCCTTTGTTTGCAGAGTTTCACAGTGTAGCCCAGGCTGGATGGACACTCATCATGTAGCTCAGGCTGACCTCCACTGTCCCAAACAATGAGGTTAGAGATGTGTGTTATCATGCCTGGATGGAACTCACTTTCAGATGTTTCGGCAAACACACACACACACACACACACACACACACACACACACACACACACACACATACACACACACACACACACGAGGGGGTTGTTAACAAATGTAATTTTTGATGAATCCAGGGAGAACTCAAGGCACTATCTCTTCTTTTTTTTTTTTTTTCTTTCCCAAACCCATGGTTTAGTAAGTCAGCGCCCACCTGTAGATCTCCCAGGCACTGTGATTTACTTTAGCAATGGGAGGTTTGCACACGACTGCGCAGAACCATCGGCTGGTGGGAAGCCTTTGGCTCTGCCGTTAGTACTTCTGAAATGCCTTGGTGTGTTGTAGTCTCTGGCTCCCACTCCCCGCATAGAATCTGGATTCAGCAGCCCTGTCTCCACTGTCAGCGGGCTGTCCGGATGCCATGCTGAAGTGACCGTCAGAGAGCGTGCCATAGCATTTCTGAAGAAGCTACACTTGAAGAGGAGCTGACATGTTGGGTGGTATGCCAGCTCCTCTACCTTCCCGTCCATTCCTCTGCTTAACCAACATCCATCTGAAGAGATGTCTGCAGAGCCTGGACCCTGGAGTCTCATACCTACCCTTCTCCAGAGCAGCCGGTGACGTCGTGAAAACATGAGCTCACAGAATGCCTAGACACCGGAGCAGAATGTCACATACACAGACATACATTAAAGAGAAGATGTCTTTGCTGAGACAGAATGGTTAAGAGTTGAATCTAGAACTTGAGAAAGACATTAAAAAATGATTTTAAACATGAAGAAAAAAATGGGAAGTTATTGAGAGGTCAAGTAGGACATTAGGTCTGAGAGTGTAATGTTTAAAGTAGGTAAGGGATGGACTGTTGGCAAGAGAGAAACAGCTGAGGGACAGATGACTGAAATGGAAATCCAGGTTAAGGAAGTCTCCCGAGAGACCACAGGAAGTGATAAAAAGGAAGAAAAAAAATTATTAGTGCTTTGAAATAGGAAAGATAGACATGGTAATATTTAAACGGTAAGCTCAGTGCAGTAGCTCTCATTTGTAATCCCAGGAGACCGAGGCAGGAGGATTGCCAGTCTGAGACCAATTTAAACATGTACCAAGGCTGTCTCTAAACCAGAATAAAACATAAGAAACAGTTGAAGAAACACTAAATATCCAGCTTTTAACAATTAAAGGCTGCAGCCGCCGGCTCAAAAAGGCCTATGGAATTTTGTAAGCAACCTACGCCACCATTAAGGACAGTAAAGACAAAATGTAACTGGTTTTTGGATAGGAAGTAGGCAGCCAATAAACAGTTACCACAGTTTTAAGAGGGCTCTGCAAGTAACAGGGAAAGTAAGAGAGACCCCGTATGGATGTTGTTGAGTTTAACAAGTAAAGGTAAATAAACTTGAGTCTGGATCAGTTTAAAACTTGTTTTGTTGTTGTTGTTGTTGTTGTTGTTGTTGTGTGTGCCCACATGGCACAGTGGAGTCTGTTTCCTCCTTCTATCGTCTCCTAGGTTCTGGAGATCAGACTCAACTTGTGAGGCCTGCGTGGCTGTCACCTTTCCCTCACTGGCCCGGAGGATGGATTCTAGTGGCGACCAAAAGAAGACAAAACGTTTAACATTTGAAACAGCAAGAGAAAACTTTTCTTTATCCAAAAGAAAGAATAAAAGGAGTTAGGAAACTATTAGTTTAAAATGTGAGACATATTCTAATATAACATGAATTGTGACACATAAATAAATTTAAGTCCCTAGTGAAAGACACAAATGTCTCCAAAAAACTTCAGGGGTGGGGTTGGCTTGGTTTTAGTTTGAGATAACAACTCACTCACTGCCGGTAGATGGTTTTGTGATCTTGCCACCCTCAAATGCATGAGGCTTTCTGGATGCTGTCGTCACAGGCATGTGCCACTGTTTCCAGCTTCAGATTAAATATTTAGAAGGAAGAGACAATGTTACAATTTTAAGATAAGGCACAAAGAGGCAAAGAACACTGGGGAAATAAAAACCTAGAATCTAGGCAAATATCAAAAGTGATCTAAGCTGGCTAATTTCAACACACAGCGAGGTGGCATTTAATGTATAACCCAGTAAGCTCATCAGTATAGGGACAAAAGGAACAACCACAAAAAAAATGTAATTCACATAAACACATATGCATCTAAAAACACACACACTAAGGATATATAAAGCAATATAACAGGGTTACAGAGCAAGGGTCATAATTCCTCATGTATATAGAATCTTTGCTATATTTTTCTATTATATCGATGAGGCAGTCTAAAAAAATCAGAAATATTTTTAAACATCATTGCTTCCTGTGCCTGGAAAATTTATACTTCATCCTGGGCCCGTGTTTATCCATGGATACACGTGGCCTTCTGCATTGTTGAGTCTTGTCCATTGGAGCAAGTTTTCAGCATTGTTTTGTGGCTGGTAGACTCTCTCTGTTCTCTCTGTAACTCCCTTTATTTGGGTGGCTTCTAATGGACGACTTTTCTACTTATCCTCTCTTGCCTGATTCTAGATCCTTGTCTTTTTAATCTACTTTCTGGAGATTTCCTCTTCTATATTTTCCAAGCCAGCTGCCAACTTTTAAAAAATTCCTCCTATCATATTTTTAACTTGAAGAGTACTTTCTTTTCAGATCTCAGAATATTGCTTTTCTTAAAATAGAACCCTGTTCTTATTCTGTGTTTGCAATACCTCATTCCTCTGAGGAAACTAATACTCTTTTAAAAAGAGAGCTCCTTCTCTAAGCATATCTGTTCTCTGAACAGGCCCGGGTCAGCCCTGAAAGCCAGTGCAAGACGTGAACACAGCATGGGTGTATCATCCTACAACTGTGCAGATTACAAGTTCAGTGAATGCACTGATGAGCTATAATGACCGTGTTGGAAGGACATTTTCCTCTGGACATTCTGGAGGAGGTTTCATCTTGATTTCAGAGATTGCCTACATTCCGTTTGTTGTCCCTCTTACGTCTGTTTCCAAGGTCAACAGTGCATCTCTGTGTCTCTTCTCTAGCTGTCCCATATCTCTGGAACACAGCAAAGCAGGAGTCAGGGGTAGACTGGGATCTCCAGGGCCATGGCATGCAAAGCATCTTAAAGTCAACTCATGAGTGATTTGACTTGTCTTCTTGTCATAAGCCCATGAACATGCCATGTGTCATAACATACTGGTTCTCAGGATCAGGGCACAGATATTTGGGAAGGGGCACATTCTACCTGCCACAGCACCTTCATTTTATTCTTTTTCTCCCTGATCATCATGTGAGAAGTTTGCCTCAAAGGCTAGGTCATCTTTAGTCAACCCTATGTATCAGAGAAGATTCCCAGAAACCCTGCAAATAAGAGCGAAGGAAAATCGGTAAACTATGTTACTGGAAGTTTAAGGACTGGTCTTTTCTTTATATACCCTGCCCCATGTCTGAAGCTCAAGGTCTTGCCTGGGAGTGAGAGGTCCCCTGAAGACTCTAATAGCCTTTTGCCTGGAGAAAGAAGATCTCCCGTAAAAAGGTACAAGCCAGATGGAGAAGAAATATGAGCATTTTAAGACCCCAAATGTTAACCCAGCCTTCTCAGGTCTATCAGCTGGGCCTGGTGTCCATTGTTCAGAGACTAAACATTATAGTCTGTCTTTTACCAGGATGCAAAGACTCAGGATGGAGGGAAGGGACAACTATTTCTTAAACACATCCCCAGTCATTCTTTGAATGTTTGGTCAAATGATCACGATTCCCAGACAGCAATGAACAAGGTAGCTGGAGTTCTTAGTGTAAATTCAGCCAGTTCTCAGGTTTATCCTTTGAGTTAAAACTCAACTCTCCGAGTTCTCTCTTGATCCTTCCTTGTCTCCATTTCCACTTGAGATGTGTTCGTGTTTGAATCTGTAGTTTTGACTCTCAGACATTTTAATCTCAATAAGCCATTATGTCAGGCCATGTTTTTGGTTGTTTAATTTGTCCTGATGGTAAATGTGCCTGGTTTCCACAGACAACCATTTCCTGTATTGATTTTAAAGTGAGCTTTAAAAGGCTTGTTTACAAAGGCACCTGACACTTGCAATTGAGAAGTGACACCTTCAGGAATAATTACTAAATCTGTGTCAAATGTCTCTGCCTTCCCCATGCTCCGTCGGCTGACATCTCTAATCACCGCAAACCAGCATCGATCGAGGCCACTTTGGGCTGCTGTTTATTCGTCAAAGAAGACTTTTGTTTGAAATAAAGAAAGAGAGTGCATTTCCATAATATGAGGGATTATTTCAGGGATAGTCTTTTTTTTTCTGAAAAAAAAAATCGGAAATGTGTAACATTTGGAGTAAAATCCATAATTTTCTAAAGTTAATCTTTATTGCCCATTGTTATCCCTTATCTCCCCATTCTGACAGTCATATTTAAGTCGGGCAGCCATGGGCACAAGTGCTCATGATTCATACAATATATATTACATGTGTGCATTCATGTTTTTGTATGTGTTTGTGTGTGTGTGTGTGTGTGTGTATGTATGTGGATCTGGAGACCTTGATCATGCCCACTCTGTTTATTGAGGCAGAGTCTCTCTCTGGACCCAGAGCTAGCAGATTTCAGTCTCACGAGCTACTCAGCTTTCCCTGAGGGTCTTCAGCCTCTGCTTTACGAATGCTGGGATTGCAGCGAGCTGCCACATCCACCTGGTTTTTACATTGGCTTTGGCCATATGAACCCCTGGTCTTGCATTTTCATAGCACGCACTTTACCTATCAAACCATCTCTCCAGCTCAGTATTGAAGTTTTAAACATCAATTATATCGATGCCTCTCTCTGTCCTGCCTCTTGTATTGACGCCCCCCCCCCCCACAATCTTCAGTTTACACATTCACTTGGAAACTCGGGACCAGCAATTGATATCTAATGGGAACCTCAAACGGAGCAATGTCCAACATAGAGTGCAGAACTGTTGGCTGGCATCCTCTTGTTCTGAGAATGGCTTCCTTCTTCAGTGCCTAGCTTGGTTAGGTTCAAACAGCTAAGAGTTCTTCTGATTGTTCTCTTTCCCTCAGCAACGGCTAAACTCCGTCATCCCACGTTCTGTCAGCCTCTCATAGTAGCTTCCTCTAAGATTCTAATTCTTTCTCTCAGTCTTGCTCCCTCAAAAACTTCATCTTCCTGCATCTACTCCGGATCCCACAAAGCCTATTCTCTCCTGCACAACGTTAGCTATAGGGATTCTTTGGAAACCTAAATTCTTTACTTGGATCCTTCCGTTGGGTTCTCTTCCACTGGCCTGCATTCTTCAGTTTCAGTGGGTATCACAGGCATGGGGACTTTTGCTGAACGTGTAACCCAAACATACAACTCAGGCCAGGTGACTTGTAAAGTTGCGGGCCCTTGACTGACTTCTGGTAGCAGTGGCATTCAGAGACAGTCACAGTCTGGTCGCTGTCTCCTGTGGAGCTCTTGCTTCTCACAGAGCTCAATGCGGCTTCTTTCCTTGGAAAGGCCGATCTCTCTGTAGAGCACGGCAACATGTGGTTTTCTTTCCCGTTGGCTCTCCTCAAGACTCTGTCCTTCATTTTGTTCCTATGTCTCCTCAGATGTCAGAGTTCTAACCCTGCTCCCATTGCACACAAGCGCCAGTCACCCCTTCACTTCTTAGCACTGACATCTCACGGGAGTGCATCTGTTAGAGCTTACACATCACATTAGTCTTTATTCTTGGTTTCTGTTGGTACTCCCACCACAATACGGGCTCCACGAAGGCAGAAACCCTTCTGTTCACACTCCTCCGTGCTCTGTGATCCATAAAAATCTGTTAAATGAGTGGATAGACGCGTCCTTCTTTGGAAACCCCGTTCTCCATACAGTAGAGGAGGACCCGGCTCCCCGCCTCCTCCCTCGCAATCTCCCCATTTCTTTCCCACTGCCTCCCTGACATCTTCTCCACTCTGACAGCTGGAAGCACTCTCACTTCACCTGGGTGCCTTGTTACTTCTGGCTCAGTTGAAGATTCTGTGTCTGCTTTATTCATTTTTAATATTAGTTTTTCACAGTAAAAAAAAAACTCTCAATAATTGTAATTTCTTCTCTAATCTCATGTTTCCTAGATTTCACATTAAATTCTTTTTTTTTTTTCTAATTTGGAGCTTAAACTGTTCTTTGGGTAAATCGTTTTTGTCAGATGATGATGATGATGATGATGATGATGATGATTGTGTGTGGGGGGGATTGGGGAGGAAGAGGAGAGGGAGAGGAGGAGGGGAAGGGAGAGGGAGGGGAGGGGAGGGGGAGGGGGGGAGGAGACAGAAGTGTCAAAGTTGTGCCACTATCATACAGAATGCCAAGGCAAAGGACGGGAGGATTATTGGTCAGGGGCAACATTATTACTCCTTTAATAGTTGCTAAGGTAGCCAAGCAAAGATCTCAGAGATGAAGCAGAGCAAAGACTACAGACCTGCCAGAATGGCGTGGTTTGAATGTGTCTTCCAAATGTCCTGTGTGGGGAACCTAATCCCTAACTTTATTTACTAATGTCATTTAAGGCGGGGCCTGAGGGAAATAAGTGGAGTAAGCGGAGGCCATGATGGAGTCATGATAGACTTAGAAGAAGAGCACCTGAACCCAGAGCGAGGCTCTCCCCCCACACCACAGCGCGCTCTTACGTGCTCAGCTCCAGAACCATAAGAGAGAAACCTTTGTCTTTAAAGAATACTCTACCTGGCATATATAATAAGCTTCACTTCTATAATAAGGGGATAAACACTTTTGTAATAAAACATTTTAGCCAACAGCAGCTAAATGAGAAACGGCGGCTTTTACTTCCGGGTTACAGTTTATCACTAAGGAACATCAAGCGGGACCCATATGGTAGAAGGAGAGAACAGTCACCTGCAAGGTGACCACTGATCTCCTCCACACATGCTCTGTGGCATCCACTCCCCCAGTAAATAAACACAGGAAAAGTAATTTAAAACTGAAATGTTCGTGCCACAGAGACCACCATGAGAGCAAACATGGAAGCCGCAGTCAGATCTTTCTAGGCAAGCATGAGAGAGGCCCGAGTTCAGATCCTTAGCAGCCCTGTACAAACGCAAGGCATGCTTGTCACCTCGGTGTTAAGGGTTGAGCGATGCTGACCTCTGGTCTCACACGTACATGCAGAGGCACACATATGTACTAATACACAATACAGAAACACATACACCCCACACAGATACAGTTAAAGAACAAAGTGGAAATACGGACTGGGAGAAAATGTATCTGACAAAGAATTGTAACCAGAACATGTAATGAGGCTCCCATTTCAACTCCATGCAAGGGATATTAAGATTCATTTTACCATGGATGCAAACATAGAGGTTTACAGAGGGTAGAAACATCGGTCCTCCATCCTCCCGGCCATTTTCCACATAGACCTCTGTTGCTTTCTCCTTTCCCATCTGATCTGAGACCGTATGCTCAGGGGCGTGGCTGTGCAGGTGAATGGGTGGGAACTGTTATGGGGCAGGTCAGTTCTGAGGAGGGCGTGTTGATTGACCTGCAGGGCTCCTGCTACACGGGAGTGTATAGGACAAAGAGTGAGAATTTAGGAAATGTCCCCCACGGCAGCTGGGCTTCTGTCTGTCTTACACAGCAGTCCCTGTGAATCTCAACAACTAAACAGCTTCCTCCCCCATCCCCCACCCCCATCCACCGAATCAAATCCGAGAGCCTTGGATTTACATTTTCAAGTAGCTGGACAATTCCAGTGTGACCCAAAACAAGAATCTCTGGGCTGTCTTTTTATGGTGCCCCAGTTAACAGTTTTTTCCTCTTTACACTTTCCAGCGAAGCAGCCTAGGGCAAGTCAGAACCACAGCAAGCTTCTTAGGTTCTTATGCTAACAGTCACAAAGACCTCACAGCCAGAGAAGACACAAGTGTCCCATAATTAGAGTCTGGGGCCTGTTCCTGGGGCTCACTTGTTCTATAACAATGGCCTAGCTCAGCCCTGGACCACCAGCCCTTCCCAGCTCAGCCCCCCCACATTCCAATCTCCTGAGAGAAGACTTCCCACTCCTCACAGCTTTAACCCTCTCCTGCCAAGATCCCAAGGACCAGTGCTGAGGTTGGTGAGCCAGAAGGAAGTGGGAACAGTCTCCGGGAGTGAGAGGCTATTTGGGGGCAGCCTGCACTTTGCACTTAAGCTAATTAAAGGGTTAGGATGTGACAAAATATAACTTAGGACAGGGGCACAGCCACCCCCTGGGGATCCTGGGTGGACCAGGGTTTGAGAGGCACCGAACAATCCTTACTTCCTTCAGACAGAGTTGGCAGCAAAGGCAGGAGCTTCCTCCTGAACAGATCTGTCACTCGGTCCATCACAGTAGCTTCCTGCCTGGAAGAGTGACCCAGTCCCAGGAGGCAACATGTGTCTGTGACAAGAACTCACAGGGTGCTCGAAAGCCCGCGTCAGATCTTGGCTAAACTCTGCCCTCCCCGTCCATACCTCCCCATCTGTTCTAAATCTTAATGGCAGCTTCCCTAATGGTAACTGAGTATTTTGAAGATACTTGGAGACCTTCTTCTGCTCCCACACTCCATGGCTGCTCTGGCCACCAGCCTGCCACAACCATGTAAGTGATACTTTAGCAGAGTATTCTGCCTCTCCCGAGCACTCTGCCTTCTCCATCTTGATCCTCTCCAGCCCCCTGCTTCTTCTCCTCTGTACTCTTCATTAGCTCCTGTAATCTTGCTCACCTGGTACAAGTTTAACTAAGGCAAGGCTTCTGTTCTGTCAGTGCCTGACCTTCTATTTAAAATGATGCTGAATGTGTAATAAACTTTCTCCCCTGCCCCTCTCTGTGTGTATATTTGCATCACACACACATGCACACATTCATAAACACATGCACACATATGCATGCACACTCACACACAAGCACATATACACGCATGTATGCATACACACACACTAATGCCCATACAAGTGCTCGTACATGAACTCGTGCACATATATATACTCACACACTTGCACGCTGTACAATGAGTAAATGAATCGAGCCAACATCTGACCATTATTTTTTTTCCTTTTGCAGACACAGAAGTGGAGGCTCAGAGATGCCTTTCTCAGGTCAAAATTTAAGTGCAGATTGAAGGTAGGTGTTGAACCCAGGACTGAACTGCTCCTAGGGTCACTTGGCCAACGGCAGGAAAGGCCACTCTCCGAAGTCTACCAAACTCCTGCTAACTGTTGCTGCTGCACTGGTGTTTCCGATGGTCAGTGGGTGAACATGGAGGCTTCACTTTTCAGCTGTGTTTGTTGGTTTGTTTTGTGAAGCAGGGTCTTACTGTGCTAGTCAAGCTCCTTAAATTCCTTAGCTCAACTGATTCTTCTGTCTCAGTCTCCAGGTGTGTGCAACCATGCCTGATCATCTTAACCAATGTCTCCAGAGGTCAGAGGAGGAAATGGGAAGTCTGTGCAGAAGGAATGGCTTGGAGCGTGCGCGCACATGAGAGAGAGAGAGAAAGAGAGAGAGAGAGAGAGAGAGAGAGAGAGAGAGAGAGAAGAAATAGGAATGTGTGGTGTCCTGAGGACCAAGAGTTCTTCCTGGACACTTCCAGAGATAAGACTGCAGAATGCTCTTTATGAAGCAATAAGGGATCTCCATGCAAAGTGTCTTAGTCGGGGTCTCTATTGTGATAAAACACAGTGACCAAAGCAACTTGGGGAGGAAAGGGTTTATTTCAGCTTATACCTTCTTGTCAGAATCCATCTCGCAGGAACTCAGGGGTCAGGAACCTGGAGGCAGGAACTGAAACAGAGACTCTGGGAGGGGTGCTGATTGCTGCCTTGCTCCCTGTGGCTTGCTCAGCCTGCTTTCTTGTACAACTCAGGACCCCGAGCCCAGAGATGGCTCCTCCTACCTCCCACATCAATCATTAATGAAGAAACAGAAGGATAGGTTTACATACAGGTTGACTAAAACCAACACAGGAAGAAGTAAGGTGGGATGTTGTTAAACAGCCAGATCTTAAGGAAGACTTAGCCTATCAGTGATGCACAGTCCACCTGGTCTTGAGTTCAAGTCCTCCCATGCTCAAGACTCTGCAAGCCAAGCAAACGCTCTCCCGCCGAGCTACAGCACGGTCCTCAGAATGCTCTGTGTGGATTGTGGGAACTTAACAAACTGATTATGAATCCAAATGAACAGAAAGGAATTGCCTGAAACGTGACCTTGAGTGACATTTGCCTGACCTACTTAGCAGTTTATATGATATTGGAAATGGGTACAAATGGAAGGCAGGGAACCGGGGTTGGGTATTGACTATTCCAAGAACTCACTCAGCGGTGGGGCTCACATCTGGGGAGGAAACAGTCAGTTGTTCACTAATTTGGATTTAGAGTTTAAATTGGCTAGCCATTTGGATTAAAAAAAAGAAAGAAAGAAAAAAGAGGAAGCTTCTTGTCCCCTCCCCCCAAATAAACTTCAAATAGATCCAAGATGAAACGGAAACAGAAACAATTCATACAGAATAAAAAAAACAAAGGGGAATATTTTATCGATCTTCAGAAGGTGAGGATGGGGGGACAGAAGGAAAAGATTGACAGATTAAATGGCATAAAAAGGAAAGCTTCTGTAGTTGAAAGGAAGCCATAAGGTTAAAAGAGTCACACCACCATGAGAGAAAACGGGGGGGGGGTGTTCTAATATATATATGAATGGGTTAATAGCACCAATGTTGATTTTTGATTTGGAGATGGGAATAAAAATTGGGGGTTAAGTAAAAGAAACAGGACATGTCCTCTGACCTCAACATGCATGCCGCCAACCCCTGACACACAAAACAGAAAAATGGAGTGTAGCTGTTTTAAAAAGGAGTCTGTCTTCCATCTCCAACGGTTCCCCGGGTGTCTGTCTGCTTCCCACGTTCCCTGGCCAGGCCCATCTTACCTCCCAAGTACTAAGACTAGAACCTCCCCGCCCCCACACATACAGGTGCAATACCCAGCTCTTCAGATGGTCTACTTTGGCCCTTCTGGGCACCAGACAGAGGAAACCATTGGAGCATCTCTCTCCCATCCGATCTGGAAGGAAGGGCTAGGATTAGTGGACAGGAGGGGAAAGCGGGGTGTCCAGTCAGAGGGTAGGATTTTCTGTCCAGCAGCAGTGGGTGCATGGGGCCTGGAGAAAATGGAGGGGGGAGGCAGAAGGCACAGAGTAAGAGAACAGTGTGGAAGGGGAAGCCAAGCAGACCTGGGGTACCTAAAGGGATACTTCCTTCCAGACCCTCCAGCCCCACAGTGTGCAATGATTGGTCCTCTTTACCACAGGAAAGGGTCCCTCAGACCAGCCAGGCAGCTCAGTGGGTAAAGGTACGTGCCACCAGGCTTGATGATCTGGTTTCCATGCCCAGCACCCGTAAGGGTCAGAAGTGAGCTCTGGCTTTCGGCAAGTTACACTTGGATCGCCACACACTCACACACATGCACAATGAAAATCATGTTAGAAAACGGAAAGGTCCCCTTGTCTTTATTTTCAGGAAATCATGTAATGCACAAGACCACCTTGAGACATTCTTTCTTATCTGTTTCGTTCATTTATTAATAACAGTGACTTGCTCTCCGCACCGGGGTATCTTGTCCTATCCACACGAGTTCATGGGTTTTTACCACAATAGGAGAAAAGCTTGGATTTAGAACAGAAAACCACAAATAACAGGCTTTTCTGCCAACTCTAATCTGCTGATTTTCAGGGAGGTCACAGGAACCCAGGGTGTGGGATTCTTACATTTATGGAGCCCCATGTGGGCCAGGCACTGTGCCAGACATCAGTAATAGGAGCCTGACCATGGCCGTGCCTTTGTTAATTTAATATAAGATCCAAACACAGGGCCACACAGAGTCCAAAATGAAACAGAGTCCAAAACGAAACTGCCTTTGGACCAATCCAGTCTATTTTAATGCTGTTAAAATCTACTGCCTTCTGAATTTTTTTTTTTTTTTTTTTTTTTGGGGGTACTCAGCAAAACAAGAAAGCCAAGACAGGGCAGGTTGGAATCTTACTATAAATGCAGCTGTTTAGTCTTTTGCAACTTTGTAAAAATTTCAGTGTGTGTGTGTGTGTGTGTGTGTGTGTGTGTATACGTGTGCGCACTGGCAGGTGGGAGAGTGTTTTCGAGCTCCTAGCTTCTGGACAGATAAAAATGTAACAAACATAGAAAGGAGAAGGTTTTAAAAAAACATTAACAAATCTACACTTAGTTACAGAGTTGCTGAGTAATAAAGGAAGCATTCCTGACCCAGCCTGGCCAGCCTGGATCAGCCCCAATCCTAGAGAACAAGGGTCCCTCCTCCAAGAAGTCATTGAAAGAAATCCAAAAGTCTAGCCTGATACCTGCATGCTCTCTCTGTGTTCTTAGGAACAGATTTGTGCTGTGCTGTGGTCTTCATGAAGGAGTGCAGATGGTTCTGGAGACGTAGTTTTCATGTAGGGGACTGAACAAGGCAGCCCTGGACAAAGGAACAAATATGCCCTGGGGAGGAGGGGCTAGGCCTGAACGGTTTCAGTCAAGGTGCTTGATAAGATAAACTGAATCTATTCCCAGAGACTCATTCATTCGTGATGCACAGGGTCAATAGAAACATACTTAGGTGTGTCAGGTTCTATGCCGGCCCTTAGAAACTGTGTGGGTTCACCACCATTTCTGCCCATGTCAGAACTTGCTGTCTTAGCTTCGGCCATATCGCTGGATCAAAGAGAAAAACCTGAAGCAATTTTGTTGGGGCTAATGATAGAGCAAAAGGCAGAGGACAAAGGGTAAAGGGCAAAGAGCAAAGGGCTCCTCCTGCCTCATTCTGTAGGCAGTAGCCTTGGAAGCCCATGGTTCTGGAGCTAAACAGAGGCTGCAGGTAAGACCTGGGGCTAGACTCCCCCTGTGAACTCAGAGAACCTAAGGCCAGAAGCCAGGGTGCTGGCCTCCCTCCTTGTGGTCATGGGGAGATATATATATACCTGTTTGCCCTTAGTTTCAACCCTGGGGGTAGGGTGAGTGTAGGTCCAAGGATAGATGAAACATGAGATCCCAGATCTTGTTTGGGAAGCCTGCTTTTAGCTGGACCCTTTTGTTGTTGGGTTCAGAGGCTACAAAGGGCCAGCGGCAGCTAAAACCCATTTCCACGGCAGGGCCAGTCTCTGTTTTGAGAGCCTGTATTCTCCCTCGTGGCTGCTACACTGTCCATTCTCAGTGAGCAACTTTAGGAAATTTGATTAAGACTGGGACCCTCATTCCTCTTCCAGGGGGACCTCACAGTGGGTGCTTTTCTTTGCAAGAGCAGGAGTGGGCCCCTCTGTGGGGGTTTGTATGGCAAGTAGTGTGCAGTGAAAAGGAGGAAAAGAAAAACAAAGAAAGAAATAGGAAACCAACTTCGATTCAAAGAGGGCAGGGGTAGGGGAAAGTCTCCCCACGGCAGGCTGCCAACAGCTGAGGCACCACTGGGCCAGTGGCCGCTCAGACAGGGGGGACGTGGGTTCCTTTGTTAGAATGGACTGAATAGGATGTCCCTGCACCCAGACCTGGCCTCCCGGCTAACAAAGGGCCCCTTTGTCACCCTGGGCAAAGAGTGCTGCTGAGGTTGCCACAGCAACTCAGGGACACAGACTTAATGTGTGAGTGACATTTCAGATGGGAAGCAGGCATTCAAAAATTCAAATTTCTTTATGTAGAGTGGTCTCCTTCCCTGGGTGTCTTAAAGGGGCTACAGAGCAAACAAAAGCAGAAATAAGGCAACACACGTAATACATCAGCCAAGCCCAAAACAGAACATCCCACTTTTTTTCTGTGTCGTCCTTTCTGAACAAGAAAATTGAGTGAAAGTTTTGTTGCAGACGTCGTTGGGGGCCTCGGTGACCTCTTGGTTTCCTGATCCAAAGGGTAACTGGACACTGGTAAAGTGAATTGGAAAAGAACGCCATGTAGAATTCCAGCCGTGGACACGGGCTATATTTTCATTCTCACTGCCAGGCAGGCCATTGGTTAGGATCTTCCTCAGTGGCGACGAGGTGTTCATCCAAGCAGCGAGTGGACAAGGATACCTGATGTTACTCGTTCCTGTTCATAGATACTCTAGAGGTGCTGGGGCAACAGAATAAGAAAAGATAAAGACCAATAACTATGTGTTGCATGCTTGAACATTGTTAGAAGATTAGATTTGAAATGTTCTCATTGTATCTATGTATCTATATATCTATGTATCTATGTATGTATGTATGTATCTATCTACCTACCTACCTACCTACCTACCAGTCTGTCTGTCTGTCTATCTATCTATCTATCTATCTATCTATCTATCTATCTATCTATCTATCTATCTATCTATCTACTTACCTACCTACCAGTCTGTCTGTCTGTCTGTCTATCTATCTACCTACCTACCTGTCTGTCTGTCTATCTGTCTGTCTGCCTGCCTGTCTGTCTACCTACCTACCTACCTACCTACCTACCTACCTACCTACCCATCTATCTCTCTGCGTGTGTCTGTATAATATATATGTCTGTATATTTCTATGTTACAAATATATGCAATATAAGTATATGTCTCAATCAAACTGTGAGGAACTCAAGAGAAAGACAAAGTGAAGAAATAATTAGAAACGAAGAGAAGGGTCGATCTCTTGTTCTGGGTGACCACGGTATTCCAGATAGAAAATACGAGAGAAATGACAGCAAAGGAGATGAGCATAAATAGATCTTGGCAAGTGTCCTGGATATCAGACAAACACCCGACACATCTAGAATACTCTTCTATGTGAATATGGGTAGAAAAATTAAAAGATAGTTGGGTTTCGAATATTTCAAATCTCGGGTTCATTTGATAATGAAGTGCAATTCTAACTGAAACACTGGCCATTTTCTTTCTGGAACTAAGAAAGGTTAGACAGATGCAGGGAGTCTTAGTGTCCCACAAGAAAGCCTTGTAGCCAACTCAACCCGTTGCATTTCCTAGTTCATCAAGTTGGCCACTCCAAGCTTCCATAGCACCTACTTCCTGGGATGATTGACAAGACTGACGGAGGAAGTGGGCCAGCTCCTCAGTGAGCCAGGCACAGGGCAGGCAGTGCTGTCTAGTCATTTGATGCTTTGTTATTTTCCCCCAGACGATATGAGGTCATTTCTAATTATGTCTTTTTAGTATGATCCATTTACATTTAGTGCTGCTGATTCCTTTCCAACATGGTAACATGCAGCCAGGTATTAACACCCGATTTGCAGAAAGTGAAAGCTGAGGCTCAAAGAGGTTCAGAGGCTTGGCTTCAGTCAAGCAGGGAGCTGATCAGAGAGCGGGGTTTGAATCCAGTGCTCCAGTTTCCTTGTTGTGTGTTCTTCTATGTAGTGGGCTGAGGAAGCGACCTTGTGCCAAAGTCTCTGCCATATGCTTTGGCCCATTTGGTCTTTTGCCCGGTAGACGTTGCTGACAGAGGCTGCAGGCTGGTGTGGCCACTTGCCAGAAATAATGAACAGATTGAGGTGTTATTGGACCACATAGGGGAGTAGAGTGGTCAGGGCTCTAGCAATGCCCAACTGCTACCCCCAGACAATAAGTGCCCACTTCTAGAAAGTTCTTGAGGGGATGTTCTTGAGCACAGGCACAGAGTGAAGCGTGGATTAAGAGCAGAGTTCTAACTTCCTGGCTGCACAGTCCTGAGCCCTGGGCTTATACTCTTGGCTTATACTCTGCCAAATGCCCCCTGCCATCAGCATTCCAGAGTGCCATCCAACCTCTGCCTCCTGAGTCCTGCATCTGTTTACCCACAGGACATCTCTGCTGTAAGCTCTTCTCATGCAGTTGCCAAGACAAACTGCCTGGGAAAGAATTTTGTCTTAATCTCAGTAGTTAGGGCTTGCTAAATAAAGACCCCAGGCCCTGCCCCTCGAATGGCATATTTCTGCTACCCTGCCTTCCTGAGACCCCCCCCCCTGTGGAGTTCAGACCCAACTGTCCAGAGTAATGCATCTTCTCTTGACAGTTATTTTTCCTGGCTCTCCTCCTCCTTCCTCTACATGTATGTCCTGAAATCACCATTTAATAAACTCCTGGCACTAGGATCCTTGGCTTGGATGCTTCCTAGTTCTTGGCTTTTGGAGGACCCTCCATAGGCAGGGGGAAGTTTTCTCTATGGATCCCAATTTTCTGATGCATAGGTCAGCATAATATGTCCCGCCACACTTACGCCAAGGTTAGAGTGTAGGTATGTTTGCTTCAGGGAAGAAAGCTGGAGACCAGTGCTCGAATGGGACTCCTTTTGCTGACCTCTGTCTCCTGGAATTTTTAAAAAACAGGGTCTTCTTCCTCTTCCTCCTCCTCCTCCTCTTCCTCCTCCTCCTCCTCCTCCTCCTCCTCTTCCTCCTCCTCTTCCTCCTCCTTCTCCTCCTCTTCCTCCTCCTCCTCTTCCTTCTTCTTCTTCTTCTTCTTCTTCTTCTTCTTCTTCTTCTTCTTCTTCTTCTTCTCTCTCTCTCTCTCTCTCTCTCTCTCTCTCTCTCTCTCTGTGTGTGTGTGTGTGTATGTGTGTGTATGTTTAAGAGGGTCCTCAAAGGCTCCATTTGAGGTGGGAACCAAGTGTTTTGCCTACGTCAGTCCCTATATTAATCACAGTCACCAAAATGGGGATGGGGAACCATTGTCCCTCTGCTGGAGAAACTCACAAGGCATAAGTGTTGTCACTGTTTGGCAAAGTTGGTACTGTGTGTAAATAGTTCCTAGAACAGTTAGCACCTCTCAAAGTTCACCAAGCAAGCAAGTTAAACTGGGTCTTAAAAAAAAAAAAGAGTTAAGTTTTGCTACTTTTTTTTTTTTAATGGATGAAGGAAAAGAAAATAGGGTTAAATATCATTCAGCCTTTTAAAGACAGGGTCTCACCGTGAAGCTTTGGCTGTCCTCACTCTGAGGGCCAAGTTAGCTTCAATTTCCCAGTGTCTGCCTGCCTCTGCCTCCCAAGTGCCAAATAACTAGTCTCTTAAACTTCCACCCAGAAGTGACACATACTACTTTGGGTAAAGTGAGTCACATGATCATACTCAAATTATAAGGAAAGGGAGGTGCACGTCAGTCCTACCACATGGCCGAAGGGAGGCAGACTCCATGACATACCTAAAGCCCCCCACAGACCTAGCTCCTGTGCCACCATTGCTTTCTAAGATGTTGGCCATCTTGAATGGGAGTCATAACATCCTTTGGGTAAAGGGGCTGTGGGTGAAGAAAAATTCATTGTCCTTTGGGATTCCATGGGTGTTTGCCATGTCCTTTTTTTCTTTTTTTTCAGTCTGATGCTTTGTCCCCTGGGGTCTAACAAACCCTGCAGGGTCAATCCTGTCTAGGACTAGCCAGTCCCTATTCCCAACAGAACATCATTTGCCTATGGGCATACTTTCCAAAAGAAAATCGACAATCCAGTGTCTTGTGTCCACCCTCCCATTTTCTTGGCTACCTGTATCAGAGTCACTACCCACAGACAGTATTCAAACTAACCAACCCTACAAGTCCTTATGTACAGTCTACTCCCTTCTACCCCAACTGATACTCCTGCTTCCCTGGAGGCCCCCCATGTATCTCTAATGCAGTGATAGCCCCTCCTCCCAGGAACCATACGAGGTTACTGTCACTTTAATAATAACCATCTCGTGCTGTCCTGATCCTATCTAAATAATAATAAAACATGCTCAAGTACATCTGCACGTTGACTGTTAGCAAAAAGAAGCTGGAAGATTCATAAACAGACTCCCCCAGTTTTGAGCTGCTGCAGGCGAGGAACAGCAAAGCAGGCCTGAGTCAGCTTGTCTATTCTCTCTGCTTCCTACCGAGGTTAACAGGAAGAGAGGAGGTTTCAAGGTCCAGTCTTATCCTGAAGCTAACAAACATGGCTGTGGTGTTCTTGGAGGTGGGGGATGCCCTATCTGACAAGGTAACAGAATAAGATAAGGCCAATACGATAAAGCCAAGCTCCGGGAGCTGACTGTCTGCCCTGGTAAGCGTCCCACCAGACTTCTGCATGTCCTCTTGGTGTCTTCCTTCTTCTCTGGGAAACGCTGACAGTGGTGGCTGCTGCTGGCAGATCCCAGAGAAGTCAAGGGTAGTTTTGCTGTGGGAGCCTTTAAACCGTGGCGGACCTTGTTGACAATTTATGCTAGAGTTGGTGATACCAAGAGTGCCGGAGTGTGGGCATTGGGAAATGCTAGAGGAGAGACTCGGGTTTAGCTGTAGCTTTGGGTCTGATGCTTTTGGGTGTTAAGCATTGCTTACTGAACTCACAGAGCACTTTTATCTCCTGAACTCAAAGGGAAAGATCCATCAAGATAAACACACACACACACACACACACACACACACACAGATGGGACAGAGAATAGCTCTATGGTCTTTACAAAGAATCCATGTAGAAATTACTAGAGTTAGTGAGTTTGGTACTGTTTCTGGGTTTTGGAACATTATGTAAAACTTTATTTCCAGTATATTCTAGTTCTATATGGTTGAGACACAAACTCAAAATGTTGTAGTTTAAAACAACAATATGCATTTATTATCTGTCATGGCAACTGAACATCCTATCTGTCTGTCTATCTGTCTGTCTATCTATCTATCTATCTATCTATCTATCTATCTATCTGTCTGTCTGTCTATCTATTGTCTATCTATTTACTGAGACACGGTCTCCCTATGTAGCCTTGGTGGTCTTGGAACTCACTATGCAGATGAGGCTGGACTTGAACTCACAGAGAACCTGTCTGTGTCTCATTTCAAATGCTAAATATTTTGGATTCAAGGAAGACTGTGATTTTTTTTTTCAGGGCTTCTCTGATAATTCCAAACCTCTTACATGGCAGCTTACAGCTCCAAACAGAAGCCTGCCGAGAATCCACGCAGGTGAGGCTGTGTAAGTTTGTATGAAGTATCCTCAGAAGTCACAGTATTTACTAAGGACCGCTCGGCAAAATCAGCCTTTCTCAAGAGGGAGGTTGTTAGACTCTTCTCTTTGGGAGGAATGTCAAAGGATTTGTGGAGTTATTAGAAAGCCTTGGCCATCCTATCAACAAACAGACAGAATAAATAATTGATAACAGCACGAAAATGACAAGAACCCCAGTTGTAAATCCAATAAAAGATGTGCCAGGCTTTTGCATACAGAATGTTGCTGAGAGAATGGGTAAAGAAACCTTAAATAAGTGGGTGTACCATGTTCATGGATAAAAATAATTCACATGGAAAACTCCCACCTCCTCCAAGTTGGCATAAAGACTCCATGTGAGGATAATGAGAATTTCAGCTGATTTTTATTAAGGTACAGAGGCCAATAGCCAAGGGAGTCTTAAAGAACAGAGTGTGTGGACTTGGGCCATTAAGATTTATTAAAAAGCTGAAGTGATCCAGCCAGCTAATGGCACGAGAGAAAAGTAACCAGGTCAGAGAGCACAGAAGCATATGAAACACTTGATTTGTGATGCAGACGTGTGTGTGTGTGTGTGTGTGTGTGTGTGTGTGTGTTTCAATGACTATTGTCAGGTCAGTTAGGTATCCAGATCTGGGAGAGACGGGGTGGGGGTGGGGGTGGGGGCGAGGTTTGTGGGAAATTCCTTTTTGATAAGGCTAAGCCTGGTGTTTCTAGAAACAATGACTGGAGTTTATTTAGGAGCTCCTTCCTTTCTGGGTTGTAATTTCCCTCTGTTGTTTTCTAACCTTCTCTGAAAGACCAGTTCCCACACTGATCTTGAGGGACCTGGATTTCAAGGTTGCTTCGGTCTTCGTTCCTGGCCAGGACCAGCCAAGTCCAAGAAACAGTACAGCGCCTGAGTGGGCAAGAGACTCAAGCTCTTTTCTCCAGTTGTGCTTCCCAAACAGGCCTGGAGAAAGTATTCCAGAACCCTGAAACCAGGAACTGGATGGGGGAGGGGTGAGCGGAAGTGAAGAAGCAGAAGGCAGACCCCGATAGTTCTTCCAGCTTAGCAAGGGTCTGCTGAACAAGGGTGCTGTCACAGATGGACAGATGGACGGCAAGGGGGCAGATTCACACAGCTTCTCTGGAATTCAAAAAGCTTTGGATGATGGCTAGTGTACCAGGCTTCTGAACCTTCCTGTTCTTACCACTGAAGGGGGTGAGGACTTTCCACAGTCTCCATCCAAGTGCTTTCAATTCTGGATGCTTTTCCTTTCAGATGCCTCTATTTAGCCATATATAAAATTAACCTTTATGCACCTTGCTTCCCACCCCAGTCCCTCTCTGAATAACTCAGATCAGCTTGAGGTGTGTGTGTGTGGGGGGGGGACACTAGTCTAAGACCCATGCAAGGCAAGGGGCCCAGTCTCACAGGTAAGATAGTACCCATCTCCAGATGGGTGCTTTCTCCACCACTTCCTACTTGCCCTGAAAGCCGGGTGGGGATTGACACTGTCCCCACTATTTGGAGCTGGGAATGTCCCATTTCTGGACAGGGGTGGCCTAAAGACTTTTCTCTTTCCTCTTGCTCGTGGTGACAAAAGGCGGGACAGGAAAGGTCCACTTGGACTGGCAACTAACTCTAGGGGCTGAAGGCTGGGCGGAGACCAGGGCAACCAGGGGGCCCCCTTGCCCTCGGCGGCTCCAGAGGCCGGAACAATAGCGCTCGCGGGCGGGGCGGGGGAGGGCGTGGCGGGAGGGCGTAGCTCCCCTTCGGGCGCCGCCCCCGGCCCGCCCCCCGCGCTCGCACACGGGCTCGCATAGGGCTCCCACGGCTGCCCGCCCAGGCACTGCCCGCGGGAGCCGCCGCCGCCGCCGCGCCCGCCATGGACGTCCGCCTGTATCCCTCGGCGCCCGCGGTAGGTGCGCGGCCCGGGGCCGAGCCGGCCGGCCTGGCGCACCTGGACTACTACCACTGCGGCAAGGTAGGAGGCAAGGTAGGCTGGGGGCCCCCGCGTGTCCCGGGCTGGAGCGTGGGGGCAGGAGTCATCTCGTGGCTGCGGACGAAGGCACTCCGGGGGCGCACACGGGGGCATGCACACAACAGCCCGGACGACGGGCACGTGCCACTCACACCGCTACCCTCGCGGTCACACACGAACACGCCCGGAGTTGTAGATCACAGGCAGAAGTCAGCTCGACAGCTTCCCGTAAGACGACAAAGTGACACACTCACCCACGCTTCGCATTCATTCACAAGCCGACGCACAGCGACTGTCACCCAGCCAGGCGACAACACACACAGCCTTCACCGTCCCACATAAGTCAAGGTGCCAGTCATTCATCCTGAACCACACGCAGTCTCTCGCCCACGTACAGGGTTATGCTAACATACAAGTCACCTCATCCATCCACACTCATACACAGCGCGGCTACACGTTTCTATCTGCTGTCACATCCAGCGACAACGGGGGCAGTCACACAAAGAAGTATCTCCGACAGTCACAGCTCACACTTACAATGACCTACAAGTGCACAGACACAGTGGGTCACACAGATCCATCCCCTGGACGAGAAGCCTCAGCTACAAATCGCCGTGACGGCCACCCAGTCACACCAGGACACACCCAGGGACAGTCACTGGTTCCACTGCCCTCCACTGCTCGCCCCCACCCCTCGGTCGTCCATACTCGCGCGTCGGGGTTTTAACTTCTCAGTACTGAGCATTAATTGGGCCGTTTACTAATTGGCCGTCACTACCCCATGGCGCCTCGGATTCTAAGTAGGTGTCGTCCAATCAAGGCCTGTCCCTTCCCCGGATCGGGGAACTAGCGTCCCTCCAGGCTGGGGCTGCAGCGAGGGTATACTCCGCTCCCCACTCCCCAGCATTTTTCTAGGCTCTCTGTTCTCAACTCCAGCCAGGGCCCCACAGCCCGGCGCCTACGGGAGGCTGTGCCTGGATCCCGGGACCGCAGGCGTCGGAGCCCAGCTCCTCTTCGAGCCCAGCGGGCACGGTCAGGGGCAGCGGCGCTGTCTGAGTGTCCTTCCCTCGCAGGGAAGGGAACTTTGAAACTTAGTTCGGACGCCAGACGGTCGGTGCGTCCTCGGGTCTGTGCGTCGGTCGGGGTCAGGCTGGAGCCGAGCGCGGCTTTTCGTCACTCGGAGCCCGGATTGAACAGCGCGCGTGGGTCTCCGGGCGGTCGAGACGTAGACGCGCGGGCTCCGCGGCGCTGCGTGGTGAGTGCGCGTCGGGTGGCTGGATCCATGAGCCTCTGGGGTCTGTCCCCTTCCCTACTGGCTGTCCGCCCAGCCCCTGGCTGCGGGGATGTTGCCGGGATACTGTGGGAGCCGAGCGTCCGGCCGATCGCTGGGCCTCCGGGCTGGGCCTCTGCAAGTGCATCCTCAGGCCCTAAAGGAGTGGCTGCCGCCGGGAGTCCTCTGCAGTTCGCCCTGGTCCGGGCGGCGCGGGCCACGCAGGCGGGGGCGTCCCGGGGCTGAGGTGGGCGGCGCGCATCTCTCGAAGGGGAGAGCAGATTATCTTTTGTGCGCTGATCCGCAAAGTTGGAAGCCTGAGAGGGGGGATGGTGCCTTAGAGAGAAGGCGGGTTCCCGAGCCGCTTCCAGTGTTGATGGTGGGAAAATGGATTAAAAACAGCAAGTGGAGTTTTACAAGAAGCTGAAGGATGGGGCGGTATCTTCTGCCCTGGGCTTTGTTTAAAATATGGAATGGGCAAAACGGGGCTCACCCTCTGGTTTGGAGGCCGCGGCGGAGATTGGGGATTTATGCTTTAAAGTCTGGTTACCCAGGCTGGGGGCAGGGTAGGGTAGCTGGAAGAGGTCTTTTGGAAGTGATGTCTTTGCGAACCCCATCAGAATGGGACCAGACTGTCTTTGGGAAGCAGGACTCTGCCGCCGCCCCCGCCGGCCGCCCCCCCCAGCCCCTCTCCCTGCCGCCGCCGCTTTATTCGGAAGCTCTAGAAACCTCTGACTCAGCACCAGAACCTCCGAGGTTGCGACCTGCTGGGAAGGGCACCGAAGTGGAGGGTGGAGATTTTGGTTTCTATCTGTGTTCTAGGATCCTGACCTGTGACTGAGGAAGTTTTGAGCATAGTGAAGTAGGAAACGCCATCAGAATGCTTGAAAAGAAGGTGCTGAACATGGGCTTAGATGTGAGACCTGGGGTTCAGTCCTTCAGGTTGGGGTGATGGGGGCACCTGGCTCAGCCTGAATCCAGAATCCTATTGGTATATTCTCCAGTGTGCTGTGGCCTTCCAGTGTGATGGTTCTTGAGGTTCATGTGACCAGGAACTCTCCCCTCTTCCTTTTTTCCCCCCTGACACCATAAACTGATGATTGTGAAAAAGAAAATGTCCAGGCCTCAAGCTCTCTATCAGAGTTGGAGACCTTGTAATAGCCAGTGTGTGTGTGTGTGTGTGTGTGTGTGTGTGTGTGTGTGTGTGATAGTGTAAAATAGGTTACAGAGCCTGGACACAGCCCACACACTGGGGGCTCTGTTGCTGGAGCCAGGACAAGAGGCTTGTCTCTCAAGCATTTGCCCAAACGATGTCAGACAACCGTGGGGCAGTTGACCTGGAAGGGCCCTTGGCGACGGTCCCCTTGGCGACCATCCCCTTGGTGACTGTCCCTTAGCAATCATCTACATAGAGATTCCCAGCTTCTTTACATCAAAGTCATGACCGCTAGCTGTTCTTCTGCTGGGTTTTGTTTGAGAAAACACACAATGATAGAAAGCTGTTGTGGCTTCAATTTTGCTTCAAACTATTTGTGTAATTTATTAATTACAGTAACATTAGCATGCATTAGAAAAATTGTTTACAAGGTATGAAGCAAGCACGCTTTTTTTTTTCTTTTAATGAACTATCAGTGTTTGGTAAGACAGTGTTTGGCTTCGGGCATGGAGGATCTGGGATCCTGTGAAGGAACTACTGATCTCTTTGCTTCACATAAAGCAAAAACTCAGTCAAGGAGCAGCGTCCTCTTGGATTGCGGAGCAGGTGAAAGGCAGAGATGAGGTCGAATCTAAGTTTCTCAATTCACGGCAGGACAGTAGTCTGGCCTCCTTGTGAGTCTCTCTCTGTCATGATTTGGGGGCTGGGAAATCTGTGTTCCATCCACAGAGGATTGAATTCCTTCCATTCAGGTTTTTGAAAGGCAACTCAGCTAAGGCAGACTGGTACCAAGAGATCACTGGGGCAGGACGAACCTGGCTTCATAGCTCCATATGTGGCTTTGTGGACTAAAGAAGGCCATTTCCAGCTCATATGTATGTGCAGGTGTTAAAGTCAGAGATCGGCCCGAGGTTCCCTCCTCTCCACTGTGTGTGTCCTAGCTGTCCACGGTTGTTAGGTTTGACAACAGGTTCCTTTGCCTGCTAAGTCGCCTCTAGGCTTTCTAGCTCTCTGCTGATACAGAGTATGACCTAACAGAATGAAATGGAAACGAGCTTTGTCAGATATAAACACCCATGGACCCACTAATCTAGTCTAGGTAGAGAATATTCCCATTTCCCCCAGAAAGAACCTGTTCCCTTCCTAGTGAACATTTCTTCTTTGCCCCAGTGGCCACTTCTTACTTGATTTCTATTACCCACAGGTTTATTTTTCTGTTTATTTTAGGACCGTAAACTCTATTTGAGGTCCAGCATGTCATTTGCATCATGGGCATTTTGAGTATGGCTTTTTTCTAGCTCAATCTGCTTTTTTAATTCATCTTTTGAATGTGCGTGTGTGTGTGTGTGTGTGTGTGTGTGGTTTCTTCCACTTTGTCATTGAGTGATATTGCATTGTGTAACTACAATACAATTGGTTACTTTATCTGCTGATAGGCATTTAGGTTTGTTTCCAGTCTGGGCAAATTATAAATAAAACTACCATAAATGTTTTCCTACAAGCCTTTTGTGGGGGGCAGAACAAATTATCTAGTATCACTGAGCCTCAGCACCCTCTTTAAAATTCTTTTCTTTAAGATTTATTTATTTATGTTTTATGAGTATGCGTATTTGCCTGCCTGTATATATGTGCAGGGTGAGCATGCAGTGCCCATTGAGCCCAGAAGAGGGCATCAGATCCCCCTGGAACTGGAGTTGCAGATGATTGTGAGCCCCAAAATGGGTAATGGAAATGAAACCTGGGTCCTTTAGAAGAGCAGTCAGTGCTCCAGACCCACTCTCACTCCCACCATGTACTCTCTGGAGGACATTGCCAACTTCTGCAATTCAGGACACAGGGGTGAGGGATACAGGCTAGGTTCGTTCTTGGCACAAACCAGCTGTGGATTAATTGGGGATGAAATTAACCACCTGCTGCCTACTCCAGCTAGAGGCTTAACCTCTCTGTTCCAAGCATCCTTTTATCCCTGTTTGATACACACTAAAGGCCTAGCTGGGTGCCACTCCCTGCGGATCACTCTGTGGCCGGCAACATCTCTCTCTCTCCAGGATCTCTTGGTAACTAGTGCTGCATGGGATGTGGCCTGTGCTATCATCTGTTCATCAACAAATGCTTATTGACCACTGTTGTGTGCTCACCTTTTCTGGGTCACCAGTGCTATGGTAATGAGCAAATGGTTGCTCTCAAAGCTTATCTGTCTGTCTGTCTGTCTGTCTGTGGATAAAATACGGTATTATCATTAATAGGTCTCTAGATATTCTCTGGATATGAAGTGGGGAAGAGGATTAAGATAAGCCAACCTCTGAGACTGCTTTGCAATTGTGTGTGTGTGTGTGTGTGTGTGTGTGTGTGTGTGTGTGTGTGTGTTTGCCCTAGTACATGCACACGTCGAGGTCAGAAGTTGGCACTGGATGCTGTCATAGTTAGGGTTAGTTTTTATCAGTGTGGCATATACTTAGACCTCAGAAGAAGTACTGTCAGTTGAGG
Organism: Micromys minutus; assembly: GCF_963924665.1. Taxonomy (NCBI): domain Eukaryota; kingdom Metazoa; phylum Chordata; class Mammalia; order Rodentia; family Muridae; genus Micromys; species Micromys minutus. Next base: position 45,544,791 of record NC_137980.1, on the reverse strand, counting down.
AATTGATTCTATGAGGCTTGTCCATGGACATGTCTGCTGGATATTTTGAGTGCTGGTTGACTTGGTAGGGTCCAGCCCACTGTGGGCAGCGCTATCTCTAGGCAGGTGGCCTAGAGGTGTATGAACAAGCCAACTAGAAGAGAGTCGGTAAGCGGCGTTTATCCTAGGTTCCTGCTTCAGTTCCGGGTCCCAGGTTCCTGCCCTGGCTTCCCTCAATGGTGGGCTGTAACCCGTGAGCTAAATAAACCCTTCCCTCCTCAAGCTGCTTTTGAGCATGGTGTTTGCCGTAGCAACAGAAAGCACAGTCGAACAGGTGCCTCCCTGTATGTATAGTAAGACCAGTTTCTCATCCAGCCTGGAACTCAACATTTTGGCTGGCCAACAATCTTCTAGGGTCCCCCTGGCTCCAGCCCACTGGCACTGGATCCTAGACGTCTGCCTCCTTGCCTGGCTTTTACCTGTTGCTGGGGATACAAATGTGGGTGCCTGTGCTCATTCTGTAAGTGCCGAGCCCCACCCCCAAGTCTGTTTTGCAATTTTAAAGTGGGAGGTTGATAGCAGGACCTCTGAAAATTTGACAGTTTTATGTACAGAGTAAGAGTTGCTTGATAAGTTTTTTTTCAAAGCGTTATTATTTGATTCATGTGTATATCTGTATGCCTGTGTGCATATAAGCACACATGTATGTATATAGATGCCTGTTGTGGCCAGAAGAGGGCGTATTGGGAAGTGAATTCTGGTTCTCTGTTCTCTGTAAGAGCAGAGAGAGGGGGGAGGGAGGGAGGGAGGGAGGGAAGGAGGGAGGGAGGGAGGGAGAGAGGGAAGGGGAGAGAGAGAGAGAGAGAGAGAGAGAGAGAGGGGGGGGGGGGGGGAGGGAGGGAGGGAGGGAGAGAGATTGTCGAGATCTAAGCCACAGAGACAGATCTGAAGCGACCAATCTGGTAAGTTTGAAAAAGCAACTTCCTGGGCCATATTCCCAGGGATTTCAATTCATTTGTTCCTGGTGGGTGGGCCCTGAGGATTTCTACGTCTAGTGAGTCCCCATGTGATGTTACAGCTGATCACATGTTAGAGGTCACAGTTTGTGGTAGTGGCAGCTGGCTTGTTTGTGTACAGTTTCTCCTGGCAGGCAGAAACAATGCCCAGCACTTGGCACAGTGCCCTTCTCAGAATGGCTCAGTAAGTAAGTGGTAGTGAGTGAATTATTTTGCCCACCACCCACATAGCTCTGGGTATAGCATTGGGTAAGGATAGGAGCTAGAAAAGCTTGGTTACTAAATGACTTGAGGCTCCCTTTGGCAAAAACCATGAAGTGGAGGGTACTTTCTGTTATGGTTTGTATATGCTTGGCACTATTAGAAGGTAATAGCGCCTGTTGGAGTAATAATGGTCCTGTTGGAGTAGGTGTGGCCTTGTTGGAGCTAGCCCCAATTAGATGTCCTTTATAAGATTTGCCTTGGTCATGGTGTCTGCAGTTAAACCCTAACTAAGACACTTCCTATCCTAGCCTTCATGTACCTGAGACCTCTAAAGCATCTGTGGGGGAGTGGTGGAATTTGCATGGTTTTTTTCTGCAGGGGACAAAGGAAAGTGGTAGGTCCTATGGGAGGAGCCATAGGCTGGCTGGAATTAAGGGGCTCTGTCAGGGGGTCAGGTTCTCTTCTGGGGAGCTCTTTACTTATGCTCTTAGAGTTTCTTTTGCCATGAAGAGACAGCATGACCAAAGTAACTCTTCTAAAGGGAAACACGTCACTGGGGCTGGCTTACAGTTTTGAGGTCCAGATATGGTGCAGGAGGAGACAAGGGTTCTGCATATTGATCAGCAGACCGCAGAAGGAGACTGCGAGACACACGTAGGTTAAGCATATGAGAACTCAAAGCCCACTCCCACAGTGACACGCTTCCTACAGCAAGGCCACACCTATTCCAACAAGGCCACAGTTCCTAATGGTGCCACTCTCTGTAAGCCAAATATTCAAACACAGGTGTCTATGGGGGCCGTTCCCACTCAAATCACTACACTGCCTATCTAGTTCTGCACCCTGCCTGTCAGAGGGTCCTCCCAGGATATAGCATTTGTATGTCAGGAGCAGCAGTCCAGGCCTACCATGCTCACTTCAGTCTCCTGAGTGACTCTGAACATGTCATTAGCTGTCCCTGAGGTTCTCCTGTGTACAAAGGAGAATCAAGTCAGCAACCAACTGCCTTCAGGACAGTGGGGTGTGAGATATAATGAAGGGAAAGGCTGGAGTGTCTTGTAGGATTGTGGCACATGGAAGGATTCTTCACTAGGGGATGATGATGATGCTTTCCCAAGACTGTATTAGGCTAACATTAGGAGGGGTTATCATGGGTTTCAAGCCAGCCTCTGCTACGTAAAGAAACTTGTTGCAGTAAATCTCCAACCCTATTAAGCCCATGCAAAGACACACAACTCAGTTACAATATTTATAAGCTGCACACCTAGACTGGGCAGATTCACCACTACACTACTCGATTTCCCAGCTATGAGACCCCTTGCTACTGCAGCTTCTCCAGGCCATGTGATTCTGCACCATCTTCCTTCCACCTCTTTGGAGATTTCTCAGAAACTCAGTCTCAATAACAAAAAAATAAGTAAATAATCTGGAAGCTAAAAGATTTCAACAAAATAAAGGGGTAGATTTAGCCTATGGTCTTGGGAGCCCAAGAGTGCATCATGAGCCTTCTGAACGTTGTCTCACCTCATGGCAAGGACATTAGTGACTAAAACAGGTGTGGGAAAAAAGTGACTGGTTCCATTTGAAACCAGAGCCACATGGCTGGGAGAGGCAGGGCTTGCTGCTGTTAAATCATCTGTCTCCTAAGAACCTCTGAAGATGCTAGAGACAAACATCTCAGCTACAGTAAAGAACTCCCATGGGGCCTTTTGAGGGGGTCTTGAGATGTTGTCCCTGGGGTAAGAGAAGACTCTTGTGTTCCCTAGTGGGTCTGGCAGATAAGTGCTCAGCTGACATTTGCTCCTGACATGAGTGAATGAATGAGGGGGTGGGCTGCCCGCTTGTCCCCTGTGCTAGAGGAAGTCCGCATCAAAATCTCAAGACTGTAGTGAGCACCTGGAGTCTAGAACAGGACCAGGGCCAAGAATCTGTGAGTGATGGGGGACCAGTGCTGTGCCATGATCCAACCTGGGTCTGGTGGGTAGGGCAGCCCGCAGCGGTGGAGCACCTGAGTCTGTGCACACTGAACAGGTCCCCGCAGATGCTCTGCTGTGTGGCTGCCTGTCATTTCTGTGGGTCGTCTCTTTCACTTCCTTGGTTTCTTAGACTCTCAGGATTGATGTTTAGTGTGGGTCAGCTGTGGAATGCAGTGGACCCAGGATTACAGCATGCAGCCCCCTTCAGCAGTAGCATGGATGGGTTATCCAGTGGCCCAGTCCCTTCCTCTGTCAGATGGCAAATCAGTGTCTCCCCCATGGGGGAGGGTTGGAGATCACAATACTCAGCACAGCAAGACACACTTTCATTTCCACTTACTAAGACAATACACAAGATTTCAACTGTTAGAAATCCGCTCTTGCATCCTCGGAAGGGTGGGCCTGGCTCTCCTACCAACATTCTTTCCCTCCTTTAGATGGTAAAGAAAGCATGGGGGATGCTTGGAACATTCATTTGGCTTGGCCTGGTGACCTCGGGGACAGTTTAGCTACACCAGGCCTGTTTTCTTGCATGTGCACAGGCTTTCGTTTGAGGCAGTCAACTCCAAGATGAAACTGACATTGTTCCCCAGCTCTGAGTTGCAAAGTGTCAGGTCCGGGTTCAAACTCTGCCCCACCAGGAATACCCTCTAGTAGGAATGTTCTCACCCACCGCTATGACCCATCACAGGTGGTGTGCAGGGTTCCAGGCAAACCCCTCCCTACCTGGGACAGTTATAGCTCTAGAGCTGGGTGGTTTCTGTCATGCACATCTATGACCAACTTCTTCCTCTCCCAAACCATGTGTCCCCCAGTCTTCCATCAACATAAATCTTCCATGGGTGACTCTCCAATTCAGATTATGTTTTCAGGAAAACCGGGTAGACCTAAGGTGAAGAAAACTCCTCAGAAGCTATCAGAGAGTTTCAGGAGGCCACCTGACTGTCCAGGTCGGGGCTATGTACCCCAGGCTTATTAGATATCTCCATGTCCAGAGCAGACAGATGATTTTCTCCCAAACCTCTAGGCTAGAACTGAGCAGTCCCCTCATGGCAGCCCCCTGACCAGCAAGATTGGTGCCACCCTCATGTCCCCAGTACAAGTTTCCTGTTGCTTCCCAGGTTTACTAACTCAGAGACTTGACACAGAGCCCAGTCTGGATAGCTGTGCCCTGCAGCCACTGAGCCAGTGTTTGAGAGGCAGAATGCTCCTGGCACATGGGAGAGATCAAGCAGGAGGTGTTGAGCTTTCCTGTCACCAGAAGACCAAGAAATCATCATAGAAGCTGGTCAGAATTTGGGAAAGTAATGGCTGTCTCTCTACACCCACCCCCACTCAAACCAAGTACGCTGATGTGAAGTGTGTAGGTGCCCTTTCTCCTCTGCAGGCAGGGCTCACCACGGGGGTTGACAGATCCCCTGAGGTGCCTTTCCCTCTGCCCAGCACACCCTCCCATAACTGTATAAGCTCCATGCCCCCACTTAACTCCCCTTCCATTTAAGACTCACCAATGTGACATTTTACAAACGGCCAAGCACATCACTGTCCCTGACAATTCTGTGTGTGATTCTTGGTCTACATTCTGCGTCAGTAGATAGTAAATCCACATGGTCTTCCATCTGGTAAATTCAACTTTCTTATTGAGTGACTGAGTATTCGGGTTTAGACTGAATTCCCAGCACCAGGCACACAGTAGGCACTCTATTAAAAAAAAAAACCTATTGTACACCCAAGAAACCCAGCAGTTAGGCACTGTGCAACCAGTCTTCCTGCTCAGTCTAGACGGCACCAGGAATCCCAGTCACACCGTAGCAAGTTTTAAGCATCAAGGTAATCGATCAAAATTTATCACCCTGTGCTGCACAACATCTCACTAAGATATAAAATTACCATTTACCATGACTCATTAAGTTAATAATTACCGACCATATGTTTTTATTGCTTCTCCCAAGCCAAGGTGATAAATCACCCTGTGGGTTTGGGTCTGTGTAAATACAGTGACTGCCAACAGTGAAGATACGGGGATTTACAGACAGGAACACACAGGACTGAAACCCCGAACTGAAAACAGCCCTGCAATCCTGCCGGCCCCTCCTGGTGTCTCTCAGTTCCCAGGCCTGTTTCTCCACCAGGGCACAGTTTTACAATATTCCTGGTTGCCATAGCTTTTGGGAGTGGCTGCTTCTGGCATCTAGCAGGAGGGGGCCAGGGATGCTACTGTGAGTCTTACAATGCACAGGAAAACTCTGTTCACAGCGAACGATCAGGTCTTGCGTGCCTGCCTGCTGGGTTATGGGAACAAGTGTTCTGGACCAGCGGTGACTTCCACCACGACTCTATTTGCATCCGAGCTTCATTGCAGAGACATAAAGCACTGCTATCTTTAGCTGTAGGCTGGACCAAGCCACTGATAGAAGGCTATAGGCGGATGCATGGATCACCCCATTTGCCCTGTTCCCAGCCTCTGCTGCCTCTCTTGGGACTTTACAGAGTTTGGTAAGGATAGCTTTTTTAGGGACTCTGGATACCATGGTCTTTAGGGCTCCTGAGCCATGTTGTCAGTCTTTCCTTTGGCTTCTTTATTTCTAGCAGTGTCTCGATGTTTGTCACGGCCGTCCCCTTTCTGTCATGCCTTCGGCTCTTATGGACTGACTGCATTTTTCCATAGACGGGTCTGTATGTGAATATTCATGCATTATGAAGGGGTATGTGTATGTGTGAGTGTGTGTGTGTGTGTGTGTGTGTGTGTATGGTGTGTAAATAGGCAGGCCTTTTCTTTCTTTCATCATCCTTTTGGGGTTTAGAAGCAAGAGGAGTAGGTGAAAGTCAATTCAGTAACTGCCCGAAGCACCTAGTTCCTGCTTAGTTTTGTCTGAAATGTTGTGGGATTTCAAGAGGAAAAGTTAGGTAGAAATAAGTCCAGATGACCCTTTGCTGTTTGTAGGTAGGGACTGGCCCAAATGGCTAGAGTGCCACAGGTGGCAGAGGAACCATGGTTTGTCCTTTTCTTCATGGGTAGCCTTCACATAAAGCTGCCTCCTGAGGTGTGTGTGTGTGTGTGTGTGTGTGTGTTCATGTCCATGTGTGTAGATGTATACGTGCATGCAACTGTGCAGTTGGGCCATGCCCTGCTTGCCTCTTGCTTTTTCTATCGGAGAGCTTTCCCCTGTAGGGGTTTGGCATCTCCAGCTGGACCTCCTGCCTTAGGTCCCAACTTCAGGTCTCATTTGCCAATAGGTTGGCTGCATATTACAGCTAATTAAAGCATGCTTATCTCGAAACTGGGTCTCGTTTTCAGAATGATTCAAAAACTTGTTGGAAAATGATTCTGATTCCATAGTTAACCCCAGGTCAATCTCATGCATAAATCTCACTACTGCACTGGGCTGCGTTTCGGCTGGACTTAGGCTTTCTGGAGAGGAAGATAAAACCTTGGCCTCTGGGCTTGCTTCTTTATTCTGCAAACAGTTGCTGCTGGCTCCGTGGGGGATTTCAGGAGCCCACATACTTCCTCTCTTCTCTCCACCCACCTGAGAGGTAAGTCAGCTTTTACTGTGGAGCGGGTGGTAGGTCACGTGACTGCATTTGATGAAGGTGCCTGGGTTCATATCTTGGTGCTTAGGTGCTAGGTGACCTTGAACCTGTTTTCCCAGCCTCTCTGAACCTTGTTTTCCTAATACCACATTCTCACCTCATGTTGGTGTTAAGAGCTCTGGGAGATCAGATCAGTTGTTTTCTAGCTCAGTCCTGCTACTTGGGCCTGCTCAGGTCACATGACCCTTAGGTATCATCGAGTAACACTTCAACAGAGAATATGAAAAGCCTGTTTCTTACTGTAGGTCCTCCAGGAAGCCTCTTGGAGTCAATCACACATCCAGACTTAAAGGAAGACTAGCCATGTGAGACACCTGACACCAGCGTCCTGGAAGCATTTAGAATGAGAACCGCAGCCTGTTTCTCTCCACAGGAGGCGCTCTCCCAGCTGCTGTTCCTGCCGGTCCGAGATAGCCATAGCCAGTCCAGAATCTTCTCTGTGCCAACCCCTCCCTCTGCATTTTAGTCCAGGCTATACAGAGTAACAAGTGTGATGTGGCAGGTGGCTTGAGAGCTGCCTTGTCCTCAAAGCTGATTCTCTAAAGCGGCTACCTGCCCCTCAGCTGCCAGGGTTCCCCCTGGGGACATTGCAATGGAATTGTTACTGTGCTCAGGAAATCCCAAAGTATGGCTACTTTATCAGCCATTAGTCATCTGTGTATAGTTTCCCCGTCTAGGTGAAAGTCATCAGCCAGAGTAATTGTTTTACCATAGAGCACATGGACTGAGAATGTGCCAGGAGCATCTTACCTCTGTGGGTTTGCAGCCGGTTCACAGGACAGGTATCTCCTGCAGCAGGGGGTGGGCGGATGATGCTTTAACTGTATTCGCTGTCTCATTCACCCAAGGGTAGTGGTGTGTGTGTGTGCATGTATGTGTGTGTGTGTGTGCATGTCTGTGTATCATGTGTGTGTGCATGTGTGCATGTCTGTGTATCATGTGTGTGTGCATATGTGTGTGTGCAAGTCTGTGTATCATGTGTGTGTGCTTGTGTGCATGTGTGAGTATCATGTGTGTGAGAATGTATGCATGTGTGTGTGTGCGCCCACGTACCAGCATGCATATATGTGTGGGATTACAGAGCCAGGTGTCTGTGTGGAAGCCAGAGAATGACACTGGGTGACTTCCTTAGGTGCACTGCATCTTATCTTCTGAGTCAGGGACTCTCACTGAATCTCGGTCTAGACTAGCTGGCCAGAAAGTCTTGGCTGTGCCTCTTGTTTCCCCTCCTCTGTGTTGGGGTTGCAGGTTTACCTGGCTCTTTGCATGGGTGCTAGGGATCCAACTTGGGTCCTTACACTTGCGTGGCAGGTGCCTTAACTGCAGAGCCACCTCAGTCTTATTTGGGGGCCAAATGGAAATCCTCAGGATGCTAATAGTACATTGTACACTGCACATTTTCTGGTTGAGCTCTATAAGACATATATACATGCACATAAACCTTTCATGTGGATATACCCCTCACATGAATAACATACACACATGAACACACATACACACAGATATTTCACACACATGGGAACCCAAAAACCATGAATACATGCATACACATGAGCAAACATACATGAACGAATACCACACACACACACACACACACACACACACACACACACATATGTTGCACATACATCGCCCAAGAAATATGCTTTATTGTACCCACCTGGAGTCATTCCTGGATACAACACTTTGTAAGAGTCAGTGAACTTACACCCTTCATTCATTCCAACATCCAAAAGCCATATTCTGTCACACCGTGTCCACAGCTTGTGGCAGGTGGCAGGTACAGTCACGTGTGCCCCTATCCTGTGGGAGCTTCTGTCTTATCAGATACATGACAAGATCAATTTCAAATATTCATGGTAAACATTAGGTGTAGCTCAGGATACCATGGGGTCACCAGGCCAGGCTGGAGCACGGAAGGTGAGGGTTTCTCAGACCAGGGATGCCTGCCGCTCTGGACAGTGATCAAAGCCTAAGTCGTGATTCCAAGTAGAAGAAACGGCAGAGGTAAAGGCACAAAGCTGATGTCAGGGGGCGAGGCCAGAGTCGGTAAAGGTATTCATTATTTCCGGACCTCAGTTTTTCCACCTCCAAAGTGGACATAGCAGTGTCTGCCTGTTTATGGAGCTATGATAAGGTAAGAACTCTCGGTGAGGCACCTGCCAGAGTTCACTGGAGTTCCCTTTTCAAATCTAGCTGCAGGTTCCCATGTGCCAGACTTTGATTTTAAACCAGATAAAAAGCAGATAATAGAAAGAACCTTGGCATTATTGTTACATGTTTGAGAGTCACCTTCAGCCTTGCAGATGGAGCTCTAAACAGCAGCTGAGGGCCCTGAGTAGTTTCTTCCAGGGTCAGAGAGACACATAGCTGTACTTTCTTAATGCCTTGATGTTCGGTTTTTGTTGCTTTACTTTTGTTTGTTTTGCTGTTTCCAACAGAGTTTCTCTATGTAGTGCTGGCTGTCCTAGAACGCACTGTGTAGACCAGGCTGACATCAAACCCACAGAGATCTATCTGCCCATCTGCCTTGTTGTTAGCAATAAGCCACCACCCTACGATTCTAGGTGTCCCCAGGACAGTTTTCCCTCTGGTGACAGGTCTGCCCTGCCTGATGTTTTCTCTCCTGTCTTCCTGCAAGGTGGCTGCAGACAGGGAACCATGGCTCTCTATGCAGCTTAGAGACATTCGCCGTCCAGTGACTAAGCGTTTCATTCTGGGAGGGCGATGGAATCTTTGTGGGGGTCTTTCCACTGTAGAATTCTATCTGTCTCTTCTGTGTGAAGAAATGAGTTATGGATTTCTCAGATCTCTGTTTAAAACTCCTCTGTGCAGCTCACCTTTCGGTCTGCCAGTCCCTATGGGGTCTAGCCACTGCTTGCTTTTCAGACCTCACTCTCAGCCACTTAGCATTAAGCCCCGGCTCCAGGCTCCATTCTGGGGACGTGGTGAACAGCCTTGCTATTCCCTCTTCTGGCTGTTCTCACACCACTGGGCCTGCCCACCTTGCCTGGAACCTTCAGACCTGCATCCTTACTTGGAGACAGGTGCTGTCCACTCCCTTTGGCCTAAGCTCTAGCCTCTTGACAACTCTGGTTCTGGTATGTTTCCTTCGGGGGAATAATGTATCTGTGGAATTATTTGACTAAAATTAGTGAGTGGAGTTTCTGTGAGGGGTGACTCCTAGCACCTGCCATGAGGTTTGCTATGTAATAAGTGCTCACTGATACATTGTAGAAGGAAGGACAAAAGGGAGGGAAGGGGGGAGGGACACAGAAAGAGAGGGAGGAAGGGAGGGAGGGAGGAGAAAAGGAGGGAAGAAAGGGGAGAAAATGGCAGTTGTTTTCCAGAAATACCGTTATAGTGCATCCTGGCTATTTCCAAGAAGAATCGTACCCTATTTCCTAGGCCTTCCTTATTTTCTTGCCAGGAGAAGCCGTGTCTGGGACTGGCAAGTATGGACAAATGCAGATCCTCTAGTAGCATCCCTTCAGGGACATCTTCAGCTGAGATGTCCTCCAGGGAGGAAAGTGTGAAAGCCAGTCAGGTGAGCTGAAGGTGCAAATTCTCAGCCTCCGCTTTGAATTCAGCTTGACCTCCAAGGTGAGGACCAGCAGACTCCGCCCCATCTCCCAGCCAAGGTGGCCTTGGCTTTGCCCGAAGAGGCGTGCCAGTCCCTGGTTGCTTGGACTGGAGGATCTAGGGGCACGGTCAGCCTGGCCTTCAGAGATAAGGGCATTTGTCTCTGGCGTGGGAACATTCCTGTTGAGCAAGCAAGACTCGTGGGTGGTCTCAGTCCTGAAAAGAGGGTTTCCCCACCCCCTTCTTTATTAAACTGTAAACCACGAACATAGTATTTTCTACCCCAGATCATGGGGGAATCATTCGTCCCTAGCCCACGTAAGGTTCCAGAATGCTGCTCATGTTGGCTCTTTGTATTTTTAGTATTCAGTGCTGCCATTGAGGCGATCTTATCCTGGTCTATCAGGGACACCCCACTCCTGGTTTTTTTTCCCTGGGAGCAACATGTCATTTACCCTGTCATGTGTCAGTGGATCCTGTCTCTCCCTCTCATGCCTTCCCTGTCCCCCTAGGATAACTGTAAGGAAAAGATGACGGGGCACCAATGAAAGGAAAAGTCACTGAAAGGAAAAGTCACAGGGCACCAATGTTGTGAAAAGATGACGATCCGAGTTACAGCACCAATGTTAGGGGAAGGATGAAGAGAGTGGGGGCATATGGCCCATGGAGGTGTGGCAAGGCCTGGGGGCAAGGGGGATGCCTCTGGGGGGTCCATGTTGGGAATCCCTTCCCCCTGAGGGACCAGCCACACAACGGTATAGTACAGAATAGAGTTTATTCAGGTCATGGGAGAGTTAAGAGGGTGGTAGAGGCAGAAAGAGAGAGAGAGAGAGAGAGAGAGAGAGAGAGAGAGAGAGAGAGAGAGAGAGAGACAGACAGACAGAGAGAGAGAGAGACAGACAGAGAGAGAGAGAGAGACAGAGAGAGACAGAGAGGGGGGGGAGAATAGAGGAGTAGAGGCCAGCCATGAGCACGTGGAGGGAGAGGGGGGAAGGGAAGAGGAGGGGTAGGGGTGGGAGTGCAAGGCTACAAGAGCAAGAGAGAGAGAGGAGGGGGTCAAGTAGCTCCTTTTATAGTCTCAGGTCACTGGGGCGGAGCATACCTGGCTACTGCTGGGTAGTTGAGGGGTGGGGTATTCCTGGCTGTTGCTAGGTAACTGAGGGGTGGGGTTTACAGAATCCCAACAATAACAGCTTCATGGAAGACTCTGGAGGAGCTGTCAGTTGGTTAGAGTGCCTAGCATGCACAGAGCCTGTGGCTCTGTCCCCGGCGCCATCTATACCACGAAGCGTGGTATATACTTGTAGTCTCAGCACTTGGGATGTGGAAGTTGGGAGATCAGAGGTTCATGGTCATCCTCGGCTAAACTGTGACTTTGTTGCCAGACAGAGGCACACAAGCCTGTGTCTTAACGAAGAAGAAGAAGATGATGATGATGGAAGAGCACACGACATATTTATAGCTCTTGATTTTGTTGGTATGTTATTTCTCTGTATGATGATGTATGTGCATATATGTGGGTATGTAGGTTGTTGGTCCCCACCTTCCATGTTGTGTGACTCAGAGTCTCTTTCTTGTCTACTACTGCTGGCCAGCTCCGATTGCCACGCCAGCCAGTTGTCTTGCAGAGGACATACAAGCCTCCCAGAATTCTCCTATCTGTCTCCCATCTCACACCTTAGGGACACGGGGGTGGGCACTCCTGTGCCCAGCTTTACATGGGTTCTGAGAATTCAAACTCAGGTCTTCTAGCTTGCTCAGCAAGCATTTGTACCCTCTTGGCACCTTCCCAGCCTCTGGCATGCTATTTCCAAAAGGGTTGACTATCTTTGCCAGTGGCAGGAGGAGGGGCCCATTTTATCCTGCCCTCACCCCACAGCGTATTCATTATCTTCTGTCAAACCTTCAATTGTGCAGATACTTCCTGCCAGCTATGCCTAACTTGCAGACCCCGAGGTCTTTGTGATGTGGAATTATCCGCCCATCAATGCAGATTTCAGAGAAGAGCTATGTTTGCCATTGTGGTCTGATCTGTTGTTTTTTTAAATGCCTGGGGTAATATCCTCAATCAGAGGGCAAATAGAAGGAGGGAAAAGTGGTAATAAAAAATGAATTAGGGTGATTAGCAAAGGTGAGTACTTCCCTCCTCAGGCGAAGGAGCTTTGCTGGGTGGCTCCTGTCCAAACAGCAGCTGGATTACAGCAACCTCCAGGCTGGCCCTGGGGTCTGCTCTGCATATAGGATTCTGGTATTGCATTTAGATCTGCAAAGGTCATGGGTACCCCTCAGAGAGGGATCAACTCCTGGTGGGTTAGAGCAGGGTCTCCAAAGAGGGGTTACTTCCCCCACTCCCCCAACTCCCACCCCTGTTTCCATCTCTGGCCCAGCTGAGGACCTACCTCTTCCTTTGGAGCAGAGATTCCTGTGGGCCTGGTCTCTGTAAAAAGGAAGCAAAGATTTTAATCAACTAATGCTAGCATAATGCAGCACCGTGAGGGTTCCTGAGAACCAGGGTGCTCAGTATCCCTAAATGGGGCTTTGCTGGGCCTGCACAGAGGGCTGGGCTGTACCTCACGGGAAGGGGGCATTATGCATTGTATATTAGAAGATGCCACGCACACCCCATAGCAGGGTTGGCTAATAATCGTGAAAGTTCACAGTTCCCTGCCGTGGGATGATGACCACAAGTCCCCAAAGATTCTACAATTCTGGACAAGTAGTTCTCAACCTTCCTAATGCTGTGACCCTTTATTACAGCTCCTCATATTGTGGAGACCCCCTCCCCCAACCATAAAATTATTTTGTTGCTATTTCATAACTGTAACCTTGGCATTGTTATGAATTGTAAGTGTCTGTTATTTGACCCCAAAGGGATTGCAACCCACAGGTTAAGAACCACTGATCTAGGAGTTGCTGGAGGACGGCCTAGAGCATGTATTTATATGTTAAAAAGCTCAACCCAAGGATTCCAGGAGAAGGCATGGATGAGGAGAACTCTCAGTAGAAGGGCTGTGGCTCGAGCCATATTTTGGCTCCATCCTCATGTCCTCGGGAGATCCGCCAGTGCCCACATCACTACTAGGGTTGAGGTTAGAGGTGTGCACCACGTGCCGAGCTTCATACGTGGGTGCTTAAGCATGCTTAACATCTCATTCCCGAGCCCCTATACTAACAGGGTTTGCTCAGGTATTCAGAGCTTTTCAGCTGCTCAAAGGATAAGGGGGACCAATGGGGAACGAAGCCGGAGACCCTGGGCGGTACAAGCTAGGGTTGCAGAGCGCGAGGCAGTGTGGGACTGAGTGTGGTTACGGTCCCACCTGGAGACCTGTCTAGCTCTGGCCTTGAGGACAGTGGGACTCATGGATGCTTTTAAACAGTGGATGCCAAATCCACTTTTCTACATGTCCTCTGCAAGAGAAATGACTGCCGTGGCAAACGGAGAGGGTCTTTTGAGGATGCCCGCCAACCAGATCGGTGTACCTGTAGGGTGGGTGTGGCGCGCCTGTGGCATAGGCTTTGTGGGAGGAGGCATCCAGGACACTGGGGGCCTGGGCTCCAGATAGAACCCCAGAAGCACAAAGCGGCTTCAGTCACTTCCCCACATGCAATCCGTTCAATGGAAGCTCACAGCTTCTCGGCTCTTACAGGTGCCGACAGAGACATCACAATATTGTGAAATTAGACGCCCGAAGCTGACTTCATTACCGGCTTACCTGGCGTCCTAGCAGCAGCCGCCTTAGCACCGACAGTTGGGTGTGACGGAGCTAAAATTGAACTTGGCAATTACTGCTCCTGAGAGGTTCTCGAGACTGTGAAAGGAAGGTTCCATGGAAATCAACCCTGATAATCATGGGGTTTAAAATTAGGCCGTTACTATTAAGGCTGAGCCATCCACAGACGCTCCGTGAGTCAAGGGACAGGGGAGGGGCTGGTTTGGGCAGCCCGAGGTACCTTGGACACACCTGCTCTGGTGTTTGCTTTTTCAATTAGTTTCAGTGTGGATGCTCACGGGCTGCTTTTGTTTCCTGCCCCCCTTTCCAGCCTCTTCCTCAGCCTTCGTGTTTTCTTTAGACCTGCTAGGGGCTTTCCTGAGTCTCTCTGTGAGATGTGATCCAGGGAGGGCTCCTACTCAGAGAATAGAGCCCCGTGACAAGGCTGAAGGCTCCTTTATGGGATTATTTTCCTGAAGCACTCGTTCCCCTTCCCTTTCCTTCTATGTCTGTCTATCTGTCTCATCAGCCAGTCAGTCTGCCTGTCTGTCTCTCTGAGGAATCTGGTCTAACCCAGGCCCTCATGTTTGCAAAGCAAATACTTTACTGACTGACTGAGCCATCTCCCCAGCTCCTTCCTGAAGTTCCTGTGGTCTGTCGTTCATTATGTCCCTGTTTAGTAGATGAAGACAGATCAGGGCCCATGTGTGCTCCTGAATGGTTTCTAGTGGGCTGTGTGTGTTACTCTCCTTGTGAAAGGGAAGACGGAAGTTCAAGCCTGCTTTGAGCCTAAGTTCTCTTACCTGTATGACAGACTTGTGCTGTGCAGGTGTTAAGGAGAGCCTCCTGTGGGGGTGATGTTTATGAACTACCTATTCTGTGCCAGGCACCAGGCCAAACTCTTCCCAGAGTTAACACCTGCATTGCATGCTAAACCCAGGGGAGAGCTGTTATTTCTGTCTTCACATTAGTGAATGAAGGACTGGAGAAATATCTGAACTAGGAGACGTCAGGCCAGAATCCCAATCCAGGTGAACTGGCCCAGGAACCTGACCAGAGCCCCTCCACTTTGGAAATGAACCCCTGCCCACCAACATATACAAACACACGTTGCATGAGCTGTCTCTAGGGCTCTAGAGAGGAAGGCAGAAATAGAAATGTCTTCCCAGCAGGCCACAGTCCCTCCACAGGAAGCTGACTCATCTCTTTGTGTCTCTGTTTTGAACCATAACCATCCAACAGCAGAGCAATCTGAAAACTAAGTATATCAAACAAAAACTAGTAACCTAAAACCAAAATTTTGGGGGCCTCAGGTGCAGGGCACCTCCCTAGTTCCATGCCCACCGTAGCTCCTCCAGCCTGCCCTGGGTACCTTGGCCATGTGTTGTTCAATGCTACAAAAAGAACAATGGTCCTGGGATGGAGTTGGGACCATGGAGTTGGGATCTGAGGTTTGCCTCAGCATCCAGCCCGCTGTGAAAGGGGGCTACCCACCCCAACCCTGCCCAGCCCTGTTGCTGGCACACTCAGAGTGTGTAAATCATGACTGGGAAGTTCACCATCACCTTTGTTCCCGTGTGGGACCACATTCTGAGTCTTGCTTCCCAGGTGGTAGGACTCAGTCCAGAGACCCCATCCTGGCCTCCGCCCTGCAGAGTGATGCATTTCTCTGCACACGGATCGGCAGGAGGGGGTTTCGGGATTGCAAGAAGAGTAGAGAGACTCCCAGGACTTGCCACAGGTCAACCTACATCAGTTTCTTCAAATGCATCCACTTTCTCTAACCAGATTGTCCCTGACTTAGAATAGTTGAACCCAAGATTTGGTGTTTTTGTTGTTGTTTATAGTCGTGCAAAAGCAGCCAGGACTGGTGATCCATCTCTACAACACCAGCACTTGAGAGGTGAATGCACAATTGTGAGTTTGAGGCCAGCCTGGGCTACGGAGTGAGACCCTTTCTCAAAACAGACTAATATCAAAACCAAACCAAAGCCAAGCAAGAAAGTGTTTCAGCAGTGTGTACCAGGAAGCCGGGGACAATCCTAATGACATGCCAGTGCAGCAGTCAGCCAGCCACCTGAGCCACTCAGCTGTGGTGCCTCTAAGTGTCCCGCACCTGTTTGAGGCGAACTGGACTAAGCCCTGGTGTCTGGAGCAGGGTTTTGATATTTTCACCTTGCCAAGACTTGACTTACCAAGATGTGATTCTGTAAGTCAAGGACTACCTGTGCTCCTCGACTCTGTTCCTTGTTCAAAACCCTCTGAGTGTGCTTGCATGTATGCACAAGTGTGTCCCCAGGTCTGTCTGGATCTATGGTTGTGTATATTCTCTGTTTTGAGTGCCTACCAGGTATCAGGCCTTGTCTAGGTGCCAGACCTAGAGGTAGCTAAGACATGTAGACCCAAGCATCTGAACCACCAGGGTCCCCTGGGGGAGGGGGAGTCACGGTAAATACAGGAACATCCCGGCACAAGTAAAGAAGCGGACTGCAGGAAAGATGGCCCCATGCCAGAGAGCAGAGGGGCTCCTTGGGGAGGAAGGATGGGACAGGTTTGGAAGAGCAGGAGGCAGGAACAGGAGAAAGCAGGAAAAAGGTGCAGACACAGAAGCCAGAGCTATCCATCTCCACGTCTCCTCCGCAGCTCCCTCCTACTCTGGGCACTGGCCCCCTTATCACCTGGCTTTGCTGTGCTCTGGTCCTTGTCTGCCGCTTGGCTGACCATTCTGAGCATTGACTAGTGGGATTTTGCAGTGCTCCTCTTTCTCAGGCCTGAGACCTCTCTTGGGCTTGATAGAGTCTCGGCTTCTGTTGCTCTGGTATGTCTCCCCAGTAGCACCAAGTTCATGGTATCTAGTAAACACTACCCTCCCCATTCCATAGATAGAGAAACTGAGGCCCTAGGAAGCCAGCTGCCCCAGCCAGCAGAGCTGGAACTCCAACCCAGGTTCCTCCTTCTTGGAGTTCTAATTTAGCTGCTTCTACATGAAAGCTGATGGGATTACTAGGCAATCCATAGATCCTGGGGTCTACACAGACCCAAGCCTCATTGCCCTGTAAAGGGTGATTAACAGAGGGAGACTTCCATGTTTGTGTTTTAAGTTTTACACATGACATTTGTTGTGCAAAAGAAAAACAAAAAGACAGAAGTGGCAGCCGAGTCCCTTCCTCCTACTCAGTGGATGACCACAGATAACAGCCTGGTGCCCTTGACAATGGAAAGCTAAGTTCAAGTGCCTCTACCCCAGTGTGAGTGCACACACACACACACACACACACACATATGCACATGACAAGAATGTGAACATTTGTGTGCATGGACACACATGCTCGAGAGGACCAACCCCCCCACATACAATGTTCATTCTTTATGAAAGCAGAACCACACGGCCTTGACTTTCTCTCCCAACCAGTTCCAAATTGTCTCTGCAGACGAGCCCCATCCACCCTGGTCCATAAAGATGGATGTGTCTAGTGTATTCAGTCAGTTCTGGCTTCAGATATGAGGCTTCATCCTGCCTCAGGTCTGCGTAATGAGCAGCATACTCCGGCGTGCCTGTGTGCGGGATGCAGGTATTTCCAAGGCATGGATGCTCAGGAGTCTAATTGCTGAATGAAAGGCATGCAGGTTTTACACCTTGACAGGTGCTGACAATTTGCCCTCTGAAGGGCCTTCCGGTGCAGCAGCTTCTCCCAGGCAGCATGCCTCTGAAGTCAGGGGTGTGGAGAGCTGCACTGTGTACGGGGGCTGCCTCCTCGTCTGCTCCCCAAGACCTGGTACGGTGCTCCAAACGTGTGGGCCCAAATTGGGATAGAAGATGGATCTGGATCAAAGAGGTTAAAGAACAGGTTTTGCTGTTTCACCTTGTAGGAATGGGATGGGGGGTGGGGGTGCCGGGCCTCCAGCCAATAGAGGACCAAGAGTCGTCGGGAGGGCTTATAAAGCTGCTATTTCTGGCATTTTTCTCTTTCTGTGCTGATTATGCAGTAGCATCTCGCAGAGGCTGTCGCGGGCGCGTTCTCTCCTCGCTGCTTGGGCTTCTGTGGGATGAGGCTCAGGCTCCTCACGAGACACTGGTGCATTGCAGGTGCGTCTCTGCAGAAGGTAAGCAGTGGTGCCTGCTGCTTCAAGGGGTGAAGGCGTTCAGGCTGGCCCTGAGGGAAAGATGGGTGATACTGGATCCTGGGCGGGGCCAGGCAGGGACCGGGGCCTGCCATTTCTACAGTGAGGATGCTGTGCAGGGTCCAAGGGCCTGAACCTGGTTCTTCCTCTCTGATAAGACATTCTGTGTGAGGCTGGCCTTGTCTCTGCTAAGTAGAATTAGCCACCAGTCTTGATGCCCAGGACACTCTGGAGGCATTCATTCGTTCATTCGTTTATTCATTCATTCATTCATATATTTATATATTCATTCATCTTGCATTCAGCTCACGTGTAGCAGACCTAGCTATGTGTAAGTGTTTCTGGGAGTAGATTGGGGGAGAAGTCTAATGGATTTAGATTGAGAACAGTGATGGCAACAGCCCATGACGTGTGAGGGTCCAGAGGACACTGGGCTGGGAGTGGGAGAAGTCTTCTGAGCAAGTGTCAGGTATGAGATGCAGCTGGGGATGGCACCAGGGGAAAGGGGGGGCAATGAAAACTCTCCCCTCCTTTCCTCTCAAGAGAGCATATGAGAAAGACCAGCTGGAGTCTCCATGGCCACCCTTTTGGAGAAAGGACGAAGCGACAAAGGAAGGAGGGGCAAACCGGGTAGCAGGTGAAAGAGGCTCTTGTTAGTGGCATTTCCCAGCCGCCCCTGGGAGCCGACTGGAAGGTGGCTGGCAGAGAGGATGGCCACTGCTGTTGATAATGTTGTTTCCAGATCAGAGGCCTGATCCCTCTGGCCCTCTCATTTCCGGCAGCCGTTGAAGGGGATCTGGCTTCGTGTGCATGCATCCCAGAAATAGAAGCTGACAGCTCTCACCCGTGTTCCCCTATCATGGAACATTAAGGGAACAGAGAGAAAGACCAGGAACCAGAATCCTTCATGCCTCCTGAGAGATTCCTTCCTAGTCCCCACAGAGACACAAAGAATTGTCTGAGACATGGGTACCCCAAACTGTCTGAGTCTCGGCATCTGTATTCACAAAGTGGGCTCTGGCACCTTCTCTGGGATAGTATATACACATACATACATGTTCACACACACACATACATGTTCACGCATGCAGCCATGTACATGTTACTCACAATTTGCCTCGTAGCCAGAAGGGCTTTTATCCATGTTGAATGGATAGATGAAAGAGCAGTTCAACTGGGGAGAAGGCCAGATGCCTGGTGGGATGTGTGCTCTGGTGCAAGCTTCCCCCGTGTCTAGAGTGAGAGGTGCTGTGTTCTGGGTGGGGCTGTCTGAGAAGCATTGCTCTCCCATGGCTTCCTTGAAGGCTGCTAGGCAACCTGGTCTTCCGGTCTTACAGAAACAGTCAGCCAGATTACCAGCTGCTGATTGTCACCTGTGTGGGGGGAGTCTGGGCTGGATGCAGGGAGTGGCCTAGGAAGAGCGTCCTGGGTATCAAGACTGTGCGGCTGAGGAACCGTAATTCCTCCTGTTGGGTATGGAGACTGAATCTCGATCTAGGGCTCGGATTGGAGCAGGTCTCTGTTCCACGGGATCACCGTGTGACCTCAGGCGGGCCACTCTACCTCTCTAACCCCACAGAAGGTCAGGTTAAAGGATGACACAGGATGAGCTATGCCTGGCATGGTGGCGTGCTCTGTGAATAAAATGGCACCAGGGATCTTTGGGAACTTTGGATGGGGCTCGGTGTCTGCGGCAGACTGGCATTAGGTAGGCTGTCACTGAAGGCTTACATGAAGAAGGAAGGTGGCCGGAGTGTAGACTCAAAGCATTGTGCCAATCCTGGCACACTTCTCAGAAATAATTCTAGCTGGTCCCACCAACTACTTCTCTTCTGCCATGGTGGCAGTCACAGGTTGGAGGGAGATTGTTAGGCTGGCCTTCCTGCTGGAGATTAGCTTTTTATCTGAGACACACTGGGTCCCCAATGCCTCTCCCAGCCACCTTCTCCAGGAACCAACCCATCATTACTGAGATTGGGTACTGAAGTGGGGTACCGTGGGAGGAGGCAGCTCAGGCACAGATATGGCTGTCTCTGTGACCCCAGAGGGGCCTGGTAAAACAATCACAGGTGGGGGGATTCCTGCCTCTTTTAGGGTCTGGGAGCCATTTTCAGGGAGGCCACCCCACATGCCTAACCCGGTGAGTATCTGGTGCAGCAATGCATCACTGGGGCAGCAATGGGGAGCAAAGGTTCCGTTTCTTTCAGTAGGAGATCCACGCCACTGTCTGAGGAGCTCATAAAGGCTGTGAGCGCAGACTCCAGCACCCACATCCTGGAGGGCTCATCCTAGAGGAGACGAGGCTGGGGGTAGCCTTTTCTTGATTTATCTCTACCATGCTCACCCATCTTAGTGGCTGTTATTGCCCACTGGAAACTGAGGCACAGACCTGGACGCAGTATGGCCTCCTTCCCACATTGCTCTAACCAGCTCCTCCATGCTGCTGGCTGTCCCTTCAAAGCTTGGCAGTCTGCCACCACCAGGGTGACTTCATGAGCCTCCTGCCTTTACCTTTCCCGTTAAAATCTGCAGCCAGCTCAGCGGATTGCTTGATGAGTTTGTCCCTCCCATAGACTCTTGGCAGCTGCTGGCTGCCCCTCCACACCATCGTGTTCACCCCAGAGCCTCTCCTGCCAGCCCGGGGCTCATCCACCACCGAGCTCTTGAGTTTCGCTTCCTCCCTAACGCTCCTTCTCCAGCCAGACCTGCCTCCCATTTCCTAATCTTCAGGCCCCCCGAATCCACGCTGGGTTTCTCTCATACCTCCAGTTCCTGCTTATCTGCCAGGGATCTTGCTGGGACATCAAGGCTTTGTCGAAGTTCCCTCTGATTGTCTTGCAGTGTATGTCATGGTCCCATGAGAATCACTGTGTGGCTCTGGAAGACCTTACCCATCTTTCATCTGCCTGTCTATCTGTCTTTCCTCCCTTCCTTCCTCCCTTTTTTTCTTTCTTCCTTTCTTCCTTCTTTCCTCCTTCCTTTCTTTTTTTTTTCCTTCTTTAAGTGTTCTGGAAGTATCTGCTTGGGATGTACTCACATACACAGAGGTAAAAATAAGTCAGGCCCTATAGACAGACCCCTTCAGAATCTTCAGTCTGTTGTTCCATGTGGCTGTGTGGCTTTTGACAAGCCACTGAACCTCTCTGAGCTTATAGTGTCATGAGGATTAACAAGGTGCCACGTATCACAAGTGTCTTCTACTCGCTAGGCATAATTATCCCTCCAGGACACTTGGAACATTTAAATGACCCTTTCCGTTTGCTCCAAGCAGAAAAAACTCAGGCACATTGGCCCTCGGTGCCCCACACAGGAGAATATGCCATAGGTCTCTAAACAGGGACAAAAAATAGCAGCCACCGGGGCACCCTGTGATACGGAAGCCACAGAAAAAGCCGCAGGCCAAGCGGATGTCAGCTGCCTGGAGACTGATGAGGTTCCTCAGATGTGCTAGCGAAGCAACCCTCACGCCTGCCCTTGCCTGCTCCTCCGACCACAGCATCAGATAAGCGTGTGGAAAGAGCGCTGGCTTCCTTTCTGGGGAGGGTAATCACAGTGCCATCTGTGGGAGTGCTTTGCCCCCTCAGCCCTCTGGCCTCTGCTCCCTTCCCCTGCCTGCTCTGCCCACACCGATGTCGCCTTGCTGACCAAGCTGATATCCGTGCACTTCCTCGTGAAGGTGGGCAGACTGACCCCTGGGTAGCATAGATGTCCTAAGCCTTTCTGCAACTTCCTCCTAAAGTCCAGTTTGACTAGCTGAAAGGGAATTCCTCCCGATACTGTCACCTGCTCACCGCCTCCCTTCCAGATGTGTACAGCCATCCAATGTGCTGTGCGAGCCACTTGTCATCTCTGAATATTGATGATTTCTCGGGTACAGGACAATAAGCTCCAGTGGCCTTTGTTCACTGCTAATCCCTAGACACCCCAGGGTCTGGCACAAAGTAGATACTCAATAAATATCCTTTCAGTTCCTGAGCACACATGGGCATGAAGAACTAACAAGGCTGTCAGGAGAGGCTCAAGCTGAGTTTGGTGGGGGGTTTTTAGAGGCTTTAGGTCTTAGAGGTTTGGCTTTGGAGACTCTGGTATCATGATTTTTTTTTTTTTTTTTTTTTTTTTTTTTTTTTTTTTTTTTTTTTTTTTTGCCTCAGAAGTCCTTGCTGACTCTGAGGTGGCAGATGTCTGGGTTTAGAGAGGGTTCTGAAAACCCGTGCGGCACCTTGCAAACATTCAGTCTCAGGGTTGTTATGAGTTCGACTCTGTCCATTTGCTTTTGGGTGAGAGTCTTGCTGTGTAGCACAGGTTGACTTCAGACTGTCCCTTCTGCCTCAGCCCTCCATATGCTGGGACCGCGGGCTGGACACTGTGCCTGGCTCAGGAGTTTGCCTTTGGGAATTTAGCTCTCCCACTTCCCAGCGGTGTGGCCGTCACCTCTGCCTCTGTCTGTCAGGCTCCTTGCATGTTCAGAGAGTAATAATTCTGACCTCGATCGAGTAATTGCAGGATTATGTGAAGTCCTTGCCTTATAGCAGACGGCCAGGAAGGGGCTGCTTGTTAAACCACTCACTGAATGTATCAGTCAGCTTAGGCTAGGTTATGCCTCAGTAACAAGCAGACCCAATCCTCAGTCATTTATCCTAAGAATAAGTTATTTATCTTTTAGTATTGTGTTCATTCCATTACCCTCTCTCTCATTCCTCCCAGTCCTTCTCCCTCTCAGTGAGTAGGAGGGTCTGTTTTTTGTGGCTCCCAAATGTTCCATAGAAATCAGCAGATAATTAGGTCTTGGATTCTGCTCCACGGAGTCACCCAGGGCTAAGGTTAGTCTCATCTCCCTCTAGAGACCCATTGCTCCTTCAGAGCCATCCTGGAGTTCCCGTGTTTGCTGTTCTGAACTTCCATAAGAAAAGACCATTTGTTTCTGCTCTTAGACCATTGGTCTGAACCAGCACCATCAGGTGACGAACAGATCCAGGGTCCTGATGCTGAGAGAGGAGGGAAGGAAATCCGTGATGGTGGGCACATCCTGACTGGCTTGTCTCCAGGTAGAGTTAACCTTCAGCTTGAGGGAACTTACCCAGTGCTGACTGAAAGATAGATACCCTTAATATATCCATGTCTTAATCCCTGAGACCTGACTGTTATCCCATGTGGCAAATAAAGGTAAAGATGTCAGGTTGAGGGAATTGTCCTGGGTTTCCTAGTGGTCCAGAATCATTTGAGGTAACTGTTAAAATGGATGTAGCAGGGGATATGAGACTGTATGTGACCCCAGAAGAGAAGTAGTTAAACTGTCCTTTGAAGGTGATGAAAGGGGTCACAGGCCAAGGGAGGGATACAGGTGGCCACTGAGATCCAGGGATGCAAGAAATGCATTTCCCCCTGGAGTCTGTGGAGCTCCTGCCCTGACATAGTCTGAAGTCCTGAGAGACGAACTTGGGGCTTCTGGCTTCCAGAACTGTGAGAGAGTAAATGGTGTGGTTTCTGTCGTTGCTCCTTATTTTGTTTTGCTTTGGTCGATTTGTAGATTTGGTGGTGCCCGGGATAGAATCCAGGGCCTTGTATACTAAGCAAGTATTCCACCTCTGAGCCCCAACCAGTCAGTGTGGTTTTACATGTGCCTGTTTACAGTGATTTGTTTGGGCGGCCACGAGGAGCTAACTTATCACTTCAAATCAGAAAGTACTAGCAAAACCCAAAGCCTAGAAGCCTCTACTGCTCGGAAAGAACAGATCCTTTACCTTCACAGAGGTCCGCGTCTCCTGCTCTGCCTGGCATTTCAGCCTCTTGGGGGAATGCATGGGGTTAAGGTGAAATACGACAGAACATGCTCAGAGCCTAGGTCAGCTACTTAGAGACTGTGAGCATGCTCCTTTACCTTTCTGTCTCAGTCCTCACCTACACAGTGAGCACTTGGGTGAATGGTCCCCTAGCAAGGGACTAACACAAATCTAATGGTGCTTGGTTCAGCTCTAACCTCCTTTATCTGAAACCTCTGATGGGCAGAGGGAGCAGCAGGCCTCTCTGAGCAAAGCTTATTTTGTAAATATACTGCCGGCTTGTTTGGCCCTCAAGCCTGGCCTGATTGCCACGTAGTACCAACCCCCTGTGTAAATAAATATTCACCTTCCAGTATGACAGCACAGATGCGTTTGGAGCATGTGTCAGCCCTCGCTGTTGCTTTTCTGGAAGCCCGACCAAGCAAAATCAGATTTCTGGATGTCATGAGTTCTGGCTGTGCCCCTGCTCCCTCCAGCCCTGCAGCGCCTAGAACTTCATTTTCCCAGTAGCCTACATCCTCTCTGCCACCTGGGGCTAAGTTATGCTCTGCTAGTTTAGGGCAGGGGTTAAAACTTAGGGCAGGAAGAGCCCACACACGCAAACATTTCTGCTATGAATTTGAAAGGGAAATATCCTTTTTTTTTGCATTGTCAGAAAAAGAAATCAAAGGGAAGTGTGTGACCAAAGAAAGGAAATTAGGGTTTGCCACTGACATGAGTCACCCCTTTTCTGACTTCTGAGTAGGCCTTTACTCTTGCTCATTCACCTCTGAGCTCCTCAGTACCAGATTCTGTGGAACACTGGAGCTGCGATAATTTTATGCTGGTTACAGATTTCCCGTGCTGGCCATTGGTACACGCTTCTCCTTGGGAGTCATGGCTGAACTGTTCCATTTAATGCTGCCTCTTCTACTGCTGGTGGCGGTGGTGGTGTGTGGTGTGTGTGTGCTCATACATGTATGCATGTGTGTGTGTGCTGAAATGTTCCCCTGCCGGATTTTTTCAGACAGGGTCTCTCACCCAACTGCCGCTCACCAGTTTGGCAAGGATGGCCAGGGAGCTCCAGAGATCTGTCCATCTTCCCAGACCTGGGATCACAGGCATTGCCACAGCCAGCTTTCTGTGTGGCTTCTCAGGATCCAACTGAGGGCCTCATGGTTATAAGCACTTTGCCAAGCAACTGAGTCATCCTCCATCCTCTGCTTCCTGGTGCTTTATCCAGGGTTTCTTCAGTGTGCAAAGCAGGCTCTGATTCGTCTCCTGGCCCCGTCTAGGGCTGCAGCCACTTCTGCTTGTTCATGGGCAGGTTCTTCTCTCCTCTAGACCTCTTCTCTCTGTGTCCATTCTTCCATTACAGCCCCATAGCCCCTTTCTCTCGGCTTTTCTTTCTCCATGCCCTTCTGCCCTCCCTGCCCATCTCCCCCATCCCTGAATGGGCGCTTCTTTCTCTTTTAAGGTCACAGTACTGAAGATGTCTCATCCCCCAACCCTCCCTCTGGTCTCACGCCCTCTGCCCCCATAGCTGGCTTCTTATGCCTTCGTCCTTAGTGCATACCCCCTATCAAGTCCCCAGCAAGCCTGTCACCCTGATTTGAACTCCTGCTCCAGGCCCCTTCATTGTTCAAAGGCTGCCCGTGCCTCGTGGATGCCAGAGGCAATTGGACAGGACAAGGAGGGAGTGGCTTCAGATACAGGTCGGGGTCTTGGGTACTCTCCCCTGCTGCCTGACCATTTGGCAACCACCATATTTTTTTCCAGTCAGCTGAAGATATTTTGTTTGTGATGTAAAATATGCTAGCCCTACGCTTGCTGGTTTGGGTCACGTGCGTTCCTTCATCAAGCGTCTGTTCTCTCCAGGTATCTGTTTCTTGGAATGCTGTCTGTCAGGTGACTTTCCTGTTTGAATCTCACATCTTTTTGTCTCTCGTCATCTTGCATTCTGTCGAAGGTGACGGAGCCATTTCTACCTCGTAGATGTTAACGGGCTCATCGTTGGGGCTGATATTTTCTTAGTCTGGTGTCCTTCTCATTGTGGCTTTATTAAGCTTCCTTCCACAACAGATATTAATGTGTGTCTATTTGAGCCTGTCAATCTCTTCCTCTGTGATTGCTTCAAGGGCTGAGGAAGTCACCCTGCCTCCATGGATCTGATAAACATGGTGTTCTCTCCTCCGATTGTTTCCCTCCGATATAGCTTTGTGTACTTAACTCTTAACCCGTCTTGCAGTCCTTGAGGTTGGTGGTTTGCTGTGGTTATCCACTTCAATATACCCATAACAGGACGAGACTGATGTCTTATGTTTATCAAATAGTCGGTCTTTATCTCTTTGTTTCCAAAAGGAAAGACAAAATAAAGTAGTTGTCCTGAGCATGATTTTTAGCAATTACGAGTTGGTTGCCACAGTCCAGCTGTGTGACCTGGCAGTTTGCAGATGCGTCTGCTTGTTTTCTCCTCCGAAGAACGTGATTTGCCATCTCCCTCCCAGGGCCATTGCAGAGGTCATGCCATGGCTCCTGGCACAGATGGATGCCCCCCACACTGCTGTTTCCTCCTCTCATTGGAGCTAACATTACAGATTTGTCCCTCTGTTTTAAAATCATTATTTGGGGACTGGGGAGATGGTTCATGGTTCAGTTGACAAAGTGCTTGTCATGCAATCATGACACCCTGAGTTCAGATCCTCAGCATCCATTTAAAAAAAAAAAGAAAGAGACAGAGGCTGGGGCCCCTGGGGCCATGGTTTCAGTGAGAGTCTTTGTCTCAAGCACTAAGGTAGAAAGTAGTTAAGGAAAACACCCAACATTAACATCCACCCCCAACACACACACACACACACACACACACACACACACACACACACGCACGCACGCACGCACGCACGCACGCACACACACACACACACACACACACACACAATTTGTCCTTTTAAATTTTTTAAGATTTATTTTATTTTACATGTATGAGTGTCTTGCCTATACGAACATGTGTGCGTGACACACGTGCTGGTCCCTTCAGAGGTCATGGCATTGGATCCACACACATGTTCTCGCATATGTGTCATTGCCACCTTGGCTTTGCCAGCTTCTCTGAAAAATGTCTCACCCTGTCACCAAAGCGTGCTCCTTGTTGCTCTTCTGTGAATATTGAGGAGATTCTCCTCGTGGTTCTCCTTGGTGACCGTCAGGCCCACCTCTTTCATTTTGCACTGGAAACCACCTCAATGACTTGGTGTGCACATACGAACACACGCGCGCACACCAAGTTTCTCACCCCACCCCCAGAGTCTACCTTAGGCTCACTCCGTCTCTGTACCTGATAGGTAGACACCACTTGCATTTCTGTGGCCAGTCCTCAGCATGGTGCCTCCTTATTTCTGAGGGTCAGGATGTCCTGTGAGCCCTGAGCTCCCCTGGAGATACATTCTATATTTCAGGTGCTCCTGGTCTCTAATGTCGCAAGTGCACGTCAAGGCTTGGGCAAAGCCTTTGAGCTCTGACAGTGACTGGACCATATCTGGATGGTTCTGGAGGCACATACAGGCTCAGGGGGATCTACCAGTGTGGCGTGGGTAACTCTTCAGGTGATACTGTCAGCAGCTGAGGGCCATCTACCAGCCATACCCTTGGTTTACCTAGTAGTAAAGAGAAGTTTGAAGTGTGACTGGCCTTCATGGCTGTGATTTGGCCTAAGTGGAGTGGTGTGGTTGTGAAGAGAGATCAGAACAACTCCTAGGTGTAGCTTATGCTATAGAGGGCAGTTTATAGCTCTGTTTTCTGAGGGAGAAAATGCCGGTTAAGACAGTCCCCAGCCCCGTGGCTTCCTTGGGGCTCTAGGATAGAACTGAGATCTGGGTCACAAGGGTTTAGTGGTGAAAAACAGAAGTGTACCCCTCCCCCCGCAGCCTAGAATGGCACCTGAGTGAAGGGATAGTTTTCTTAGGACAGGGTCTTACTATGTAGCTCCAGCTGTCCTTGAACTCAGATCCTCCTGCCTCATTGTAGGCGGGATTGTTGCTGTATGCTACCATGCCTGTTTCCACACCCATTTTCCAGGGGAGGACTCTAAGGTTAAGACAGCCAAGATCCTTGCTCATAGCCTTACAGCAGCCAAGAAAAGAGCCTGGACTTGAACCGGGGTCTGCAGGCTATTAGAGATGCAGCCAATATCCTCCCTAGCTGGTGGCAGCCCAAAGGCAGATAGCAACATAGCACTTAAATATCTGTCAGCCATGTTTACAAACATGCTGTCCCTCTGTGGGTACTGGGTAGAGGGAAGTGAGCCTAGAACTTTGAAATGCTGTCTTTGGGGTTAGACGCACAAGTGGCAGGTTCAGGTGACCCAGAAAAGCCTTTCTAGGTCAAATTACAATTTCAAAGGACGTTCTCCCTCTCTCTCTTTTTAAAACCACCCAGCGATCCAACACTCAGCACAGTCGTTGACATATTTCCCTTCCAACAACACCAGCCCTTTGTGGCAGGATTGAGGGGCTGGTTTTGCAGCACTGGGCAGAAAATATCTTCCAGATCATCTGCCGCTCATTGTCTCTGCTCCCTTCCCCCACCCCTACAGTGTCCCACCCGACACAGGGCTCTTGTGGCTTTTAGTTAATTGTCTCTGGCAAGAATCTGTTCTGGGACTTGTTCCCAACCGCACAGAAGATAGATCATTGTCAGGCACAAATATTGGCAGTTCTGGGCAGCCCAGGGCTCTAGGCTGCTAACCACAGCCGGCCTCCAGGGAACGACAGGGCAAGAGCACATAAAAGGCTTAGCCTGGCCATTGGAGCATGGGCTCTGAGTTCAAACCATGTATCATCTCCCATTGCCGAATTGTGTGGTCTTGGACAAGTAGTGTGTGTGTGTGTGTGTGTGTGTGTGTGTGTGTGTGTGTGTGAGAGAGAGAGAGAGAGAGAGAGAGAGAGAGAGAGAGATCACCCATGCAAATGTGGTAGCTGTGGAATCCAGAGAAATTATCTGATTTCCTGGACTGGAGTTCCAGGGCACGGCACGGGGCACCAAACTTGAGCCGTCTACAGGAGGAGTGTGGGTTCATCTCCAGTTCATCTTTTTACCTTGTGTTCAGGTGGGTCTGGTGTGGGTGATCATGGAATGGCAGCCTGGAAGACCGAATGAGTGACTGTGGGTAAGTCCGTACAGCAAGCTCTGTCATTGTGCAAGTTACTTCACGTGAGCACATGATCCGCCCAGTTCTCCAAGACTGAGACATTCGTCCTGCCTGTTCCTGCCCCAGTCTGGCCTCACCCTGGCGATGGCTTTGGGTGAAGGAGAAAACCTGCATCTGATGACTGGCCCACTTATAAACACAGCATTTGGCTCCCTGCTCTGATTTAGGATATCTCCTCAAGGCTGTCTTGGCCCCAGAGTCTCCTTGGGACAGATTGCACATGCCCCACTACACGGTCCTCCTTTCCGGCTTCCCTGAAGCCCTCTACAGTGAGCAATGCTCCTGTAGCTGGGCCGGAGATGTTGAACAAACTCTGGCTTTTAGTATAAGATCTATGCTTGTACGTGTGCATGTGCATGTATGTGTATTGAAGTAAAACCTCTGTGGGGCTCTGAAGGGTCTTATCACCCTGACCTTCAGTGTCTGAATGTGTACCACTTAGGCACCTCTGCACCTCTACCCGCCTGGTGTAGAAGTTGTGTAGGAAAAAAGAGAAGGGGGCTGCTTCAGAGATACAGTCCCAGAATGCAGAGAGCTGGGTGCACACTGGAGCCTGAGCCACCATTGAGCAGGAGAGGGTTGTGGGCATGTTTGTTTGTAGCATGAGCCCAGGCTGGATGGTGAGCCCAAGCTGGGTGATTGTGCCTCCCGGCAGATTGCCAAGTACTTTGAGTTCTACTTAAGTATTTGACTCTTGGTGGGCATGGTGGGGTGGTGCATGCCTATAATCCTAGCACTGGGGATGCAGAGGCAGAGGGATTGTTGTGAGCTCAAGGCCAGCATGGGCTACATCGAAAAGCCCTGTCTAGAAACTAAACTAAAACAAAACAAAACTCCCCAAAATTGGAGTCTTCCTCAGGGGTTGGCAGGAAAGGATTTGTCCAGAGCACATGGGGGTCTTGAGTGAAGGGGGGCAGGGCTGGTGCTGGGGAGCATGGGTGCCAGTGGCACTGTCGGGGATGGGTAAGACAAGGGAATCCCTATATTTCTTCTCCCCATCCTCAGCAAGGCTCATTGGCATTGGCCTAGGTTGGACCAGGGGGATGCTGGAGACACAGCTGGTACCAGCTATAAGCACACATACGTTAGGGTCTTCATCGAGGATCCAGGCAGAAGGCCACAAAGTCATGAGCCCAATCTGATGGGCTCTGAGCCCTGCCCCTTGGCCAACCTCATCTGGCCACACCCTGACCTACTTGCCAACCCCGGCCCCCTGAAGCCACAGCCAAGCCTGCAGCCGCCCCCCCAACCCCTTGGCACCATTCCTCCTCACAGCGGCCAAATGAAAATGTTTGTTGAAAACAACATGTGCATAATTAAAGCTTAATGAGCGCTTGTCTGTTTGGAATGTGCAATTAGATTTATAATCGGGGACGAGAGCAAGCTCCAAATGGCTTTAAACAGAGCCGAGAGAGAAGATAATTTTTGCCATAAATCTGCGGTAATGTACTCGATGTGCGAGTTACCAGAGGCAGCACCAGGCCACCGTGCTGTACCCGCTGGGCAGCTGCAGCTGATTGTGATGCCGTGGTAGGACCTGCCAGTGACGTTAGATCTGGAAGGGCCACCTGCATTATGAGAGATCGGGAATCGAGTCCACTGGGGAACCTTCTGCCGAGTCTACAGCTCCCGCCCCAGGAAGACCTGGCCAGGCAAGACCCCTCAGAGCGACTCACCCTGTCCTGAAAATGGCAGCAGGGAGAGCCCTGGGGTACAGCAGAGTCCTCAACTATGTTTCCTGCTGTGTGCCCTAGAGCATGTCGTAAGGCTTCTGTGAGCGTTTGTTGGATGGGTGGATGGTTCTACGTCGGGTTCTTGCCTCTTTCGAGTCTCTCTGTGTGAGCCTCAGTTTCCCCATATTGGCACAGAGAAATGGATTTGGCCATTGCTGATGCTGGGTTTCCCCTCTCCAGAGCCCGGGTTTGGGCAGGTGGTGGCTTGGCCAGAATCTAGATCAGCCTGGTCAAGTAGAAAAGGAATGCAGATGGGGCTGGGTTTCAACTCCAGGGCAAAGTGTCTGGGCAGTATTCAGTAGGAGGCCCTGGGTTTCATCCCCAGTGCCAGGGAAGCAGAAATCAATAGACTGTAAAACAAACCACATCATATGATTTTTAATATCTTTGTAGCCACATACCAAGGACATAAAAGGAGACAGGCAAAATTAACTTAAATAATACCTTCTGGTGGCCTAGGTCAGCTAAAGGATTGTTTCTGTATGTAATCAATATCACATTATTGGTGATGTATTCGGCATTCTTGCTGTTCTTATGTATTTGAGATCTGGTGTATATTAAGTACTCAAACACCTTGGTGTGGACAAACCACATTCCTAGGAGGCTGGTAGAGGGTTAGGTGTCCCAGTCTGTGAGGTAGAGGTGGGATCCTCCTCCCAGAGAAGACTGGCACCTGGTAACACTCACCTTGTGACTACTGTGGTGACTGAAATCTACCACACTACATCTTGGTAATCTCTATTGACTAAAAGAAATGTTACCAACTTCTTTGGGCAGTGGGAACAAGGGTCCCCCCCAGGGCCCAGGGCCCAGAGCTGTGGGCTTGCCTGTGAGGACATTCCTAGACTCTGTGGCAGGTTATGGCCAAGACTTTGCCTCTCCTCATGAGTCAAGAAACCTTCAAGCTGAGGCTGATGAGGTCATCTTCTCTGGGCCACACAGCTTGCATAAAGTTGAGGTGGGAAACCAGGGTGAACTTTTTTCCCCCAAAGCTTTTTTATATTAGCATATATTAATGATACATAATAACATAATATTAATGATATATAATAACGAGTTACAAGATGACATTTTCGTACACATACAGGTGTATTTGATCATGTTGGTTCCCCATTACTCTTGCATCTTTCTTTCATGCTTAAAAACCCCATCCTCTTTCTTCTCTCCTTCCAGGCCTTTCTTCCCCCTTCTCTGAACTGAGGAGTTTAATTAGGGTCACAGAAAGTGAGCTTTTCCACAGCCTAGACTTCAGACTCAGCCTGAGTACCATAGCTGTGTGATCTTAAGCAAAGCCCCTAACCTCTCTGGGCCTCAGAGTGTTAAATTCCCAGATTAAGTACCATAAGAATCCCCAGTACTGCAGAGCGGGGGCACCCATCAGGAGGCAGGCATCATTCGAAGGAAATTGATGATTGATGTTTTAAGAACAAAACAAGTCATTATGGGGGAATCACCTCATAGCCAGACTTTCTTACAGGTTCTGTGTCAGGTTGTATGCTGCGGGCAGACTTTGGGGCATTTTTCTCTGCTTAGACTTTCAAGTGGGTGGCCCTCCGCAGAACTTGGCTGCGTTGTGGAGCTAGATGTGTCCATAGCTTTCTCTGAACCACGAGGCAAGGTTCCAAGCAGTTTTCGTGATTTTTACTTCTTCAGTCCCAGTGGTAGCCATACCCATTTTTCAGGAATAGGAGACACGGATTTCAGTTTCAATGTCACTGGGGAATGGAGTACGCAGTCTGCCCAGCATTTGAACCCAGACAGCCTAGCATCCGTGTCTGGATAAACCATAATTGTACTTCTCCATGTGGTGGTGGGCCTGGGTTTGCTCAAACCTGAGGGTTCCCTTAGTTAGGCCAGTTCTGATCCTTCCCCTATCTGCCAGCGTCTCTGTCCCCTCGCCTGTCTTCCGAGTCTTCCATCTCGGCAGAGCCCAGATCACAGCTGACGTCCTCTCGCTGCTGCCAACTGAGCTCAACTCTGTCCGTGCAGCCTGAGAGCTGTTTCCAGCTGCAGCAGGCCTGGCAGGAACAGAGAGCCGCTTTGAGCCTTTCTCTTCAGTTCGCTGCAGGCACATCTCTCGGTGCCTTGCGACTGGCTGGGATGAGGGTTGTCTTTGACCCGTGTCTCTGTGCAAAGCAGAGTTTATTCGCAGTTGCTGCTTTGGTACCTGGGCCTAAGGCCAGAGTTAAAAGCACTGTCAGGTTCTGGGCAAACTTCCAACTACCCTGAACCTTGCTTTGTTCATCTCTCTAGTGGGGCTGCTCATGGCAGCCTTGCTATTTCTAGGGGGTTCTAATGAGATGCCCAGGCATCGCTCCGGATCTGGAAAGCTGGTCACTGGCTCATGCTCACAGCAATCGGGACGTCACATTCCTGCCCTTAGCCTTGTCTGTTCCTATGCTGACCCCTGTGTAAGTGCTTCTGTTGAGACGCCATCTTCATTGCATCTCTTCCCCTGTTACCCTGTCCTGGTCCCTGTCATGGAGGTCAAAGAAGCCGTCATTGCTTAAGGGTGCAATGAGAACTGTGTTCACTGCCTTACTTCAGAGTTAAAAGTCCAACTGAGGCTGACACTTAGGCTCAGGGAAGCATGGAGGCTTGAACTAAGATATGTAGAAAGAGGGCCTGTTTAGGCTGGTGACATCAGCTGTGGCCATGAGGCTGTTGAAGTAGGACATTATTGGTCACTTGGCTTTCAGAGGCTGGCTAATATAAAGCTGTCCCTGTTGGGTCAGAATGGGCTGTGAACTGGTCTCTGGTCCTCCATTATGGCTTAGAGCTGGGACTAGGGAATGGCCATTTGTTATCTGAAGGGCTGGAAAGAGACCAGAAGGCGAAGAGACATCACTTCCCCACTGGACTGATGGCCGGAAGGCAGGGCCATGTCTGATCACCACACCCCACCTGATATTGAGGGCACTGTCTGCACATGGTAGGCAAACAGCCACCCCTCTGTGTCCTCTGAACCCCTCTGCTTCCTGTGATTTCTGGTTTCTCATTCTCAGGAGGATCATCAGCTTTTGACATTTGGGGGCTGCTCTGAAGCACACAGTAGAGGTTTAGAAACTCATTGTTGGTACCTGATACAATTGCCCTGGATTGCCTCACTTGGCTTCAAACACTTAAACCAGGAACAAGAATAAGGGAAGGGTAGTCATAGGAGCAGGGGGTCAAAGAGAAGGATCTGGCCACGAACTGGAGGGAAGTGCTGAGCCTTTCCGGACTGAAGGAAAGAAAACCAGAATGAATGGGACATCAGTAACTAGGGAAGATCGGGAGAGTCGGAGGCATGCCAGATGGCCTCTGCTTTTCAGTGACATAGGGGACAAGGAAGATCGGGAGAGTCGGAGGCATGCCAGATGGCTTCAGCTTTTCAGTGACATAGGGGACAAGGCCATCATTGAGTTTCAGGGTTCAGACTGATAAAGGGATATGAATGAGCTTGTAATCACAAAGTTAGAGAGCAGTTATTAAGCACCTTTCAGAAATAGTTGACATTTTAAAACACTGTATTATAGATAGCAACTGCTATTGGATATCTGATACCAGATGCCAGAATTGTCATGAGGTAGGAAGAGCAACTCTTTTCTTTTTTCTTTTTTTTGTCTGTGCATGTGTGTATGCATGCTCAAATACACATGGGGACCTATGTTTGTATGGTGCATGGGCACATATCTATGTGTGCACACATGGAGTTTTCTTCCATTGGCTCTTCATTTTATTCTCTGAGGCAGGGTCTTTGGACACAGAACTCACTGCTTTGGCTAGTCTCACTATTCCCTGAAGATGCCCTGCCTCCACCTTCAAACACTGGAGTCACAAGCAGACTTCCCCACTAGTTTAGCTTCTATGGAATTTGCATTGATTCTGTGGCTCCGACCTCTGGCCCCTACACTTGCATGGCAAATGCTTTATCCACTGAGACATTTCCCCAGCCTGGCTGCTGTTTTATAAGTAAGGGAACAGAGAGTATGAGACGTGAGGTCCAAGGTCACCAGCTGGTACACAGGGGATGCGGTGCTCGGATTCCGAAGTCCATATTGCCACCCACGCTTTCAGAGCTAAGCCTAAAGCTGATCTTACCTAAATGGAGGCTTTCGGGTGGACTCAAATGTATGACGTTTTTAGTGCAAGGCCATTGGGTGGAGCATGTTGATAGACTGCCTTCAAAGAAACACACATTAGAAAGAATTGGAATTCAGGGTGCAGAGAAACGAAGAGGAGAGTGTTCAGGGCTCATGATGAGGTAAGGGCTAGGAGACAGACACCAGAGGTCACCAACAGCATCCAGGGCAGTGTGGTGTGTGTGTGTGTGTGTGTGTGTGTGTGTGTGTGTGTGTGTACAAATGTACATATGTTATAGAAACCAAGCAGGGCTTGGTCTGGGGGACAAAGGGACTGACTGTCTGACAGTGCCAGATCAGTGGAGGAGCTGAGCAGAGCATCTTAGTGGGTGATCCGATTGGGGAAGACTGTGTCAGAGTCCCCCAGGGATATTGAGCTGGGCCCGTGTGGTCTGGTACAGTTAGAGAGTGCTAGAGAAAGAGTCAGTCCATGCCCATGAGGTCAGTGTGGAGAGGTCAGTGTGGAGGTATTTTATTTTAAGTGTTCACAGGACAAATGGGAATATGAGCAAGGAGAAGCTGCAGGTTGGAGTTTGGGGTGACTTGGCTAAGGATGAGTGCCTGACAGGTGGTGACGTACAGCAACTGTGAGGATGTAATCTTGTTCTGGGAAAGGACAGAGGGAGGAGGAAATACCAGGCCCACTTATGAACCCTCTACTAATCCACTCATGCATTGAGCCTATTTCCTTCCAGGTCCCCAGGTCCCACCACATCTCCATGCATCCTAGACTCCCCCTACCACCCATTCATTTATCTCATCTGCCATCCCAGCCATTTTCATATACCTGCCTTTTCACACTCAACCATTTAATCAAATTCTCTCATTCATCTTCTCTCTTGACTCATCCACATACCCCGACCCCATCTACCCATCACACACACAGACTGCACCCTTGTTATCCCTTCACCTCACTGAGGAACTGCTCATCAACAATGAATAGGTTAATGTTGATTGTACGCTGAGACCATGTTATAAATATGCTAGCTAGCTAGAATACATCATCAAAATGAGTTTCAACTGTTCTTAAATTACAACTACTAGAAAATGTAAATTATACACATGGCTCACATTTATGATTCATATTGTTTTTGTTGGGCAGTGAAATTTATACTATCTCTTGTCCATCTATGTATTCTTGTTCACCTAGCCACCCATTCAATCTGCCCACCTATCCATCCATCAACCCATCAGCCACTCATTCAGCCATCTGTCCATCATTCATTCATTCATTACTCTGGACCAGTTGATCATCAAGTGATCTGTCTATCCATACATCTATGGATTTATTCATCTGCTCATCATTCTTTGGTTTCTTCATCTATATCTATGTATGCACATATCCATCCATACCTACATGTATCCACTTATATATCCATACATCCATATGTACAACCACACATCCAGCCTTCCATCCATACATACATGCACCCATTTATACATATATACATACATACATACATCTCTCCATCCATCTATCCCTCCATCCATCCATCCCCCCATCCATCCATCCCTCCATCCATCCATCCCCCCATCCATCCATCCCTCCATCCATCCATCCCTCCATCCATCCATATATACATATTCACTCGTTTGTCACTATATCTAGCCCTCCATCCATTAATCCACTATCCTTAAATTCCTACCTTAATCCATCATTCATTAGTTCCTGTATCAATCCATCCATCATTTATCAGTCCTACCTCTCCTGGTCCACCTGTCGATCCGTCATCCATCCCCTATTCATTCATTTCTACATCAGTCCCTTCATTGTATTTTCTCTCTTTTCTTATCTGCTCACTTCCCACATGTCTCCATCTCATAGCACATATCTGTGAAAGATAGATATTTCTATCTATCATGAGTCAGAGGCAGCAGGCAGAAGAATGGGAAAGTCAAGGCTTACATGGAAAGAATTTGCCTTCGGTGGGACAGATGGAGCTAGGATCTGTCTATCAGATCAGGGGTCCTCATTTTTTTATGCTGGCTGCTTTTTTATTAGGTATCTTTTAGGATAAAAACAATCCCTCAGGGAAACATGATGTGCTTAGGTTTGGGGTAAGGGTGGCTGTGGCAATAGAGGCCTAAGAGCTCCTATTCCTGAGGTGACCACACAGTGTGGAGAAAGTCAGCCCCTTTAGAAGCCTCTGGGAACCTATCCCTGGTTGCTGACATGAAAGGGTTATCCCTACACATTCGATATTTGGAAGAAAAAAAAAGTGGGTTCTTTCAGATTCCAAAACTCATTTCCATGACAAAACTCTTGGGAAGAGAAGATGAAGGCCTGGCTTTTGCAGAACAATCTTCCAGCTGTAATGAGGGCTGAAGATGGCAGTGGGGAAGGGATTATAATTAGAATATGAAATGAGGAAAATTAATCTATTCCAGGCAACGTTAAGAGGATGTTCTGACGTCTCATAGTGGTTCTTCGGCTGTTGTCCCCGCTGTGTTTCCTCGGCACGTTTTAAAGCACACAGAAGGCTGTGCAGTGTGAACAGTGACTCTTGACGGAGGGTCTGGTAAACTGGGAGGTGTGCAGATGTGAGCAGGGCTCCTGCCCGTGTGCTGTCACTGAGTGTGCCTCTCTGGGAACACGAAATGTGTGTTTGTGTCCACACATACGTGAGTTCTAGCAAACACTTGCAGGTGCGTGGTGTGTTTCTGCATCTGGCACCCCCTCTCTCCTGTGTGTGTTTTA
Organism: Micromys minutus; assembly: GCF_963924665.1. Classification (NCBI taxonomy): domain Eukaryota; kingdom Metazoa; phylum Chordata; class Mammalia; order Rodentia; family Muridae; genus Micromys; species Micromys minutus. The sequence continues at coordinate 45,507,088 of NC_137980.1, read as the reverse complement.
GGGACTATGTGCCAGTTTCTCACAGTCTGAGAATGAACCCCATACGTGTGCTCTGTGAACACGGATACAGGACCTATGGGACTGAGTTGTGCGTGACATAAGTCCACACAAACCTGGGTTTGCAGCATATAGTGTCCGTACTCTCTTGGCTCAGTTCGGCATGTCCTTGTTAGTGGTGGAGATGAACACGTGAAGGAAGGTGGCCCTGTTCTCTCTGAGGGAAGGGGTAGTTCTGTGACCCTTTCCTTAGCTTATTCATTCTTTCTCCAGGAGGAGAACAGGAAGAAGTCTCAGTCCTTTGTTCCTTGAGGCCAAGGAAGTGAAACCCCCCTCCAAACAAAGATCTTGAGGACTACTCCCTCTCTTTCCCCCTGGATCTCAGGTCTCCTAGTGTTTCCTTGGGTTCTAATGGGAGGAACGGATACTGACTTCATTGGATCACTGAGATCCACAGAAAGCATGTGACTCAGAATTATCAGGCTCAGTCCTTTATTCACCACATTTTTTGTTCACTTGCCTACTATATACATAAAAGACAGACTCCCCCCCCCCCCCGCCTTCTAGGTATATACTAGCCAGAGGTTCATAATCGATGTCTAGTGCACAGAATTTGGGGGGGGGGGACATCATCCAGCCTGGTTTCTTGTTCCATGTCGTTATGTATTATTAACTTACATGACCCCGCTTAGTTGCTATTGTCATAGAAAATGGCTGGGCTCCCTGGTTAAGCTCCTCCTCCGAGCACGGCTTGAAGTCTTAGATCTCTGAGATCATCAGTGTGGTAGGGAATCTAACCTGAGCCGTGCACGTGGTATGTGAAGGAATGATAGAGTGGGTTAGAAGGTTACAGCCTGTGGAAAAGAGGATCTGGCAGCAGGGGAGTCTGCCTCTGAGCCCACGGAGGTGAGGCTTGCCTCCTGGAAGGCTGTATACACAGTTCTGAGGGAAGGGCTTGGCTAGACATCTAGCCAGCCGAGGGAGTGTAGGGTTCTACATCCTCATCTGCACAGCTCCACTCATGAAAATTAGTGCCACAGAAGAGAAACTCACACCCCTGTGCAATGACTAATGCGGGCCTGTTGAAATATGAAGGAGAGAGAGAGAGAGAGAGAGAGAGAGAGAGAGAGAGAGAGAGAGAGAGAGAGAGAGAGAGAGAGCTTCTGGCCATAGGCTCAGCTAATTGAGGGTCCATGCTGCCTTCTTACTGTGGGATTCTGGGGACTAGCAGAAGCAGTTATGGTCCCATACAGAGCACTTTCCAAGGTGTTTTCATCAGAAAAAAAAAAAAAAAAAAAGAGACACAAAACAATATACAGAGTGTTATAATTTGGAAGACGAAGTGAGTACAGACTTGTAGCCCTTGGTAGGTACAACTCTCCAGATTCTTGGCCCTGACACAGTGGAGGCCACCTTGCTCAGAAGACTGGGCTTCCTTGTGTCCCCCGAGGGTGGGCCACAGCAATGGCTGGTTGTTGTAGGCAGTGGAAGGCCGTCATCCCTTGCTTCATGCTGAGACTGACCCTATGTACCTGTGTGCCGGTCACATCTCAGAGCCACCATGGGATGAAGATGGAGTGAGCGTTCTCCAGCTCTGGCCAGTGTCCATACAGGCCGACCCTCCGATTGCTCTCACTCAAAAGTGAGTGCATGCCTCGGTCTCTGCTCCTGGGAAATGCTATAAGGACTCCACTATCCAGGAAAAGGGACTACCTGAAATTGAGTGAACCCTGGTGGCATGTGGAGAAAGCTGCTCTGTACTGTCCTAGGACAAAGGGACCACTCTCTTAGCCTCATTTCACAGATGAGGAGTTTCGGGAGTTGAGACACCAGCTGAAGCTTGTATATTAGTAGCGGCTGCCAATGCCCATGTTTCTCCCTCTGTGCCTGTTCCCCCTGGTGGGTCATTCTTCCAGCATCCAGAAATGGCAGATTCTCCAACACAGGACTGTGTTCCCCAGTCTGTTCCCACCACACTCCTCATACCTGTGGCTGTGGATAACCTCAGAAGCTAAAAAGAAGTCAGGGGCAGAGACAAAGCCACTTAGGCAAGGAAGATTGTAGGTGTCTCTGAGGCAGGCTGTCGTCGATCCAAGGCTTCAGGGTCTTTCCCTGACACAGGGGAGTCCAGCTTTAGCTGATGGCCTTAGTCACCTTGCACAGAAGAGTCATGTGTATATTTGCAGGGATGGGCAGCTTAGTGCCTGACAAGGCAGCTTGCTGTGACAGCCGACAAAGTATCAACAGCAGAAGACACCGCCTGTCATTGTCCCATGTGGGATTGATGGTCCTGACCAGGGCTTTCAAGGGCCACAGAACCAAGCCAGTGACCCTGCTGGAATAGGGCCTTGGGCATCCTGGGCTCCAATCCCCTTTGCCTCAGCACAGTCTCCTGGCCTCCTTGGGCTACAGGTCCCAGTTTCCTCCAGGAACACTGTAATGAGAGCTGTGTCTCTCTTTCTCTCTGTTCTAGTTTGATGGTGACAGTGCCTACGTGGGGATGAGTGACGGAAATCCAGAGCTCCTGTCAACCAGCCAGGTGAGTGCCCACCCCCCATCCATGAGGGGGTCTGAGCCTTGGACTGGTAGAGCCAAGATGCTGCCGGCGTTGCAGTAGGAGAGCTGTAGTTGCCGGAGTCATGGGACATGGTCTAATGTTTACTGTCAATGTTCACACTCTCGGCTGAGTCCTTACAGAGGAAAGGTCAAACCAAGACTACAGTGCTAGCTGTAAGCGAAGTCCTTGGCTGCTGTTGGCTTACAGTGGACACCACTGAGAACTTAACACTCTGAGTGTGTTGCCCACATTTCCTGTGCGAGGGACAGCTCTCATGACAGTGAGTTCAGGTGTCTCATGTCTCTGCCACTGCCTTCCTCCCACACAGCACTTGTGGGGACACCTGGAGAGACTGACAACACACAGGTGACGGACTCTAACCCTCACACAGAACCAGTTACCTGAGGACATGGCCCAAAGGGCAGAGGACAAAGTTTTCCTGGAAGGTCCTCTTCAGTGGTCCAAACCTCCAGGGCCATAGATGGAATTAGATTTTCCACAGAAAGGAGAAAGTTAACATTTCTCTCACCTGTGAGCATCCTTACTACAGACTGTGACCAGAAAGGAAGTCCCTACTGTAGACGGTGACAACAGAGAGAATGGCACCCTAAGGCCGGAGAGCCTGCAGGACAGCAGCAGCCAAAGATGCTGGATGGAACCAAGGAGTTTCCCAGCTGCTGGGAACTTGAGAAGCCGGAGAACAAGGCTCGCCCTGCTCTTGACCTCTGCCTTCTGTCTTGGCAACTGCAGTTGGCTGTCCTCCCCCCACCCCCACCCCCAGCCATCGTGATAGGTTCACATTTTCTGGCCCGGGAAAACAAAAGCCTATTAACTCACAGGCATAGGCATAATGTACTTTATTCCGTGACAGGTCTCTCGGGACCATAAATGAGTAAGATGTGGGCCTCTGGCCCATGGAGCGCTTTGCTAGTGAAAAGATAATGCAGCCCAAGTGGCAAGGATGCTGATGGTGGGATGCCAGGCTCCGCTCCTTCTCTGGCCTGCCGCTGTGTGAGCAATATGTTGCTGCCACAGAGCGGTTGCTATAGTATGTATGGTGAGCGAGATTCCACGTCCTGGGGGGTGTCCCGGTGACAGTACTTGGTTGTCCAGAATCAGTTTGTCATCCCAGGAGGTCAGAGCTTACTCAGAGCCTCTTTGAGTCATTCCAAGTCCACACGAAACTTTGTAGCATGCTGCACTCTGAAGTCAAAACCAACCTCTCACCTCTTTAGAGAGCTGTTTGTGGCTTCCAGTTCTGAACTGGGGCCAGGGTTGTATCTCGTGGCACCACTTTGTTTTAATTTCTGGCTCTTGTCACTGTCTGCGGTCATCTGCCACATTTGTGATGACTGAGATGGTGTCTGATTGCCGCACAAGACCGTGACCTCCCTGGCAGAAGGCTGTAGTCCCTGAACTCCATCTGCCCCACGGAGCTGTGGTGTAACCCAGAAAGCATGCTGGGAATACTGGCGTGCTGTGTGAACGTGGCCTTTTTATTTATCCTTTGAGTCTCACCTTCCCTAACAGAGGAGCAGGGTAGTTGGACGTCTCGTGAATTCTTCTAGATCTTTTTGCTGTCACCAGAGGGTTTGCCTAACTGAAAAGAGACATTAGGAGCTGGGGTGGGGGAGTAGTGATACTCATCTGAGCTCCCAGCACTTGGAAGGCTGAGGCAGGGAGATAGTTAAGTTTGAGACCAGTGTTGGCTACCTAGTGCATATACCTAGTACAGCAATACTCCATAAGATGGTGATGATAATAATGATGGTGGTGGTGGTGGTGATGATGGTGATGATGGTGGTGGCGATGATGTTGATGATGGTGATAGCAGCGGTTGTTAGAATCCTGTGAGAACAAGTCCAGCCAATTGCATAAGCCAAATTTAAATATCGGCAATTTAGCAAATGTAACCTTGAAAACTTCTCATAGTATATCTTTTCTTTTTTTTTTTTTTTTTTTTACTGCAAAACAAGGACCTCACAATACAGTGGCTAAAAACTACAAATGTGTAGGCAGTTTGGGGTTGTATTGATAGCCTGAGGCTATTCACATAGTAGGGGACGGGTTCCCAGAGTAGGAAGTCTAGAAGCTGCCTACCCTCTTGAGGCTTAGTCATGGAGTTGGTCTGTCAACACTCCCAGCTCCTTCTGCTGGTCAAAGCCAGGCGTAGGACATAGATTCAAGCAACAGGAACTGAGAGGAACTGTAAAATACTGTCGCCCTTTTGCAAATAGCCATATGGAAAATAGGATATGAAGTTTATGCTGACCTTGCTAATGAATTAACTCAGGTTTCTCAGGATGCTGGCCTCTGGTCTTTCTTTAATGGCAAGAGGCAGTCAGGAATTTCTCTCTTTTCCCTGGAGTCTGTATTGAACACACTCATGCACAAGTTGCACACACATAGACACACAAACTTCCTTCCACAGGGTGTTGTCTTATCAGCTGTAGGAATTGTCCTGCCCCAGGTAATGTAGGACCATATGAGGAAATGAAGGTCTTGGAGACCAGATGTTATATGTCTTGAAACTATCTTTACATCCCAGGTTCAGCCAAGCAGCCAGGCTCACTGGGCACCTTATGATTCAAAGGCCCTGGATCTGAGTGGGAAGCCATTTCTAGCAAGCACTAGCTTCTAATATGTTCCAAGTAGCAGCCTTAGGACTCGACCGGATAGAGGCCAGCTCTCTCCTGGCTGAGAGCAGACCCGGAGCTAAGGGATCTGAATGTTCAGGTTGTGTCATCTGCAAAGGAGGGGAGTCTATCTGGGAAAGGCTAGAGCTCTCATAGACCTGGATTCATGTTCCTAGCTCTTCTGGGCCCGATATGGGCCAGATGTCTCTGTGCAAGTGATGTTAGCTTCCTACGAACAGGAAGAGTGACCCCTGCCTCCTGGGACCCTGGGAGAAGTAAGTGAGGCAGGGATATGGTTCCTGTTGACACTCTGTCACACTCTCTCAAGTCTAAGGCACCCAGGTCCAGCTGATGTGGCTGTTGACTGCCAACTTATCTAGAAAATTGGCCTCTGACAAATGGGGTCACTCTGCAGACATGCCCCCCCTCCCCTTGTAACCCGAATGGAGACTGCATTCTGGGCTAGGATGCAACCCTGTCCTTTTCTTTTCTTTTTTTTTTTTTTTTTCTTTTTTTAAAGATTTATTTATTATATATAAATACACTGCAGCTGTCTTCAGACACACCAGAAGAGGGCATCAGATCTCATTACAGATGGTTGTGAGCCACCATGTGGTTGCTGGGATTTGAACTCAGGACCTCTGGAAGAGCAGTCAGTGCTCTTAACCACTGAGCCATAACTTGTGCATGAGTGTGTTTAAATACAACCATCTCTCCAGCCCCTGCCCTTTTTCTTATTCCCTAAACTTCACTCTCCTTCCTACACGGAGTCTCTCAGAGAAGTCTCTCAGAGAAGTCTCGTCTCAGGCTTACTTTGGGTGAATCTAAACTAAGAGCCTACGCAAAACAACAGCGTTCCAAGAAACCAACTGTGACTTATTTCTATTTTCTTATTTCCATAAATAATGTTCTGTTCACACAGATGAGTGTCTGGTTAACTCTATCAATGCAAACATCGCTTCCTCTGTGGGAATCCCCTAGACATCTCGGCCCAACAAATAATGTCTGTCCCTTCCAGGTACTGCAAATGTTCGTGCGTCACGGCGCCTTTCTGGCTGTGAGTGGTTTCCCAATTTTATACCCATAAATAAAATTTACACGAAAGTTCTCAGGGGTTTTTCCTAAGAATGTGTGTATGCCCTCGAGCGCTCAAGCACACACGTGTATGTGTTTACACGAGTCTGAGAAGGAGAGACAGATGGATGGTCTGAGATGTGATGTTTGGAAATCAAGCTACCGGATTCTGAGACTACTAGATGGAGAGAAAGAAGGGAGGAAGAGAGATGGGCGACTCCCAGGGTGTAGTATGGCTGTGCCATCTTCTGCCTTTGGGAAGGGTGGGCTTGATGAGATGGGACTTGGGTGTTTGACATTTGAGAGGCCCATTTAAAAGTAGTTAAAGTCTGCCAAGTCTGGAGCCATCATGTAAACTGTGAATTCTGGATCAAAGCCCTGGGAGGATAAATGAAACTTAGGAAAAGCGACAGCTCCGGATAATGATCCCTCACCGCACCCCATTTGTGTTTTCACACAGAGTCTTTCTGTAGAGCCTTAGAAACCATAGGCAGAGATAATAAAAATTAAAACCAGGCAGAGTAGCACCGAACTCGAGGTAGAGGCAAGAGGACTTTACGTCCAAGGTCATATTCAGCTGAATAGCAAGTTCAAGGTCAGCCTGGGCTACATAAAACCGTCTTTAAATTTTTTTAAGGCAAGTTTTTAATCAAATAAAGATTTAAGTGGACTGAGAGAACTCATAAGTGAACCAGTAAAACCAAGGTAGACACTTCTACTGGAAGCTTTAGAAGAAAAGGTTTGAAAACTAGATCACAAACCAACTTAAAGCGGCGTGTGCAGTACTAGAGCACCAGGGTGGAGATGCGGGTGAGACACTGGGCAAGAATACTCACAGGTGAGGACAGCTTTCTCAATACATAAAGACTTGGGAGAAATCAATTCGAGCCACAGAGAAAAAGGGAAGGAGATCTGAGCCAATCATTTACCGAAAGAAAACGCACAAAAGAAAAACCAAAGCTGCTGTTTTTTTCATCTGTCTGGCTCATAACAAATCCCAAGGCTTGTTGACACATTCCTTCAGGAAAACACATTTTATGCATTGTTGTGGAGAGTGTAGGTAGACTGGTCCTTGTAGCTTTGTCTTGAAAGCCTCCTTCCAGTAGGGGGCAGTATAGAATGCCCAGAATAGAGAAAAAGGCTGAAACTCTCATCTCAAGTTTTTGCCTCATTAAGTTCCCTTTGCCTATATTGTTTTCTTGCTGAGCCTCAGTTTCTCCATTAATTATCAGGAGAGGGTGCTGTATTTGCCCTCCTCCAACACACAAAATGGACTAGAGAAATGACTCAGCAGTTAAAAGCCCTTGGTTACGCTTGCTGAGAATCACTGGTTCAAGTCCCAGCACCTACAAGGTGACTCACAACCATCTGTGACTCCGGTTGCGGGGGAATTTGATGTCCTTGCCTTCTTAAGACGGGGGCACCAGGCATGCATGTCAAGCCATACGTGATGGGAAAGCATTCACACACACTAAATTAAAAATGGTTGATGGTGACGATACTTAGCATTTGCTATGAACTTCCCTGGGCTTGGGCACTGGAGTCAGGGTCTCCTTTGCCCCACACAGCCTTCGCTAGTTGGGTGCAGCTGTCCCCATCTAACAGGTGAGGATGATGCCTCCGTGGTTGAGGTTTCGTGAAACCAAACCGCATCCCAGTAAATGCACAGGTAGGCGCCGGGGTGAAATCGGAGGCTGCATGCTTAGTCACTCCGGCTTCCGAGTCTGTGTACATTGCAAAGGGCAAAGATGACATGGTTCTTATTGCTTTAATTAAACCTGGGGTGAAGACTGGAGATCCAGATTGAAATGAAATTGTGTTTCGCCCGCCGCAGTGCAGAGAAGGCAACGGCAGCGATTACGCCTGAGATTACAAACAATCAAAGAGAAAAGGGCTTTTGCAACCATTTCCTGTTGAAACCACGAGCATCACACTTTAAAAATAATTATGGCTGTGTTATTGGAACATGATTCATGAATTCTGAATAAATATGAGGGGCCTGAAAGGGGGGAAAAAAGCTTCGAGATCGTAGATTTGCTTTGGATCTGATGAAATTTAATGTCATCTCACAGCTGGAGAGCAAAATGCAGGGAGGGAAAAGAGCCCCACCCTATGTTCAGGGAGAAAATGGAGTGTGTGTCACTGGGAGCTGATGCGCACACACCCTTCTGAAGCTCAGGCTCAGAGACATCCAGGATTCATCGAAGAAAACTGCAGAGAGGGGGCTGTGCTCACATCTCCCCGGTCTTAATATTGCATCCCGGTGGCTAAAGATACATTCATGTTAAAGCTCTAGATTCCTGCCTGAGATGTTTCTATAGGAGACATTAGGGGACGTGATTAGGGGAGGAACTTGGACTGTATTCATCTCGTCTCCCCATCATAAAGATATTGCTCACACAAGGCAGTCAGTGTTTACAGCCTATAGTTTTCTTTCCAACTATTACGAGCAAAATTGAATCCCGGGAAACATTCAGTCTTTCAAACTGGGCTGGAAACAATGAGAGGGGGTGGGGTGGGGCGAGGGAGGGGCTGGCAGCGAGTTGGTAATGTAATTTCAAGGGTTTTCATAAAACTGGAGCCCCTCCCCCTCTCCCAGCCCATCTCAAAATTGCTATGCCCTGTAGGGCCTGGCACTTTACTGGAAGAGAGTCAAAGAGCCCCCGGATTTGCACATGTGTTCATTGCTGTGTGCACTATGAACAAGAGAAACATGGCCGCCTAGAATGGCGTTGGGGTCTAAACTTCTGAAGGCTCAGGAGCCTGATCTAATCTGTGTAACCTTTCTCACTCTGTGCTCTCTCGGGGCTCTAGTCTTTTATATCTGTGAGTGGGCACCTCTGAGGAAGCTCCTAGGTTATCTCTTGCCACAGAGATTTTTCTCCTCTACCACATGCCCGGGAATACTCAGGACGGACAATGTCTGTCCATACCGCTACTGAGTCCTGCACTCTCTGGCTAAGTCACACCAGTTCAGAAGGGACTGGGAGATGAGGTCAGTCAGTGGCTCTGAGATTGTTGTCAAATCGACTGAGACTACAGTAAGGAAACATTGGTGAGGTGGGCTCATCGGGGTGCTAACATGAAAACTGTGGGCTTTGAAAAATTAACCAGCCTTTCCAAGACTCTACTGCATCTTGAGAAGTCCCTCAGAGGGATGTGGGTTAAGAGTAACTAAGATGCTTTGGTATCCAGGGAGCGCGTATTCCAGCATCCGGCACACACAAACGCTAGCTAGCTAGAGGGGTGTATTAGTAAGGTTCCCATGCTGCTGAGGTTGTATCTGCCCCCAGTGTGTCTGGATCAGCTATCAGAAAGATGAGACAAGGGAGTGTACTTATTTCATGAAAACCAGATTAGGGTAGGCGTTGAAATTAGAAAGCTTTTGGTGAAATTATCTTGCTTTCACATGTGCCAAGAAAGATCCTAGGAAAATCACAAAAACTAGTAAAAGATGTCTCCTGATCTTTTCCAGCCCATTGGAGCTATGCATCCCTTCCTACCCAGCAACCTCGGCCATGTGACTGCCTGGTCTGCCTAGATCTCTGTGTCACAACTCACCAGGGCACCTGGCAGTGGATCTGCCTTTCATACACTCCAAGCCTGAGGCTCTGATGGGAAGGAGTGAGGTTGGGCCTGATGTTTCCCTCTGGTCAATTCCTCAGGAAGGGTGGAGCCTGGTGGGAAGTCTGTCTGTCCCTTTGCTCCTGTGGCTTCCCAGTTCTGCACGAGTGACCTTGACCGGATTCGTTGGCCTCTCGGTCTCACTTTCCACCGCCGTAAAATGGCGGGAGGGGTTTACTATCTAGCTTGTACAGTCCTTAAAGGGACCCATTAAAGCAATGTGGGGTAACTGGCTCATGTGTGCCCGTCGTGAGCCCTAACATCAGCAGCAGTGAAGGAGGCAGGAGAACGTTTGCTCCTCTTTTATGGGAGTTTTTGCTAGGACTGGGGTACTGTGTCTTATTAAAGCTTAAGTCTGGGGTAAACAGAAGTTTATCTCAGAGACCCTTAAGCCAGAATAATGCCCAGGCTGCAGAAATCCATCCTTTTGCTTCATGGTAAAATCTATGCTTGTAAACACCTCTGTGCATCTAGCTTGCTGTGAGGAACGTGGCTCATAGGACTGGGAATTGGGGAACTCGAGAGCTAAGGAAATTGGGTGTGGGAGCTACAGAGGAGGCTAGAGCTTGCTGGGAAGAATGAGGGTGCTCCCCAAACCGGAAAGGATGAGGCAGGAGGTCTGAGGGGCACTTCTGTTTTGCATCATGACATGGGCTTGTCCCATGAGAAATAGACTGTGAAGAGCCTGAAGAGGCTCAGGGGCTTTGAGATTCTGCCTTACTCTCAACCACCCTCTGTGCTGAGACAAGGGTCGGCTGCAGCTACTGTATGCATTTGTGTCATGAGTGACCGTGAGTAGTTTTGCCCTCGCTGCCACCTCCAGTAAGCAGGTATCAGAGGAGACAACAAAAGCATAACCAAGAAAGGCGGGGGCAGTTTATGAATTCCTGCGCATGCACACACACACACACACACACACACACACACATGCACACACATACACACACATACACACATGCACACACACACACACACACACATGCGCATGCACACACACACACACACACACACACACACACATGCACACACATACACACACATACACACATGCACACACACACACACACACACATGCACACACATACACACACATACACACATGCACACACACATGCACACACGTGCACATACACATGCACACACAGGCACACATACACACACATGCACACACATGCATATACACATACACATACACACATGCACACACATACACACACATACACACATGCACACACATGCACACACATACACACATACACACATGCACACTCATGCACACACACACATGCACGCTCGCACCACAAATAGAGAAAAGACAAAAAGTACCGTATTAACCAGAATCTGGAGGACCCGGCTTGCTTAGCCAATGCTGGGTCAGCTGGCACAACCACTTTAGAAAACCATTTCTCAATATCAAAGACTGAGCGTGTAGCCCTGTGGCCAGCAGTTCAGCTCCATAAGCATTAGATCACCAGAAGATGCATCAAGAATGTCCATAGCAACATTTCTTATAAAGGCACACAGCTGTTTAGGTTGGTGGTACATGACTGAAATCCCAGCTACTTGGATAGCTGAGGCAGGAGGATTGAAAGTTTAAGCCCAGCCTGGGGGGCTGGAGAAATGGCTCAACAGGTTAAGAACATTGACTGTTCTTCTAAAGGTCCTGAGTTCAATTCCACCATATGGTGGCTCACAACCATCTGTAATGGGATATAATGCCTTCTTCTGGTGTGTCTGAAGACAGCTACAGTGTACTCATAACATAAAAAGGAATAAATAAACATGTTTGTTTTTTTTAAAGGCCAGCCTGGGCATTTTTAAAGAGGAGGCAAGGCTGGGCTGAGAAGGACGAAGGTGTCCTTGTGAATGACTGTCACACAGGAAGTTTTGCTTTGCACCTTGAAGTGGCTTTTTTTTTTTAAAAAAAAAAACCCCAAGAAAATGTAACTGGAAGGTTCCATCTATCACAAAATTGTAATTAGAAAGGGGTAGGGGAATACTGCTTCATGAGAGAACACCCATCTGGCATGCAGGAGACTCTGGGCTCAGTCCCAGGCAATGTAAAAAAAAATAAAATTATAACACAAACCTGGCAACAACCCAAACATCTATCACAGGGAGGCTGGCGGAATGGCTGGAGTCTAGTCTGCCCAGGGCATGCTATGCAGCAATGGCAGTGAATGGTTGTAGCAATATGCAGTAATGTCATTGGCTCTCACAAACACGTTGAGCAAAAGGAGCCAGAGTCAGACAACAAAACAGATCATCCTGTTGGATGCTTCTGACACGGAGCACACACACTTATCCAGGGTCATGGAAAGGTGAACTCTGGTTCTCAGTCTTTCTAACACTGGGACCCTTTAAGGTCGTTCCTCAAGCTGTGGTGACCCCCCCCCCCAACATAAAAGTATTTTCACTGCTACTTCAAAACTGTAATTTTGCTATTGTTATGAATCATAATGTAAATATCCGTGGTTTTTGATGGTCTCAGGTGACCACCCCGTGAAAGGTTCAGTCAACTCCATCCCCAAAAGGATGGAGACCCACAGTTTGAGAACCACTGTCTTAGCAGGTATGTGATGGTTTGCATATGCTTAGCCTAGGGCATGGCACCATTAGGAGGTGTTGGACACCTTGTTGGAGTAGGTGTGTCGATGTGGGCGTGGGCTTTAAAACTCATCCTAGCTGCCTGGAAGTCAGCCTTCCACTAGCAGCCTTCAGATGAAGATGTAGAACTCTCAGCTCTGCCTGCACCATGCCTGCCTGGATGCTGCCATGTTCCACATTAATGGTAATGGACTGAACCTCTGACCCTGTAAACCAGCCCCAATTAAATGTTGTCCTTTATAAGACTTACCTCAAGCCCAGAGATTCTCTTTCTTCTCATGAGCTGTTTGCACACACACACACACACACACTTTGCGAAGTTTTATTGATGGTTTGCTGATGATTTGCTCACTTTTCTGTTGGTCTCCTGGTTCTTGATTAGCAAGTGAAACATGAGGTAACATTCTTCTCGGGTTCTCCTAAGAATCTCATTGTCTTCTGGATGCTCTGATGGTCCCCTCTGGGAGGATGCCAGTGATGCTCGGTGTTCAAGGACATCTTGCTGTGTTGTCATCTCATGGGTCTTTACTCAAGGTATTTGGCTTTGTCGTGTGTGTGAGTGATGTATGTTCATTTATGTTTGTGTTCAGGGACATGTGAGTGTCACAGTGCATCTGTGGAGGTCAAAGGACACCTTTCATTTGTCGTTTCTTGTCTTCTCACCTGGTGCAAGACAGGGCCTCTTTGTCACTGTGTGACCCGGACTCACTGGTTTTCAAGCTTCTGAAATCTCCTGTCTCTACGTCTCACCCCCGGCACACTGTGATGACAGACATGCACACATTCACACGGGGTCTGGGGATTTGAACTCAAGTCGTCAGGCTTATGTTTCTTAACCATGAAGCCAAGACCTTTGTCATCTAATCTGACTTTCCATACTGGGTCACATGTCCTTGCTAATGCCTACAGAGGGGTGTCACTGAAGTCCACTTTGCGGTCATGGTCATCATGCATAGGTCTGAGACAAACACAAGGTAAGGGTCTGTTTGGGTAGGAAATAAATGCTTCAGTGTGACTGTTTGGTAGCATCCACCTCACCGCCACTGTGACATGGTGCTTCAGGGTCTTTATCAGGAGGGTGAGAAGTGATGCTTTGAGGAGAAACTGTCCTTCAAGACAAGTTTCATTCAGGTGTCTCTGTGTGTAGAGCCTGACCGTGGCCAGGAAGGGAAAGGCTCGGTCACTTATATCTTGAGCGATATGTTCCCATTGGCAGCCAGGCTGGACTCACTTTGTACAGTTTGCCTAACCTCCTAGGAGGGAAAATTTCTTTTAGATACCTGGTAGACTGTGAGGAGTGACGTGGCTCCAGCAATGGCTTGCCCCGTGGAAGCAGAAGACATGAGATTCCCCAGAGCTTCCTGACAGCACTGGCTGTGGCCTGTCCGTCCATCTTTATGACCAGAGTGTTTAGGGAGTGTTCAGTTCAGTTGTTTCTAAGTCTGTACGTGTGTGTAATGGGGTTTGCTGATGGTATACTGTAGACCTGAAAGATCTGGTTGGGTGTCTGTAGAAGTTTCTCTAGGCCAGGTGCATGCACATACACAGACACACACAGCAGTATGCAGACACACTTGTGCACAAATACAAGCACATATGCACACATGCACATATAAACACAGCCACTCACAAGCACCTCTCCATAGGACAATTACCCAGCCCCTAGTGCTTCAGTTTCTTCAGAGAAACAGAGTCAATAGTCATATGTGGTCAGAGCTGCGGTGAGCAGGGCTTACCCACGTGTGCTTCATACACACAGGGCTGAGATTCCTATTAGCACTTGTTCAGCAGCTGCCTCCCTTCTAACATGTGTATTTCTGGAGGTCTGGCCTTTAGGAAGAGCTGGGTTAGTGCCTGGAGAGTGTGTGAGAGAGACAGCAACTCCCACAGGCCCAATGATTCAGATGCTAGTGCGGATTTTTCTCACAAGTGGGTTTGTGAAGGCAATTGCATCATTAGATATGCCCATCACTATAGAGGTGGGTGCGTGTAAGCATGTCCAGACTCAACACACAGGAGGGTGGGTTGGTTATAGTTTAAGGGCTCTAGATTGGGCCAGAACCAGAGTTCTGAGTATGTCTCTAACCTACCCATTCACTCTCTCTCCCTCCTTCCCTTCCTTCCTTCTTTTGACAAGGTCTCACATAGCCCAGGCTAAGCCTCAGGCTAACTGTGTAGCTAAGACTGATTTGCCCACTTCCATCTCCCAAGTGCTAAGGTTACGGTTCTGCACACCCAATTTGGTTCTAAGTAACTGCAATTTATTCTGTGACTCTCAGAAAGTGTTGCTTCCTTTATGAGGTCAAGGACTCTCCAGCCAGAAGGTGAGGGATTGAAGCATTGTCTGTCTGTGGCAAAGTCTAGGCTGTTGATGTGTCAGGCCCACAGGGTGCCCAGACCAGCAGCATCCCAGAGTTTGTCAGCTCCAGCCACCTCCAGAGTCAGGGTGCATTTCAAGGTCTCAATTGTGTGTGCAGTAGTGACCTAGAAGCGTAGGATGAGGAACGCTGCCTGTCCAAGGGTTAGGCAGGTAGAGGGTACCTGTGCCTAGAGGTGTCTGGGCTGTGTTGGAACAGGCCTGCATTGGGGGGCAGTTAAAAATGGAAGAAAAGGAGATGGCCGTGAAGTCACAGCTTTAGAAAGACAGGAACATGGGCAAGGAAGCCCAAGTCCTGTGTTTATAGACAGAGCTACATAGTCATTAAGAATGCAAGTCCTAGGCCAATGTGAATAACTAAATGAGACCTCGTCTCAAGACAAAAGGGGTGGGGGCAGCGACTGGAGATATAGCGGTGAGTTTCTCATTTCAAGGCTGGTCTTTGTCTATGAGATGTCTGGGACTATAGCAGCCGCTGCACGGATGATAACATTCATATATGAATATGGCACAGAGCTGGTCCCTTCACACGTGACACACACCGTATAAATGCTTACTGTGACCACTGTCTTTGGAGCAACGCTGTAGAAAAGTGGGACCGCTTTGAGAGTCACCTCCTGGTGAGTGACTCAACAGGTTCCAGCTTCAGCCTGGCTCTGGGTGTGCTCAGTAAATCTCAAGGGAGTGGATGAGCTTCACGATACAACCCCATAATGAGGACCGTGGAGCAGGAGCATGGGGTCCGGGTTGCAGGAGAAGTAGGCCTTTATCTGTTCTTCTCAGAGTATCTGCTGTGCTGGTCCTACTCTGGCAGAGAAGCGTTAGGACAGCCCATCAACGAGGAAGCATCCTCTGTGCAGGAGTGGAGAGAGGCAAGCCTAGGGGCCTGAACAAAGGGGCTATCCTCTGGAGGGCCTGTGGCTGGTGTCAGGGGAGGTTATATTGCCTGGTCCAAGCACCCTCAATGGCAGGACAGCGCAGTGACCTAGATATGAAGGTATACAACCTTGTAGAGTGTGAACATTCCTGGGGAGACCTGGAGTTTGCATCTGTCCAGCTTAGCCGCCCTCAGGGCACACACAGGAGCCACACTCTGAGAGCCCCTGCAACTTTGCTCTGGTGCTAGCTAGGCGCATTTTAAAAGCTACTTCTGTGTTCTGTGGTTTCCAAAAGGCAGGGATGGAAAAGAATAGAAAAGAAAAAAAAAAAAAAAAAAAAAAAAACCTGCAAAGAGACATAATAGCCGTTTCTCTGGAAGCCATTTGAGCACAGAAAAGGGCTGGAAAGCTAGCTCATCAGTTTATAAATGCTCTCAACAGCAGCTCTGCCCAGGTCCGCTTCATACCTGCAAGCCAGGCCCAGGAGCAGGAGCGGCGTCCTTGTTAAACCCTCCCAAGCCAGCCCCCTCTTCTTCCAGGCAGTATTGTTGAGGCCCAGAAAGGGGCAGTGACTTGGCCAAGGTCATAGAACCACAGTGGAACTCATGAAAGGTGATTTCTAAGATGAACACGGACAAGAGATGCCCAGGGCCCAAATTAGAATTCCCCGAAGCTCCTCTTGGGGCAGAGCTGATTCACCGACTTCTGGGAACTCTGTGAGTCACCAGCCCTCGTTTGTACAGGTCTCCATCCAGGTACTTATTGACGCTCATTGGGGCGGCACATGCCTTTCATCCTACCTGACACTCAGGAGGGAGGCAGTCAGATCTCTGTGAGTTCAAGGCCAGCCAGAGCTCTGTAATGAGACCCTTGTTGACTAAGTGCCTACTATGTGGTGGGGCAGTAGAACAGCTGCTGAGATGCAGCCCTGAGCAAAGCAGCCAGGCACCCCTCCCTCGGCCAGTCAGAAACAGCCAGCCTGAAGCGTGCAGTGGCAAACAAGACACTTTGCTTTGAAAGGTGGAAGACAAAGACAGAGTCAAAGGCAGGTCCCTTGGACCTACCCGCAGGATGTACAAGACTGTGCACATGTATAGTCTAATCTTGTCACAGATCAGTTTGACCAATGCAGGTCCTGACTTCTTCCATAGTGGCCAGGACAGAGCAGGTAGCTGTCTTAATGCCCTCTAATTGGTCTCTAAACTCATGCTAATAAAGGAAAGTACTTTCGCTGATGTTTAAGGAAGGTGCGAGGGTCAGCTGAGGTTACACATGGGGTCAGGCAGTCTTAGTGACCAGCTTTATGTTTACTCAGCATAGATTTCTCCTAAAGGGCCAGCAAAGCTCTAGGTCTTGAAGGCTCAACACAGAACAGACAGACATGGCTCCAGTCCTTCCAGACCCTTCACTTAAGTATAAGAGACACACAATGATCAAGGAAAATCCCACAGAAGGTTGGAAATGTCCTGAAGGAAGAAGCAGAGTCTGCAAGGGAAAGGAGGAGTTGTAGCTTGTTGTAATGAAAGAAAACCCTAATGGGGAGCTAAGCTGATCCTGGGGCTGTCACCTACAAGGTGAGAAGCCAGCCACATAGACACGACTCTTGAACAAGGTGGCAGAAAAGAAAGGCCCCTGGTGTGTTAACTGTCATCAGTGTGGTCCGTCCATAAAGATGAAAGGTTTTATAGGAGGTGGAGGTTGGAGAGCAGTTCACTTGGGATCTTGCTGGCCACCTGGAAGGTTTCATCCTGTATCCCAAACGTGAAAGGGGTGTCAACAGATTGGAGTAGCGTGAATGAATTTATAAGTATATTTCTTGGTGCTGGGGGGAGAGTGTGCTAGAAGGAACAAGGGCAAGTGAAAGGCCAGCAAGGGGCTGGTTACAGATGTCCTGGGGAAGTTCTGACCAGTTGTCCCAGGGTGGTCACCTAGCAGAGGGATCCTAGCATGTAGGGTATAATGACATGTAGAACCAGCAGGACTTTGAAACTCACTGGAGCAGGTGGAGTGGAGGGAGAAAGGAGGAGGGGTGGAGCCTTACTCTCAGTTTTCGGGTGTAAGCCATCAAGTAGAGAGGAATACACTTGGTGGGAATAGTCCCTTATTGGTTAGGACACAGGCCAGTAATCCATGGCCTACGGGCCAGGTCTAGCCCTCCATCTGCCTTCTGTAAATAAAGCTTTATTGGAACATAGCCACACTC
The DNA here is from genome assembly GCF_963924665.1 of Micromys minutus. Taxonomy (NCBI): domain Eukaryota; kingdom Metazoa; phylum Chordata; class Mammalia; order Rodentia; family Muridae; genus Micromys; species Micromys minutus. Next base: position 45,489,135 of record NC_137980.1, on the reverse strand, counting down.
ATCATTTTCAATATCATCTATGGCTGGCTGCCTTCATGCTACAATATCCAAGTTGAATAATTTGAAATATTTATTAGCTGGACCTTTGCAGAAAAAGTTTTCTGAGCCCTCTTCTAGGACATCCAAGTAAAATTGCAAAGAGACAGGTGATTGAGTGTTTATAAAAATGTTATTCTAACAGATGAGAGCTGTAGAAAGAAATCTGTAGTTAAGAACACTGGCTGCTTTTCCAGAGGACCCAGGTTCGATTCCTAGCTCCTAAAACTATCTGTAATTCCAGTTCCAGAGAAGCCAATGCCCCTTCTGTACCCCACAGACACGGAACACACATGGTGTACACACATACGAGCAAAACAGTTTTACACATAGAAAATGAAAACTGAAACAATGTTATTCAAACAGATACATGAGCAAGAAACTCTGTTCCTGACCATGGAAATGAGAGTCCTCCTCTTCAGAATGGTGGCTTTCTTTTCAGACTGCTTTACCTCATTCCAAAACTGGGGCCCCCAGATTACCTAAACCATTCAAGTTCTGCTGGGCCTACATCTTCCCTTCAAAAAAAAGTTCCAAACCCCACCACCAGCACCCCATCTTTTCGGAGCCCTTTCTTTCCCCAAGGTAAATTACCCAGAAAGCCCCCTGAACCATTTAGTCTGGTGGTCATTTCTTGAGCCAGAACTCACGGTGCTCTCAGACTCCTTCCCATTCAAAGCATTAATAAACAAAGCTCATGATTCCTTTCTGTCTTTTCCAAGCACAATAGGGCTGGGGGACCGCCATGAGACAACTCTGGCTGACAGTCTGAGGGTGTTGGACACACCCCTCTGGATGATCCTACTCAGCTCTGAGTGAGGTTCTTCCAGTGAACAAAGGGTTAACAGAGTGCCATGTTTGCATAGCACTCTTTCCTGCTCTCATTGGGTTAGGATAGATACAGGCTTTATCTATCTCTGTCTATCTGTCTGTCTGTCTGTTTTTTCAAGAAGCATGTTGAGCACAGGAAGGTGGCAGGCACCCCTCTGACTCTCTGGGGAGACTCAGAGCTCCATGTCTGATGTGCTGTGAGACACCAATCAGAAAGATTCTATTAAGCATCTCTGGGCTTAATATCTATTGAGCAAGTTGACTCAGGCGTTATAGACACACACACACACACACACACACACACACACACACACTTGACAAAACTGTGTTCTATTCCCTGTGAAATTTTTAATCCCCCTGCATGCACGGTAAAATGGTTAAGGGTTGGGATCCCCACTCTAGTTGATGGAGATTGGGTAAGAACATTTTCCTTGCTGGAAACACATCAGAATGGCGAATTATGTTATCATCCTTCGGATGAGTGAGAGGCACCTACAGGATGCAGGCTTCTCTTGGTATAATGATGGGATGGCAAGTGGTCACATAAGCTAATGCTCAATCCAGGGCACATTTAGAGAAAGAAAACACCATTAATTGTTACTCTGTTCACTGGGCTCACTTTAACTGTCAACTTGACACAGCCTAGAGCTGCCCAAGAAGGACATGTCAACATCTAGACCAGATCAGATTGGTCTAGGGACATACCTGAGGGGAACCGTCTTAATTGTTGATTGATGTAGGGAGGTCCAGCCCACTGTTGGCAGCACCATTCCCTGGGCTGTGTAAGAAAGCTAAGCTGAACATGAGCCTGAGTGAACCAGGAAACAGCATTCCTCCATGGTTTCCTCTTCAGGTCCCTGCTTGAGTTCCTGTCTTGGTTTCCCTCAACAGTGGGCTGGACTGTTAAGCTGAAATAAACTCCTTTTCTCTCCTGAAATGTTCTTGGTTGGTGTGTTTTATACAGCAATAGAAAGGAAACTTTTATACCCATGTATGTCTGAAGGAGATTGAGTCAGTATCCCACAGAGACCCCTGCGTGTCTGTTTCTGAGACCCAGTTTGCAACAGCCAAGCATTGGCTCAGTCTAGGTGTCCGTCAGCAGATGAATGGATATACAGTGTTTTTTCCTGTCCAACTTTTTTGTTACTTTTATTTCTCAGGAAACTGATCAGCTGTATCATGTATTTCTTATCTAAGATGTGGTTTCTGCTTCATTTTCCTTTCATCTGCTAACCATTGCTTTATTTAGTTGTTTTCTGTTTCTACCTTCTTCAACTGAGGCCTAAAACGTTGGTTTTGCCTTTCTTATCTCTTAATCAAGTTATTTAAGTAAAAGTTTTGTGATGCCCATTGTTTACATCTCAGCTTTTGTTAAGGTAATGTTTTTACAATTTTAATCAGAAGAGGGCGCTGAATCCCAGGAACTGATGGTTAGGGATGGTTGGGAGACCCCATGTGGGTTCTGGGAATAGAACTCAGGACCTCCGGAAGATCAGTAAGTGCCCTAACCACTGAGCCATCTTCCCATCTTCCTTATTCATCTGTTTCTGGTTGACTTAACAGTTTCTGGAGGGATGTGTTAAAGTGTCTTCCCCTGTCCTGATCTTTCTTTATTCATATTATTTATTTAAATGGGGTCTTACATAGCCCAGGCTAGCCTGGAATTCACAATGCTCAGCCCCCTGAATGCTGGGATTTCAAATGTGTGTCAACCCTTCCCAGTTTAGTTTTATACTTTATTGGCTTTTTAACGTTTTTATACTCCTGTGGTTTACAGTGTTTGTGAAAGTTTCTATCTGTCACTTCTTCGTAGATGGTGTCATTTGTCAGCAAATCTCTTCCTCTAAGTCTCTGTAATAATATGTCTTGCTCTGAATTTGTCTTTAATTTGCTGTTAATTTTTCCACATTACTTTTCATTTGCCTGATGACATCTGTTTATTCTTAACCGTTCCTGTCATTTTATGGGGAGGTGTGTCTATTACAAATGTTATCTGCTAGCTAGACACAGTTGTTTAAAATGGGAACATCGAGTTCTATCCCTCGGGAGCCGGTGGAGATTCGGGGCGGCTCGATTTGGCTGCTGATTCTTCACTGCACAGATGCCATTTCGGAGGTTCTTTCTGCTCCTGGATCAGACTGTAGTTTAATCAAGTTCTGGTGTCGTTGTTATTTCTTCGGTGGTATGGATTTTCTGCTTTCCCAAATTCTAAGAGATGTTAATAAATGAATTTGGCAGGGGAAGATGGAAATATCAATTATGTTTCTATAAACCAACAATGAATGTTCCCCCCCCCCCAAAAAAACCTAGGAAGTCTTTCCACAGGCAATAGCACCCAGAAATAGAAGACAAAAGGAATAAATTTAACCAAGGATGTGAAAGAGCTCTAAGGGGAAAGCAATGAAATCCCCACTGGAAAGGAGTTGCTTGCACAGTGCAGGAAGGCTGCCCTGTGTGTGGCCCTTACACGAGAGCATGGATGCCTAAGAAACCCACCTGCTAATACGGTCCTGTCGGACTTTAGGTGCCTTTTGTTCTCATGCTTCCTCTGTCACTGTGATAAAGACCAGGGCCAAGAGCAACTCGGAGAGGAAAGGTTTGCTTGGCTTACAATTTCAGGTTACAGTCCGTAGCTGAGGAAAGCCAGGGTAGGATGCAAGCAGGAACTTGAGAAGAAAACATGGAGGAATGCTGCTTACTGGCTTGCTCCCTCTGGCTCATGCTCAGTTTTCCTTCTCGTACAACCCAGGACCACATGCCTAGGGGTGACACCACCCACAGTGGGCTGGCTCTTCCCAAATAATCAACCATTCAGACCACGCCCCACAGGTATAGCCACAGGCCAATCTGGTCGGAGCAATCCCTCAATTGAGACCCCTCTCTTCCCAGGTGACTCTTAGTTGTGCCAAGGTGACTATTAAAAACTAACCAGGACACCTTTATTTAAGAAATGAAAAAAAAAGAAGAAGAAGAAGAAGAAAATTCATTGGTATTTCTAAGGGTAACACCAGTCATCCTAAGAGGGAAGTTATAGGACTCACAGTTGCCAATTTCTTTAAGCACAAGTATCAGTGGAATAAACTTGACAGTCCAAGTTAAACTCATGCATCCACGGCACACTGAGTTTTGGCAGAGGTACCTGGACCACTTATGGAGAGAGCGGTCTCTTCACCAAATGATATTTGGACAAGTAAACAATCACATGCAAAATAATGAAGTTGGACATTAACTCCACATACCTCTATACAACCATCAGGGCTGCGGATTCCTGAATGTGACATTAGAGCCACGAGCAACAGAAAAGGGATTCCCTTTACATCATCCAAGTTAAAGTGGAATGACAGAAAGACAGACATCCCAACCTGAACTAGGGATGAAAGACTGGAATAGACATGTCTCTAAAGCAATGCTTCTCAACCTGTAAGTCACGACCCCTTTGGGGGGGTTATTGACTCTTTATAGGGGTTGCACATCAGATATCCTGCATGTCAGATATTCACATTACAATTATAACAGTAGCAACTTACAGTTATGAAGTAGCAACAAAATCATGTTATTGTTGGGGTCACCACAGCATGACGAACTGTATGAAAGGGTCCCGGCATCAGGAAGGTTGAGAACCACTGCTCTGGACATTCAGATGGTCGATAAACATGTGCAGACATAGTTGATGCTGTTGTTCAGGAAAACACAAACCAAAGCCATAAGAAAATACTACCATACAGCTCTAGGATGGTTATCTCAGAAACAGTAGAAATCTTGGTGCCGAGGATGTGGGCACATTGAAACCCTCACATATTGTCAACGGGACCATAATGATCCACAGCCACTGTGGAAAGTTTCTTGACCAGTTCTCAAAACTCAAACAGAACTCCTACATACCCTCATAGGCCCACTCCTGTGTATATATGAAAAAGACACTCAAACAAATATGTGTCTACAATGATTTATGGCTACTCACAGTAGCTAAAGATAGAAAGAGATTCAATGCCATCAGTGGATGAATAAACAAATTGTGGCAAATCCATGGTGGAACATTTTAGAGCCATGAAAAAAAAAAAAAAAAAAGGAATAAGACTCTGCTATGTTATAAATCTCAAAACACCTTTATGCTAAATGAACATTATGTAAAAATGTATTCTAAGTAGAATATGGATGTACTTGAAAGACAATGCAAAGTGAAAGGAAGCCGGATTCCATTTACGTTAAAACAGGCACAATAGATACATACATTCTTAGAGAAAGCCTAGCATCTTACTGTGAGGTGATAAAGAACACACTGAAGAACCAGCAAGAGCTGGCGTTGGACCTTGCTGTAAATGTACCCATGGCCGCCAAGCTAGTCACTGAAACAAAAATATCCAAGCTTCAGATTTCCTTGCAGTCGAAATGATGCTTTTGGGTCAGTCACCTCTCCCAATAAACCCTGGATTGCTCCTCTGCGCCAGTCTTAATCTGAAACTCCCCTTTCATCTTAGCAAGCCTTCTTAGACAGCCACCAATTTAGACAGACAGACACTGCAGTGGTTTTCAGCTCAGTGGTGTGTCTAGAATCTCTTGGGTTCATTTCATCCTCAGGGCTCTAACTTTGAGGATCTTAACCAAGAAGGTTGGCTTGAACACTTTGGAACTTGTGATTTCATTTTATGGTGGTGACGGAGTTTAGTCTAAGAATGTGGTGGATCGATCACTGATTTAGTGCCTCCCCTGATGGCTTCACCACCTCTCAGAAGCTAGGCCTTCATGTCCTCCCTGCCTCCAGCCTGCAACACCTTAAGTAGGGGCTTCTGTGAGTTCTCTGTTTATGATCCTTTGTACCCAAGAACATTTCTCAGAATCCCAGTTACATATGTATACAAAATATGTGTACAGATCAAAGTTACTGATAGTACATCATAAAGCAAGTTGTTTTGAAACAATCCATTTAATAGTGTAATGTGTTAAAGCCAAAGGCAAATTTGCACACTAATGAGATGGGGTGAGTGTATTTATTTTTACACAAAGAACTGGATCCCGACTGGACAGTTGATGCTGCCGGACACAGAGCATCTTCAGTGTCTCTTGGAGGTGACGGCTGTTTTGACTGAGGACAGCACTGTACATAAATCCGCAGTGAAGAGCAGAATATGTTTAGGACCGTTTCAGAAACTACTGGAAATTAATACGTGGAATGTGTACTTGAAGAGGCATCGGGACCTCAGCACATTCCTTGTTCTGTTTCCCAGCCATGGTGAGGTTAGACGTTTTCCTTTACCGTGCATTCCCCATCACCATGTGGAGAATCTCTACTGCACCATAAGCCCAAAACAACAAAGCCCAGAGAACACAGACTGAAGTCACAGCCAAAATACATGCTTGGCACCTCCTCCTCCTCAAAAAGAAAAGAAATTGTTGAAAATTCTGCCCTAATCCCAAGTCAAACTCATTGGACTTTTTTTTTTCAAATCCAAGTCAGTAAGTTAAATAGTAATTTTAATTACTATTTGTAATTAAAATTTCCAATACACTATAACTCAAGTGTACTAGCTTGATGCTTACATGGTAAGGAATGAGGGTAGAAAAACATTCAAGGTCCTCATTTTCCAGAAACCATCGTGTTTCTATAGGAGCAGCAGACTCTGTCCAGTAAGAATGCAGTGGTCCTGGGTTTGATCCGAAGTGTTTTAAGCAGCCTTCAGTGGTGTTGCTGGTTTGTCATTATAGTGCAAAGCACACGGGTTGTGTGCTCAGAACCAAGCCTGTTGTGAAGTCACTGGTATCAGCTCCTGGAAACATCTAATACCTGCCATGCATTTGATTCCGAGCTCTTTTATATTTTTTGTCTCTTGCATGGTCAAATGTTTTATGGATAAGGGTTTGTGACCTTCGGTTTAAGAAGCTAGGCTTTGGGGTTGGGGGTATAACTCAGTTGACAGAACATTTGCTTAATATGCCTGAGTCTGTGGGTTTCACTCCCAACACTACATAAGCAAGGTGTAGTGGTGCACACCTGTAATCCCAGCACATTGGGATGTGGAGGCAGGAGGATGAGAAATCCAAGGTCACCCTCAGCTATGTGGTAAAGTCAAAGCTACATGAGATCCCTACCATATAAAACAAAATATAAAATGAAATAAAAATACTAAAATAATATTCATAATGCTAGACTTTAAGATCCCTCCTTCCAGAGTTTCCAGGGGCTGTCAGCTTTCCTCTGACCCTATATCTAGCCACAGGTCATTAGAATAGGCCCACACTCTCCCCTCCCTTGATCTAGGACATGAAAAAATATCTCTGGCAGTCTTTCTGTGTGTTCCAGAGCTCTTAGGACTTTTAGCCACCTTGTGGCCACTCTCTGGGTATTCCTTAGCCCCCCACGGTGAGGATCAGGTAGTCACATTGAGCAGCAAATCTCTTGCACAGCAGGGTCTGGGATAAGGCCTGCACAAGGTGGCCCAGTGTGGGGGGAAGCTGGCTTCAGACTCATAAAGCCTAATCCAGAGACTCTAGCTTTGGACACTTTCTTGACTCTCTGAACTCCACCCTCCCTGACTGACAAAGTTGGTAGATGTGTCTTTTCAGAGCAATGGTGTTTAAAGGGGGAGTGTCTGGAGATGGCAGAAGCTGAGACAGGCTCGCTGTTGGGGCTCAGTGTAAAGCAGTCCCAGGACAAGCTGGCTTGTTCTCAGTGTTTGGGATCTGACTACACCCCGAAGAGGCAAGTGTGTGTTTGCAGGCTTATTTTTAAGTGTGCTAATTGCTTTTTTTTTTTAAAGAGGAATTGTCATAATCGTGTTATTTCAATATTTTGATACAACACATGCTGGTTTTTCTAAAAGGCTTCTGGTCTATTGGGTATGTTCCAGAGCCTTGAGGTTTGGGTTTGGATTAAAAAGGATGGAGTTCTGTGGTCATTTGGCATTCCCTGGCGTCATGTCTTGTGTCAGTACCAGTTCTGGATGTTGGAGGACAGGGAGGGAGGGAGCATTCAATAGCATGGGAACACAGATTCCGAGGGACAGTTGTTTCTGGGAGGAGCAGATGTGGGAACACCTGGGTGGGGCTTAAACCTAGAGCCTGGAGTGGTTCATTTGGTGAGCTCACTCATGTATTGTAACTGAGTTCTTTCTAGGTGCCCATCACTGTTCTAGGTACGGGGAACAAAGAGACTGAACTCAAGTTTTCATGGGCCTGGGGCATTGGGGGAGGGATTCACAAGCTGAAGGTAAAAATGAGCCACAAATGTCTAGAGGTGGCATTGAGCGCTATGGGAGACTTGCAAAAGTGTCACCTTCCAAAGGCGGACTGGACAGTTGAGACAGTGACTGTGAACAGAAATGCAGGCCGGGGGACTTTGCATTCTGGAGTGATGTGATATTCACCTAAAGACGCTTGGCCCTCAACCCATCTTGGTACTGCGGCTGAGGACAGACACTGATCACAGTGCGTGCATGGACCAGCCTGTGGGTTAAGGATGCTGAGCCAGCGAGCTGCTAGTACCCGGTCTGTGTCTTTTGGAGAGGTCCCTTAATCTAGAATTTCACCAAGAGCAGCAAGGATGGCAGCCATGAGCTCTGGCAATGGCAGGGCCACGTGAGAACTTACAGGGTCTTGTTTGAGACTAAGGTTTTGAACCTAAAGGCAGTTGGGTTGATGGGTATGTAGCTGAAGAGATCTAAACCAGCACAGCCACAAAGTCATTGGAGCGTTACCAACAATGTAAAGATAACGATCCAGCCTAGACGGCGGATAAGGAAAATGCAGTATAGATCGTTTTACTCACCCATGAACAGTGATGTCATCTGCAAATTGGGAAGTAGAGCACTTTGTGCTCTATATCCAGACACAGACAGGTATCACCTGTTTTCACTCACATATGAAATTTATACTTAAAGATATGTGCATGAAAGCAGAAGGGACTAAGCTCTGGAAGGAAAGGAATTAGCCAGGTACAATGATACACCTCTGAAAATGTCATCACTAAACCTATAAGGTTTTTTTGTTTTTTTTTTTTTTTTGTTGTTTGTTTGGTTGGTTTCTGTTTTTGTTTTGCACTAATTAAAATGTTAGCAATAACGACAAAGCCAGGAGAGCTGTCAGAGCGAGTGAAGTGGGAGTAGCTCCGTGGGATGGTTCTCTTTAGAGGTTATTCTGGCTACAGGAGGGAGTGGAGGGCTAAGAGAGGGCTGTGGGGACCAGGAGGCAACTGTCATTGTCCACGGTGGGGAGGTGGGGCTGGGCAGATTTCAATTGGAATTGAGAGGTGGGTGGGGGGGTAGGTTTTCGGATGGAGATGATGTCACCGAGAAGAGTCAGAGGACACCGGTGCAAGGTGCTCAGGGAAGCCACAAGAATGCAGGACAGCTTTGAACAGGAGGCTTGTTGAGACCATCTGGAAGGGAGCGTAAGGGGACAGAGAAGAGAGCTCAGGGATGACCAGGACAAACTCCAACATGTGAAGGAAGCCAAGGGAAGATGTGGCCACCTCTTCCAGTCTTCCAGATACCTTACCCACCTCTGTGGTAACACCACCATAGCCCTGCAGAGGGAGCCAGTGAGCACAAGGCGATGTGGGAGTCTGCGGCTGTAAGAGGCAGTCTTCACCCTTTTCTAGGCCATCATAAGGTCCTTAAACAGCGTCTGAGGAACACGAGGAACATGCCACGTGTCCCTGCTCTGTCACACCTCCACCGAAACCTCCCTATACTCATGGCTTCATCCACCAGTCCTTGAGAAGCAGGCACGGCACTATACTTGCAGGGGATGGGTATTTAGTAGCGATGCTGGATTCACAGAGTAATACAAAGCGATAAGCTGTGTCCGCACTCCGTCCACCCTTGCCCTGAGGAAAGAGCCCAGGATCTCACAAGTGCTGAGCAAGCACTCTGCCTCCCCAGTGCCACGTGCTACTGTGGCTCAGGCCTTTCCTTCTCTGTACACACTGATGTCTGCAGATATGACGCTTCAGTGTCCCTGTCTGCTCCTGTCCACACCCAGGCTGAGCAGACGGGGGGGGGGCGAAGCTAATTCCTCTCGTGAACCCCGTGTAACAGTCCTAACCAACCAGGTCTAGCACTGCAGGAAGTGGGAGACAGATCAGGGCCAAGCAGGGTTTGTTCTAGGGATGCGGGTGTTAACAGCCTACGATCCCAGCACTCAGGGGGCTGAGACAGGAGGATTGCTGAGAGTTCAGGGCCATTAATGTGGGAAAATAACCCAGTAAGACTGGAGGGAACTTCTTAGCCGCTAGTCTGTTCCACTCACCAACATAAGGACCAAGAGAAGTCCTGGCTACCCAGGATGCCCAGGAGAAAACTGGCTGCCCGGAGCTCCAGTCCCCATCTCTTCTGATCATCTTGACTGATTACTCCTTGGACCAAGTTCCCCCTCTGTGAAGTGGATGGCTGAGGGGATTCTCTGGTGCTTCTCAGGTGGCCGTGGGGCCAGATTTGCTGGGCAACCAGGAGAAGGTGCAGGGACGCCCACCTCCCAGGGGCCCAGGCTCTTGCCTGCAGAGCCTCTGTGAGAGGAAGGTTCATTGAGGAGCCAAGCAGGCGTCTGAGTCAGGTCACTAGGCTTTCTGCCTTGCGCCGGGGCTATCTCTTTGCCAAGGGGTTGGCATGTTTTTCTCGATTGCTGTTACTGATGCTACTGAATCCTTTCTGTGGTTTTGAGGCACTGACCCGCCCCCTGCCCTCTGTTGTTTTCAGACCTATAGCAGCCAGGGAGAGAGCAACGAAGATTATGAGATCCCTCCTATAACACCTCCCAATCTCCCTGAGCCATCCCTCCTGCACCTGGGGGACCACGAAGCCGGCTACCACTCACTGTGTCACGGCCTTGCGCCCAACGGTCTGCTCCCTGCCTACTCATACCAGGCGATGGATCTCCCAGCCATCATGGTGTCTAACATGTTGGCCCAGGATGGCCACCTGCTGTCAGGCCAGCTGCCCACGGTGAGTCTGTCTCCCAAATGAGCCCCATGGCTCCGGCAAGGGAGGGCCTGAGGGGAGCTGGTTGGCAAGGCTGAGCAGGGGAGCCCTGATCATATGCAGGGTCTGAGTTCCAATGTCTGATTTCGGGGACTCTGCAGGATACGGGGATGACGTGGAGGGAAACTGTTACGTTTACAGCTTTGTGGCAACTTGGGTCTGATTTTGTTGGTTGTTAATAGTATAATCTAAAGTTTATTTCCAGCAGATTTATGGAGATATACATGCCATCAGTTCACACACACACATAGACTGGGTAACTACAATCCATTTGAAATGTTTGCATCCATCCCCTCCCACCGGAAGAGACCTTTATCCCATTAGTCACCATTCCCAACTATCATGCTCAACCCTTGGTCCAAGGCAACCACCACTACTTTCCCTTATCTTGCTCTGTTTTGTTTCGAGACACTCTGTAGTCCTGGCTGGCTGGCCACTCACTATGTAGCCCAGGCTAACCCACTCGCTCTGTTTTTGAAGTCCTGGGATTTCAGGTATATAGCACCACACCCACTTACCAAAGGTTACCTTCTGTCTCTGTCTGTTTGCCTGTCCTGTGTGTTTTATATAAGTAGCCAGGGAGGAGGGTTACCAAGCTGAAATTCAAGGGTAGGTGAAAGACAGTAGGCAGACAGAGGCAGGGAAGGATGTTCCAGAATCCAAGATGGCAAAGGGGTAGTGATCTGGTTGGGTCAGCCTGGGACTGCTTTGTTTCGGGGCCGGAGAGTAAGAGTCTGCAGCTAGCAGAGCCTGGAGCCCGGGGCAGCATGCAGCATCGGGTTCTGAATCCCATGATGAGGGGTTATGGTTTTCTTAACATGATGGCCTGCATGAACTATCAGGTCCTGAGGAAGTCAGCAGAAGAGCCACTTAGGGACTCTCAGCACCATTCTTAACCAACTGTGCCTCGTGTTTCTAACCCTTCATGGTTCGTGTGAGAGTTAAAACTCTCACGTTCATGGCTCGGGTAAGGGGAACATGACACAGCCACAGATAGACAAAGGCTTCAGGCTGCTTCTTTGCAGGAGCTGTTCTGGTGGGTTGTCACTGTGGGCCCACCCCACCCCCATTTCCACACAGCAGGCCTGTGGCTGCAGGCAGCTAGCACACTCGTGGCAAGTGACTAAGTCTTCTAAGAAGAGCCATGGCTGAGGACTGACTGGCTAGACCCACCACTATCTAAGCTGAAGCATCCCTCTAGTGTGTCGGATTGGATGACAAGCTCTCCTGGGGCTGAAGGGCAAGATGCTCGCTCACCTGGCTTCCTGGTCAGAGTCACATGATATTGACTGGGTCATGTTTGCTACCACAATGGCTGCCCAGAAACCACAGCCCAGTTTGTAGCCTGATATAAGCAGAGGCAAGAAGACCGTGAGTTCATAAACAGGCCAGACTAAACTGCACAGTGAAACCTCATTAATACTTAATTGCGAACGCAGTGGAAATGAATGCTCCACTCTCCAGGAATCCTGATTGATTGATTGATGGATTGATTGATTGATGGATTGATTGATTTTGACCCTCATAACAAGGCAAGAGCCCAGTTTGCTCTTCCAACTTGCTGACTGGTTCAGACCCCTCAGTCATGTGCCCTTACCAACATGCAGACTGAAGTTTGAGCCTACAAAACCTGTATTAAAAATAAAGGCCAGCATGGTCTTGCAGTCCCAGCACTTGGGAGTCTAATGCAAGCATAACTCAGCCCGGAGCTTGCTGGTCAGACAGCCACGCCTACTAGGAACGTTTCAAGCTCATGGGAGACCCTGTCCAAAACAGAAAGTGGGCGGCACCAGAGGCTGTCTCCTGGCCTTCACTCGTCCATACCATGGCTAGTCTCCTATGCCTTTCTTAAGCTTCCTGATCACAGCAACTCTGTTCTTTACAAGGCCTGCTATCAGCTGATCACAGACCTCCTCTAGTTCCCCTCGGAAATGATCGCTTACATGAGCTATTCAAACCAGTCCTTTGCTGATTGACTGATTGATTGATTTAATGTATATGAGTATACTTTCCTCAGACACACCAGAAGAGGGCATCTGACCTCATTACAGATGGTTGTGAGCCACCATGTGGTTGCTGGGACTTAAACTCAGGACCTCTGGAAGAACAGTCAGTGCTCTTAACCACTGAGCCATCTCTCCAGCCCCTTTGCTCATTTCTTTACAGCCGATACATATTTCGGACGATGCTCAAATTCTTAGCTCTTCATTAGTCCAGAATTGCAGGGGTTCATTCCATCTTCGGTTCTCTCCTTACTTAATGAAAGATAAGCCTGACCTTGTTACTCAGGGTAGAGCCTCCCTCCCTCCAACCCCTTCCCCCCTACCCCCGCCCCCTGCCAAATGAGAAAGCCAGATAAGATGTGCTGGGAGGGTTAGGAGGCAAGGTTCTTTGGCTACAGAGCTTTTGAATTCATGGGGACAGCCAGGAGAAAGGGCCTGTGGGTGTGCAAAGCTCACTGTTTGTGTGAAGCAAGATTACGGGAGCACCTGCTGGGTGTGAAGCCGCATGCAGAGGGAGTTGTAAAAGCTTTCTCCTACTATGTTCCTCTCTGCTGAGAGAGGCCAGAGGTAAGATGGAGAGGCCAGAGGCGGGGGAAGAGGAAGCATGCATGGCTTCCCCTTTCCGAGGCTGCTCTAGCAAATTACAAACAGCAGCAGCAGAGATCAGTCCACGGGAGACTCTAAAGGTCCAAAGTCAGCGCCTCATGCTGAAACCAAGGTTCCGGGAAGTCAAGCTTCCCTGGGAGGCCCTGGGGTGTCCATCCATACCTTTTCTAGCTTTTAGACTCGGATGCCTCCCTGGCCTCTCTGCCCAAGGGCATCACTAAGGACGTTGACTGGATGCTCAGCAGAGCACAGCAGAGCAGATGACTCTAAGAAACTGCCGGATCCCTCCTGAGAGGAACTGGGTACGAGACAGACCTGTACTTTGTGAATGGAAATGCTACCTGGTTCTCAAGCCAAACCCCTAGAATCACATCCTCCCAAGTCCCTACATCTACCTCCCAGTTCTGCCAGGATGCAGGTAGAAAGAGGACACCCAGAGGGACACCCAGAGGGACACCCAGAGGCCAGGTGCCTTGGGTGTTGTCTCCACAGACCCAGATGTCCCCGAGAGGCCATCTCTGCAGAAGTAGGTGAGACTTTGCTCTTCAGTGGCCATTTTATCAGTGCCAAGACCTCGTAGCTGTGACCCCATCCTTAGCTCTGAGGCTAGTTTCTTCTGGTCACCTGCTTGATTGCTGGGTTTCAGGGGCACTCAAATCTGTCCCCTCTCCTGAGGCTGCCAGTATTATGTACGATACTGGAACCAGACCCCTTTACAAAATTAAATATGCTCAGGGCTTTCTCCCTCAACTTCCACGTCTTAACTGATTAAACATTCGTTTCCCAGACAAAAAGAGTCAATTTAGGATGAAAGCTATATTTTGCCGGTTTAATTTAAAGCGCTGCACCTCCATCTGACCTCTATTTTCATAACTCAATAATTTTATCCTATGTTGATTGTTTCATTTTGAGCGAGATATTGTATTTATAAATCAGTCTCTAAAATGCCCAAAGTCGGAGAGTGGAATTTATTAAGCTTCTCTCGGAGTCTAAGATCACTTCTTCTAGAATTCTCTGGAAAACAGAGCTCAGGGTTGCTGTGTTGAGGGGAAGGGGTCTGCCAGGAAGGGGCGGGACTTGATGGTCTACCAGGAGGGAAAATCCAACCCCAGGGAACCAGAACTACTGGGGTGGGGGGTGGGGGTGGGGGGTAGGGATGGGGGATGCGGGTGGGGATGGGGGGTGGGGGGAGCAGAATCACAATGGAGTCTGGTGGTCAGGAATCTGGGGCTTTTCCAGGTTGTGTCCTTGCAATACTGGAGTGCTGTGGCCTGATCTCAGTCCTCAGTAGAGGAGCAGGACACCAGTCACTAAAACATTCTCCCTCATCTTTGAGGCCGCTGTGCTCAGGTACTTGGTAGTGTGGAGGCTGGAGGGTGATGTTTGGTGTCCTTAACCGGTGTCCACTTTGTTTTGAAGTTACGCATTTGTTGGTTTACGTGGATATGAATGTTTGTTGGTGTGTATGCCTGTGCACCACACATGCATAGTGCCCTTGGAGCCCAGAAAAGGACGTCGGATCCCCTCGGAATAGAGTTAGGGACGGTTTTGAGTCACCACATAGGTGCTGAGAATCAAAGGAGGTCCTTTGGAAGAGCAGCCTGCACTCTTAACCTCCAAGCTCACTGATTGGCTGGCAGGGTTGGTCGGAGTACTAGGGAACCTCCCATCTCTGCCTTCCCGGCACTGGAATTATAGGCACAGAGAGTCCCAGCTTTTTGTGTGGATGTCAGGGATACGAATTCAGGTCTTCGTGCTTGTGAAGCACCCACTTTTTGCTCATGAAGCCATTTTTTTCCAGCCCCTGCTTTCAGTCTTGTTGGATTTCTTGGAACTTCAGATAAGCCACTCCTCCCTCAGCCCCCGCTGGACTTAGGATCCCTGCCTTGGAGCAAAGGCACAACTACTTTGCAGCTTCACTGTACTAGTCCGGCATGTGGATAGGGGGCGGTTAGGCTTCCCAGTGCCTCCACTACGCACACCACGTAGTTGCGAACCTACGAAAACTAAGATCATGTCTCAGGTGCTGGGTTTTAGACCCTTTGTACTCTAGTCTCTGTTCCAGGGTGTTTGCAGAACTTGGTTGTTCTCCTAGGACACTAGGGTTAGGGGTCAGGCCTGGGGACTCCCAACTCAGGCGAATGAAGGGCCTCTGCAGGCCAGTATTCTCGGAGTAGTCATTAGAGGTGGGACCCAAATCTACTTGCATTTGACCTGCTTGCTTTAAATTCTCTGATGAGAGAACGTACACACAGCCTTGTTGGCCTGCCTGGGAATGGGGAGACCCAACTGCAGGCCCTTAATAGACCTTCTAACACCGCTCTGCCCTCACTGCTGCATGCTGTTCCCTGCCCGGGTTTCTTCCTGCACTCTGCTCCTCTGGCCCTACCCCCAGGCTCAGTCTACCTCTTTGGTGATCATGGGGTAGAGACACAGTGAATCTCCCTCAGAGTCTGAGGCACAAAAACCCAAGGTCTCCACCTCAAACCTTTGTCCCTGACACTTCTTAGTGACCGTAGCCACACACCCCAAGGCCAACCAATCTTTATTATTTTAAAAAATTATTTATATGTTTTTATTTTATGCACATTGATGTTTCATGTGCTCGAGTATCTGTGTGACATGTCTGAAGTCCTGGAGTTGGAATTACAGACAGTGGTGAGCTGCCATGTGGTTGCTGGGATTTGAACCTGGATCCTCTGGAAGAGCAGCCAGTGCTCTTAAGCACTGAGCCATCTCTCCAGCCCTGTTTTTATTATTCTGAAGATGTGAGTGTTTTCATTTTGTGCTTGCATAGTCAGCTTTGCCTTGTAATAAGCCACTACAACATTTAATGGCATAAAACAGTTCGTCTTAACTACCTCTCTTGATTCTTAAGCTTCATGAACTTGAATTCTTGAGATTCATGACCTGCCTCTTGTGACTTCAGAGGTCAGCTAGCCATTTGCCTGGGCCCAGTGTCTAGGACAGTCTTACATCTCAGCACCCGGCCCATGTCAGCTGAAACCAGTTGTGGTATCTTAGCTACGAGTGTCTCATCACCAGGAACCTAGAGAAAGAGTAGGCCCCAAGGTGCAAATTTTCAAAAATTCTTATGAGCTGCTAAGCCTTTGGCCAAAGCCAGTGACATGGTCAACCCAGAGCAGCAGAGCAATAGACCCACTTCCTGGACAGAGCAGAGTCAGGCAGAAGGAGATAGCTAAGGAGACAGGATGGTGGCCGTTGGTGTGACCTGGCGTGGTTAGTTTCAACTGTCAGATTGACTCGCTCTGGAATCACTAAGAGTGTTTCAGTTGGGAAAACTGTCGGGATCAGGTTGGCCTGGGCATAGCTCTAAGGGATTGTCTTGTGGTGATTGCTGTGAGGAAACCCCATCCTTTGTGGGCACCACCATTCCCAGGTGAGCAAGCAGGCAGTGTACATTCATTCATTTCCCTGTTTGTGATTATGGTGAGAAGAGCTTCTCAAGTTCCTGCCTTAACTTCCCCAAAATGATAAGAATGTGGCCCGGTATTAAAAATCCCTTCCTTCCCTAACTGACATTTTGAAAGCATTGTTCTGGTTAGGCTTTTGCTACCTTGATACAAGCTAGAGTAGTTTGGGAAGACGGAACCTCAATTGGAAAATGCCCTTACTGATTGGTCTTCTGGGAAGCCCACGGGACATTTTTTAAATTAAGGATTGATGTGGAAAGGCCCAGGCTATTGTGAGTGGGGTTACCCCTAGACAGGGGGTCCTGGGTGGCACAAGAGAGCAGGCTAGCAAGCTGAGATGTAAGGAGCAAGCCAGTAAACAGCACCCTCTGTGGCCTCTGCTTCAGTTCCTGCCTCCAGGTTCCTGCCCAGGACTGGATAGTGAGACTGTAAACTATAAAATAAAATAGACCCTTTCCTCACCAAGTTGCTTTTGATGAAAGTGTTTTTAATTCAACAATAGAAACCTAACTAAGATATATTATCTATCTATATATTTACCCATCTATCAGTCTATTTTGTTTGGAGAGAGAGAGAGACAGAGAGATTTCTTGTCTGTTTGTCTGACTGTCTGTCCTTCAGAGGACAACTTGAGGGAATCAGTCTCCTCACTGCCTCCATATGGGACCTGGGAATCAAATTCAGGTCATAAGGCTTGGCAGCTTGCAGCTATACCCATTGAGCAGTCCTACCCCTCCCTCCCACCCCGAGCACCCCTCCTCCACCCCCCCTTGCTTTTTGTCAGGACACTTTTATCACAGGGCCACAGAAAAGAGAGTAGGACACTTCATGTTTTCCTTCCCTCCTCCCTCCCCTCTCCCGTCATTGCTGATATCCTGTTTTCTTGATTTTTAACCCCTTCCAAAAGTCACGGGCATGGCTTGAAGCTCACACTGAGCTCTGTTTAAAACCCGCCTCCTACACTTGTTTCCACTGGTTTGGGACCCAGAGCAGGGGATTCAGAGTCCTGTGCCTCAGTTTCTTCATCTCTACCAAGGAGGTCAGGGCCCTTGCCCTGTGGGAACTTGGAAAGTCTGTGGTTGGAGGACTCTAAGTGGCACACAGTAGGTCCAACCAATATAAGCCACTGTGCTTAGAAAACTGGGTGTGAGGAGATGCCACCTCATCTCTAAGTTCGGCCAGCCTGGCCTGCCCGGTGCGGGCTGAGCTGTCCACCAAGGCAAGTCTCAAGATGGGAGCTGGAGAGCCAGGTGGGAGGCCCTTGAAGGCTGAAGATGGGGTGGGGGCAGCTAGGGGTTGGCAGAACCAAGGCACGGTGTCATGATGTTATTCGGGCCTTGGCATTTAAAACAAGGGCCCAAGAAACAGCTTGTCTTAGCTCCGTGACCAGGGGAGGCATCAATCACAGTAAAACCAGAAGGAACCATGTTTTTGACTCCTGTAGGACAGGAGTGGGCAAAAGAGCAATTTCCAAAATGGGCCCTGGCCGAACAGAAACAGGGCCACTCAGAGGCCCCATGTTTTCTTGTTACGCACTGGAGTTTGGGTGCAGTGCCCCTCCCCCACGTTTTTTCAGAAGCCATAAGCCAAAGAAATGTGTCTTTTTTACATTTTGTAAAACTCAGGGAAAAATGGCTTTAAACAGCTTTTACTCCCCTGCTATAATTATTTATTTTCAAACACTCCTGCAGGGGACTGCTCCGTCTTCTTATCCCGGACTCCTTTTGCTCATAAATGAACCATCACTTCAATAAATCATTATGAAAACAGAGACTAACACCAGCTCTGAGAGGTTGAAAGATTTATGTAACACATTTATGTCTCCCATTTTCTCATTCTGGTACTCCGCTGCAAAAGCTAAGCTAATAAAAGCTGCTATTAATATTTCTTGTTGCCTAGCAACCCGAGAACGGGAGTAATAGCTTGGGCTAGAAAAATAGATGACCGATAAGGAAAAATTCAATTCTTTTATTATCTCAGGGGAAATGCCCTTTTACTGGAACATTATGATGTACGAGTGTGAAGTTGAACACAAAAGATTTGTGTGTGTGTGTGTGATTGTGTATGTGTTTCTATTTTTAATGAACATCATTTTACCTCCCCTAACTCTTTCTGGCCACTTTTGTTTTCCTTTGCACCCCCTGCCATCCCATCTCTCATGCTTAATTTAGCAACTAGTGTAGTTAAGAATCTGTCAGTGTTTCTTTTTTTAGTTTAAAAATGTTTTCTGCAAAGGTTTACAACTTGGTCATAAAAATTCACTCCCTGTTAGGACTCAGGGCAGTGATAAGCCAGTGTGCAGCTGGCTTCTTCACAAATGGATCACATTGGTTGAGAGATAAGATTCATGGAATTTTTTTTCCCAAGAAGGAAGGTCAGAATGAAATAAAGTATATTTTTCCCCCACCCCCTGTGTTGAAGGTTTTTTTTTTTTTTTTTTCCTGTCTCTACTGAGAATAGTTTGCCCTGAAGTTTGGGAGTGTGTTCAGTGAGGGTAAGGTTGGGACACAGTCATTTATTGAGCACATGCTGTATAAAGTTTGGGCTCATTGCCTCCCAACATTTGTCTGATATGGAAAGGGGGGCTTAGAAAGCTTGAGTACTGATTAAAGTAGCCGTGTGTGCGGTGAGGACCTCACACATGTATGCTTTCTTAACCATGAGCCCGCTGCTGACTTGTTGGGCAGGACGGTTCTCTGCAGAGGAGGGCTGTCCTATTCACTGTCTGATGACTGCTGTCTCTGTCTCACCATTGAGCACCCCTCACCCAAAAGCAAGAACAAACCAGTCTCTCCGGGACCAGGAGGATAGCTCGGCCAACAAAGCTGTAAAGTACTTGCCTAGCGAGAATGAGAGACAAGTTTGATCCTGAGAACCCACATTTTAAGAAGCCAGATATGCCCGCATACACCTGTAACCCTAGTTCCCCAGACAGCAGAGATAGGCAGATCCCTGGGGCTCTTTGACCAGCCAGTCTGCCTAGTGAACTTCAGGTTATTGGGAGACCCTGACTCAAAAATCAGGGGCAGAACGCATCTGGAGACTCCTAATTGTCTTCTGACCTCCAACTGCACACGCATGCATATCTGCTTACACGTGTGTGCACAGGCACGAACACTAAATAAATTTTTAAAATTATTTTAAATTTTAAAAAGCATTGCATCAAAATATTATTTTCCTGACGTCTGCGCTTTCTGATGGCCCCTTATAGTTTATGAATGATATTCTTGCCTTTCCCAGTCTCAGACCACAGGGAAGCCTTCTGAGCAGAGGGAATTGTACATAACAGTTCCCACTTAGAAATGATCTTTGCCACCCAAGGGACATCTAGCAATGTGTATAAATAGTGTGTGAGTGGATATATGTGTGCATGTGTGTGTGCAGATGTGTGTGTCCAGATGTACACATGTGCCATGGCATGCAGGTGATAGTTAGGGCATAACTTGCTGACTCTCACTGTCTGTCTTATGGTTCCCAGATATCAAAGACATGAAAGTAGGTATCATTTCTCTACTGCAATCATTTTAAAGATCAGAGTCAACACAACAATGTAGGCACTGTACCAGGCATTCTTGTAACGGCGAGAGCAGGCTGAACACATGGAAGTTTCCACTGTCTGTTTCTAGGCTACATGGAACAGCCTGAACTAAGCCTGTGTTGTACCTTCTCCAGCACAGGCATCTGGTAGGGGCCAGCTAGCCACTGGTGTCTGGTTAGCACTGAGTGAGTGGCAAGGGGCTATTAATTGCCCAGTATCCCCGAGCTGGACAAAGTAGAGAGCTGGAACCTGAAGCCAAGCTTCAGATTCCAAGTTTGGGGCTCTTGCCAGTCTTTAGACGGGTTGGGCTGACTCTTCACTGCTTGCAGGGTTGTATTCAAGCCAAGAGAGATGTAAAGGCACCCTGGGGTGCTTCTAGTCTGGAGATGGGACACAGAAGCATCCCTGAATTCAGCCAGCATCCAATTGTCTCTCTCTGGAAATGGTTCACTTCAGCCTTACAACCTCCATGCCAGGCAAGAGCTAGTGAGGACCAGTCACCTAACCACCCTCAAGAACAGACCCACCGTAGCTGGCCCTTGGAGGGCCCTCATGAGCATGTGGTCCTATATATCTTGGCCTATGGGGCACATAGAGTACGCTTTGGCCATGTATCTTCTAAGGAAGTTTCTCCATGTGGATGAGTTAATTTTCTATAGTTGTGCTCAGCTAATTGCTTAGCTCTCTTATCCTTTTATATTTGGCATTGCCTTTAATCTTCTACTCTGGGGAGGAAGTGCTGCCATATATACATACATATATACACATATACATACATATATACATATACACACAAATACATACACATACATATATACACATATACATGCACATACATATATACATACACATACATATATAGACATATACATACATATACATACACATACATATATGTTACAGGATGACAAAGCATAAAGTGAGAAAAGACTTGGCTAGACAGCTATCATAATGGCTGTCAAGGTTTCTAGGCAACCTCTTGGTGACTGAATGGAGACTGACTGAGACCTGCCTTCTGTACTTAGCTCTTATAGAATCCTTTCAGGCTCCTGTGGTTGCAGGAAACATGAGATACTCAGAGCTAGTAGACGGTCCCTGGTGCTCCAAGACAAGCCTGGAGGACACCTGCCGAGACTTCCAGGTTTTTCTGTCCTAGAATAAGGAAGAATTGAGTGGGGACAGAGATAGGGGTGGGCTGGACGGATGGCTCTATTGTCTAGAACACCTGGGGCTGTTCCCTGAGTTTGATTCCTGGCACCTATATCAGGTGGCTCACAACTACTTCTCGGGAAGGGGAGCATCCAATTTGATCTTCTTGATGCCACCATCACCCCCCCCACACACACACACACTCATGGCATACACTCACAAGACACACATAACTACTAAAATAAGAATAAACATTAAAATAAAATATCAAGTCCCAGCTCTTAGAGAGCAGAGGCAGGTGGATCACTCTGAGTTCAAAGTCTGTAGCAAGTTTCCAGGACAGGCAGAGCTAAAACAGCAACAACAACAATAAACCAGCAACAACAGCAAAATTTAAAACTATCAAAACTAAACTAAAAATCTGGACCAGGGACACGTGAATTGTGGCAGAAGCAGAGTCGGTTTATTAAGAGAATATTCCAGATTGTGGAAGAGAGCCAGAAGCTAAGACAGGTTAGGAACTCAAATGGTATTGGGCCAAGACAGTCTTGACCTTTTATGGGTCCTGTTCATAGCCAACCCCCCCCCCACACACACACACACAACTCCTCCTGTTCTTCCTGAGCATTCATTCTCTGTTCCCCACCTGTAGCCCGGAAATGGAGAGGTTTCTAGATATTTTATCTGCCACCATCCTTGTTAATCCCAGTGCCTCTTTCTCCCTACCCTCTTCTCCTGCCACAGGGGCAGGGAAGGCTTCCTAGGGGTGGTGACTTTCAGACTAGGCCTCTGGGACAGAGGAGAAGGCAACAGGGAAAGCTGGAGAAAAAGCTTGGCCCTGTGGGGAATCTCTCTGTATAAATCTCCATCCCCCTCTCCCCTGCCATGCCTGTGATGTTTTATGGTTGCTTAGCCGCCCTCTGGAACCGATCCCTCCACCCCCTGCCAGGCTGCTAATCAGAGCTGTGACCCCCTGGCCTTGGAGTGCACAAAGGCCAGGTGTTTAACAGTCTTCCAGGCAAGATGCCAAGCTCTGCAGCCGAGTGCAAGCGGGGAGAATACAGGGGAAATCGCAGTGACATCCGTCAGCCGTAGTTCCAATATTACTGTGTGTAATGGCTCTCTCCTCCGAGTGCATATTCAGTACCATGTTTGGGAAAATGAGGTTTTAATGTACCATCGGCATAGCTGAGAAGCCATCGATGTCTCCGCAGAGTGTCAGGATCGCATAAAACTTGAGATTTATGGGAGTCGTTTCCCACCCTGCTCCGTCTGGATAATAAAAAGTCTGGCTCGTGGGCTCTTCCTCTCAGCTGTGGCTTTGACCATTTAGAACTTCGAGGAGCCTTTTATAAAAGACAGCTAGACAGGCAAAACTCATCTAAATATTAAAGCTCCGGGAGGGAGCACGGTGCTCCCGGAAGACTCTTGATACATGTTTCCAGGAGACTCTTCCTGTGGGAGACTGGGACATACCAGCAGAAGTGCTGTGGCCAGGCTGTGGTGGTGATAGCCGATCCCATGCCCTTCACTGGAAGCCCAGAGCTTTGCTGTCCCTGTTGTTCCTGGAGAGTAATCCTGGGCATGTCTTCCCATTAGTCCCTTAGCTTTGAGTGAGATGGAACTGACTGGTCTGAAACCTAGCACTTGGGAAGTGGAGGCAGAAGGGTCCAGAGTTGAAAGCCAGCCTGGGCCACATGAGACCCTGTTTATTTTATTATTTTATTTTATTAAGGCCAGTTCACTTCCCCACTGGTCACACTTATTCTTATGCTGAATGGACGTTAGCCACATGACTAAGCAGCTCAAAGGAGTTTGTAAGATGCTGTTGTCCCTAAGGTTGTAGCTCAGAGCCAAGGGTCAGGAAGAGTCCCGAAAGGCTAGAAGGGGGGACTCTAGAGCGGGGTGTCAGGGGTGGTGTCACCCAACTATGTGAGCTCAGCCAGTGTTTAACCTCTCTGGCCAGTTGCCTCATTGGATTGTGAGATCCCATGTTCTAGGTCAGAACTGGGGGTTCTGCCCGGTCCCCCAGGAAACTCTGGCATATGAATTAGACCACAGCACTTCTGGGATCTGTACCCCCACGGGAAGTGTGAGTTGGTCTTAAAGAGAGGCTGGTAAGCTCATGTAGATTCCCTAAGCAAGAGATTCCCCTAGGTATTGGGAATCTAGAGTTAGCTGCAGTTTCATTATATCCACAGATTAAGATAGAGGAGACTTTACGCCGTCATTCTGAGTTGTACCAGTCAGGCACACAACATGAGTGTCCATCTCTTTAAATGCTTCTGTCTTTCCTTGTTTGCACTCGTGTACTTAGCTGAACATCTTCTGACTGTGAAGTCTGTACAAGCATCCGCTGTGTCTCTATGGTGAGAATTCTTCAGATCTAGCTTCTAAGTTTTCTGCCTGTCACTAGGACATCAGTCTGGTGGGAAAAGCAAGACCAGGATGTCTGACCCGGGCTTTCCCCGTCCCCATAAGGATGCCATATAAGTGTCAGGAGTCTGAGTCTTCAAATCGTCTGTGTCATGTTTATTTTTGCATGGCAGTCTCAGGCTCCAGCTTCATAAAACCTGAAGTTTGGAAGCTCCAAGCTAAGCTCTTGTTGTCTGCAGAGAAATCCAAGGTTGAAACTCCATCTTTTGAGTTTCCCCAGTAGCAGGTAATAAGTTCGATTCATAGAGAGGAAGCCAATCACAGGTGGGTTCAGCTTACCACATGACGGCCATGTGATTTGCCCTTGGCATGATACTGATTGGCATATTTTCAGAAACTCCTCATTTTTTCAACACACTTGTGATGTTTGTGGAGATCAATCCAGAGTGTATTCACTGAACCTTGAGATGATCTAACAGGGTTCCTTCCTTCGTATATGGAGTTCATGGATTTGTAGAGTCCCAGTATTTATTCTTTCTACTTTGTACTGTATGTATAGATACTATATATACATACAAGCACATGTGCTTTTGAATATGGGCTTGGTTGTATTCAGGATTTATAGTAAGATGAGCAGGTAGCTAAAGGGAACAGGGTTGGAGTGTATGTGTGTGTGCATGTGTGTGTATGTGTGTGTGTGTGTGTGCTTGTGTGTGTGCACACACACGCGCACATGTAGAAACCATAAGTCAACATTAGTCCTTTTGAATTGCTCTCCAACTTTAAAAAAATAAATGATTGTATTTTTATTTGTTTGTTTTGTGTGCAGGGAAGATGTAGCTTGTCTTTTGCTACTTTACAGGTTCTTCTTTCTTCTACCCTTCTCTACCCCTACCACACTTTTAACCCCCTAACACTAAATAGGAGATAAAAAGGATAGATAGGAAAGGAAAGAGATCCCTTAATACAGTCAGTGGTTGGAAAGTGGGCAACGTTGTCATTAGACTACTTCTGGCTGTTTAGGAGGCAGGAGTTCCTTGGGGCAAGTTTGATCTTCAAAATCTGGATATCTAATTTCTTCTTGTTGTTTCTTCTTTTTGTATGACTACTTAACAAACTGCAACCAACAACCTACCACCTCTCTCAGGATCCTAGTATTTATACACCCTCTTAAAAAGTCCCCAGAATTCCAAGCATCACACAATCACAGAAACTTTCTGCTGACAGAAAAGAGAAATCACACCCCTGCTAGAGCATGAGGCAAATCACAGTCAGCTGCTGTGGACAGTCTGAAGCAGCCCCACACCTGGAATTCAAATGAAAATATATTCTTACGATACTTCTGTGTTTTCTACAGAAACCAAAATTCCAAAGTCGTCACTATATACGTGTAAGTTAGAGGACAGCTTGCAGGAATATGTTCTCTTCTTCCCTGCGGTTTTGGGGATTGAACCCAGGTCTTCCTGCTTGGGGGGAAGTTCCTTCACCTGCTGAGCCTCCTTACTGGCTCTCCACCTTATTTTTGTTATTATTTTTTAATCTCACTGAACCCGGAGCTCACTGATTCAGCTAGAATGTTTTCTCCTGTCTTGGCCTCCCTCCAATATCAGAAGGCATGACCCTCAGCTCCTGGCTTTTTCTATAGATGCTGGGGATTGAGCTCAGCACCTCAGGCTTGCAAGTACTTTACCTACTGAGTTATCTCCACAGGCCTTGTTGTTGTTGTTGCTGTTGCTGTTGCTGTTGCTGTTGTTGGGGGTGGTTTATAGACAGCTTTCTCATACCTCAGCAATAGGCGTACACCAGCTTCATGTGACAAAGAGCTGACAGAGCTGGGACCCTCAGCTACAGCACTGGTTGTGGGTGGCATTGTTTTATCGTTTGCAGCCCTCATGGCCGTTAGACGCCAGCGATTTTCCTAGTGTGGTATGTCTCCGATTCCGTCCTGTCCAGAGATCTCTTCCTCACTGGCTCTTCTTCATTTAATTTTATTTTAAGAATTGGCCATCAGTTATGTTTGGATTCTATTGTTTTTCTTTCCCTTAATTTATTCATTCCCCCCTTTATGTTTATGAATCTCACCCTCCTTCTGTAGCAGTTTAAATTTTTCATTTTCAATCCTCATGTCCCTTCGTTCATTTACTTTTATTGTTTATTGTTTAATAATAAAGGTTATGGCAGTACATATTTTTTCTGAATATGGTGTTGGCTGGCTGTTCCCTATAAATTTCGCAATGAAGTGTTCTTACATCTTTTTCTTCTTTCTTCCCTAGACATAGCTTTGTGGGTTTTATTAAGATGTCATGTTTTCATTGTTTTAAAAATTAAAGAAGAAAGAAAATCTATTAAAACCATGCCACTACCCACAAATAATTTATCAACCTGGTCGTTTGCTAAGTGCCTTTTCAGTCATTTTCAGGTTTTAGATTCACAGGGAACTAACAAAAGGCACCTCTTCTGGTACTTTCTAGTCCATTTTATCGGAGTTGTCCTGTGACCCACGAGTTATTTGTGGCCTGTATGACAGACAAGCTTCCATGTGTATGATTTCGGATTGTGGATGTCATAGTTACTATACTACTGCTGTGATGAGACACCATGACCACGACAACTCTTATAAAAAAAGCATCTAATGGGGGGCTGGCTTTCAGTTTCAGGGGGTTTGCTCCCAATCATCATGGCCGGAAGCCGACAGGCATGGCATTGGAGTAGTAGCTGAGAGTGTTATATCATAATCCAGAGGCGTGGGGGGGGGGAAGAAGATAAAGAAAGAGAGAAAGGGAGGGAGGGAGGGGGGAGAGGGAGAGAGGGAGGGAGGAAGGGAGGGAGGGAGGAAGGAAGAGAGGGAGGAAGGAAGAGAGGGAGGGAGAGGGGGAGAGGGAGAGAGGGAGGGAGGAAGGAAGAGAAGGAGAGAGGGAGGGAGGGAGGGAGGAAGGAAGAGAGGGAGAGAGGGAAGGAGAAAGGAAAAGAGGGAGAGAAGGAGGGAGGGAAGGAGAAAGGAAGAGAGGGAGGGAGGGAAAGAGAGAGAGACTGGGGTATGGGCTTTTGAAACTTCAAGACTCACTTCTAGTGACACACCTCCTCCAACAAGGCCACACCTAAACTCTCTCAAACAGCTTCACTCCCTGGTGACTCAGTGTTCGAATATATGTACCAATAGGGGAATAGGGGCCATTCTCATCCAAACCACCACATTGTCCTCTTTTTAGTAGGATGTGTAGTATTTCACTGTTTGACATTCCCTCATGAACTTGACTTCAACAAATCTTTGTGCATATGTGGTGTGTGTGTGTGTGTGTGTGTGTGTGTGTGTGTGTGTGTGTGTAGGTAAACATGCACATGCCACAGTATGCACACACAGGTCAGAAAACAACCTCAGGTGTTCATCCCTGCCTTTCATCTTGATGCTTGCCACTTCGGACCCCAGGCCAGTTGACCCTCAAGCTTCTGGGAATAATTTCTTCTCTGCCTTCTACCTTGTCATAAAAGCCCCGAAGTTACAGATGTGGGTCAACACATCTGCTTTACATAAGTTCTGGGGATTCAAACTCTGGTCCTCATGCTTGCTCAGTAGACACTCGACCTGCTGGGCTGTTTCTGGCCTGTGACCTTGACACTTTGATCTATTTCTAACTTGTCTCTGTATAAGCTCAAGACAGACCCCATAAAAGTCATGAAAGCAGCTTTTGTGGCTGAAGCCCTGGAAGAAGAGGGGAGGAGTCTGGTCAAGAGAAGTCTCTTCCAGCAGAAGTCAAGCTGTATCTTGACCTACACACATGGAGATCTGAAGTGGGGTGACACCATGGAATCTGCCCCATCTTATACATGGGGTAAACTGTTTCTACTCCATGCCAGCCTGGCCATAGGCTGGGGGTGAGTAACACCTTGAAATCAGCCACATGTATTGGCTGAGAGGTGTTCTCTAGCGAAGAGGTAGTCTGAGCTTAACTAGCCAGCACTCCTAGCAGTACCTGCAGGTGGAATGCTGGCCTCTGCTGCTGCTTCAGCTGCTGCTGCTGCTGCTGCTGCTGCTGCTGCTCTGAGTTTCTGCTGCCTCAGCAATTCCTCACAGGAGCAGTCTGTATCCCTGGAAATCTTTGGCAATGATACAGATTTTAAAAAGCAATTCTATTTACTCTCTCTGTCTCTGTCTCTTTCTGTGTGCACACACACACACACGTGTGTGTGTGTGTGTGTGTGTACATTCCACAGCACATATGTGGAGGTCAGAGGACAACTTACATTAGTCATTTCTCTCCTTCCATCATATGGAAGTCAGGGCTGAACCGAAGACTGCCAGGCTTGGTGGTAGGTGCCTTTTCCCCCCGGAGCCATCTCACCGGCCCTGCAGACAGTTTGAATCAGCACAGAGCCTCATACTGACTATGCAGCGTTCCACCACAAGTCCTAAGCTACATTCTACCTTTTATTTGAGACAGAATCTGGTCAAGTTTCCCAGGCTAGTCTTGAACTTGCAAAACTCCTACACCATCTTCCTGAGCCCCTGGGGTTATAGATCTGCACTCCCAGGCCTGACTTGGAGCTCTGGCTTGACTGTTGTAACTGGGGTTGGCAGAGGCCATGGTGACACTAGCTCTCTTCCCCACACTAAGCAAGTGCTCTGCCATCGGTCTCTATGGCCAGCTTGGCTTATCATTTCCGGTCGTGTGGAAACGGGTGGGGAGCCTTAGAGCTTCAAAACTCCTTGCAATAATCTGGCTTTCATCTGCTCAAATTCTGAATCTCATCTCCCTTGGTTTCCACTCAGGAAACTCTCCTGCTGTTGCCTTTGTTTCAGTTTTTCACGGCTCCATGTTTCTATGCTTTGCAATGAGTTCTTACCCTTCCTCCCCCTTGCCCAGGCCTCAGCCTTTGACACCATTAACTACTTTCTCAGCATTGCCCAAACATTCACTTCATTAGCTCCCAGGACATGCTCGATGGTTTGGCTCTCCACTCGTCATGGTCCGTGGGATCCACTATAAGTGCAGGAAACCCCAGGCTCAGACCAAGGCTTCCTCCTCTCGGATCTACACTTGAGTACATCATGATCCCAGCTGGGGTTCCGGTCCTGAATGTCCTGTGTGTGCTGATAGCTTTGGTGTTTTAGTCCCACATATCTCTCCAAGTCTCTAAATCTCCATGGCCAAAGGCCTGGCAGTTCCTCTGCCCCTGCTCATCCACTCCCCTTGCCCACCACCCCCAGCCACACACCTCCCTTCCCATACCAACCTGTGCCTGCCTACAGGCTCTTGGCTCATCTGTTGCCTTATTCCCAGCACTCTTGCACGCTGTCTGCATGCCTGCTCACACACCTCTCTCACTCTTAGAAGGAAGCCAGATGTCCTTATCTCCATGAGGCCTTGTCTGGCCACCCTTTCCAAAACCACCTCCCACCCCCATCTCATGCTTCTTACTCATTTTCCTGTCTGATCTTCTATGGCATTTAGCACTATTTGAAAGATGACGCACTTAGAGATGGGTTTTGTGTGGCTTTTGGTCTTCTCATGGGAATACAGCAACCTTGAGAGCAGATTTCTCGCAATGACTGCCACAGTGCCCAGTACAGGGGACATATCCCATAACAGTTTGCAACAAGTCCGAATGGGTAGCAGGCTAGAAGGCATTATCTCTTGTAGTCATTGCCAAGTAACTAGTTAGCGAGGTTGGTGGGAATGACCAGGAAAGCTAAAGTGTCTAGGGATGTCTTGCTGTTCACCACACTATGATTCCTACACAGTCATCTGAGATTCTCCCACTCCACAGGAAAGGTGACTGAGGGTTTGGGAAGCCACCTGAGGTGGCATCCAAGGTGTCCATGGTGTGGGAGGCCCTAAAGCATGTGATGGGAGCAGGACCATGGGGATAAAGGAGGGAGAACTCAGGTTCTGAAGGACTGCAGGTAACTTGTTGACTGGACTAGCATCATGTAACCTAGCAACATCTGGCCACTGACCATGGATGTTGGGAACAAGTGATGTGATTCATCCACCTTCTGAGCCTTGTCCCACAGGCCAGACCATCCTTTGCTACTTAATGTGTGGCCAATTAGGCAGCAGGAACCACCCCAGAACACCAAGTCCTGCCTGTGTCTGGGATCCACTGTATGTCTTCTGGACAGCCTTTACCTTCCAGGGGCCTGGGCCTCCCTCCGCCCTCTTTGCGGGTGAAGCCACTGAGCCCCATCCCCGTAGCCCTGAAAGCCCCAGAGAGGCTTTCAAGACTCACTCCCTCCTGCCTTCCCACTCCCAGCACTTCAGGCTCAGCTTAGCCAGGCAGAACACTCCTCTTTCCTCGAGAGTTCATAAAAACACGCAAACATAGGCGAGGATACAAAATATTGAGCGGCAAGGCAGTAAAACACAGCACTGTTTGTTGTGTTGATTGAATATTCATGAGCTGACTGTTTAAATTACAGTTCACAACTGTTGCCGGGCCTGATGAATAATTTAAACAAGGGTGGCCAAAGAGATTTCAACACTGCATTAGCAGACTGCTCAGGATCAGCCACAGAGAATTTATAATTAGCTCAGAATACCCGGTAATAAATTCTTCGGAAAGATGGTTTTAATTAGCGCATGTGCTAATTTAGAATGTAGACTGTTTGGTGTGAAGGTGGATGGGACCAATTACTCTGGCCTTTTCCCTGGGCTTTCCTGTCACGTTAGGGTCTCATCTCTGCAGGGAGTAGGGCAGAGCCCACCCTGAGCCCACCACCAAGCTCTGAAGACCCACTCCTTGATTCCCTCCTGTGCCACTGTCCCACATTCTAGCTCAGACAGGGACCAGCAAATGCAGCTGCCTTTAAACTGACCTCCTGCCTCAGTATCTCCCGCTCCCATTCCTGCTCACGGGTTAGCCAATGGAGCCTTCCTAAGTACAGATCTGGTTCCATCTCTGCCCTTAATTGAGGGAGCCCAGAGACATGAAGTCAGAGGATATGGCTGGCTGATGTGGGGCGATGACCAGGTGCATGGGGTGAGTTGGGTACCACTGACAGAAGGAGCCACGTAGGTAATGATGAGGAGGCACGTGTTCACTGGGGGACCACCAGGGAGAAGCTAATCAAGGATGGAATCCAGCTGTGATACCCCCCATTCATAGCTAAGCATGCCTTCATCCACTCAAATGAAGGTGTGGTGACGTTTGTGACAAGGTCCACGAAAGGTATGGCAGTGTGCATGAGGGCGATCACGGAGCCCAGGCTTAGGCAGTAGAGTCAGGGCCTCCCAGGAGGCAAGGACGCCTTAAAAACTAAGGAGGAAGCTGGAGAGATGGCTCAGCAGTTAAGAGTACTGGCTGCTCTTCCAGAGGACTTGAGTTCAATCCCCAGGATTCATGTGGTGACTCACAACCATCTATAACTCTAGTCTTTGGAGATCCAGTGCCCTGTTCTCCGCCCCCTTCTGGCCTCTGTGAGCATTGCATGCATATGGTACACAGACATACATGTAGACAAAACACCCATTCGTGCAAAATAATAAAATAACTCTAAAAGATTTTTTTTCCAGGTTTTTTTTTAAGACAGGGTTTCTCTGGGTAGCCTTGGCTGACCTATAAGTTGTTCTATAGACCAGGCTGGCCTTAAACTCAGAGATCTGCCTGCCTCTGCCTCCTGAGTGCTGGGATTAAAGGTGTACAAGTTGCACAGATTCTCAGGTTTAGAAACATGTAAAAATCTAGTGTCGTCAGGTCAGTTTTGATTATCAGCACGCACTACCTATGTCGAAGACAGCTGGTTCTTCTTCCTTAGAACATCCCTGTCCATCACATCTGCCCCTAGAGCCTCTTGACCCCACCTTTCACCTACTAAGCTGAGCACAGGAAGCCCCTGGGCTCTTCTTTGCTCACATACCTCCCAGGAGTCCCTGTTTCTTAGAGCCTTTTGACTCTGCCAACTTTATTTCTGCTCTGACCCCAGAGAGCAAGAGAGAACTCACAGTTCCTAGGCCTCTTGAAATGTCTCTGAACATCAGTCAACACACACACACACACACACACACACACACACACACACACAACACACATACATCTTTTGTGATCACAGAAGTTCTGATGTGGCTAGTCACTGAGTGTTCAGCTGTTCCCTCCCATTTTTCAAAGATAAGTCACAATGATTAATCACAGCAAGACAGGTGACTATGCTGGCTTCCTGTGGTGTGAAGGGAAGACCCACACCTTGGGGACGTTGTAACCACAGATGAGGAGACACGGTCAGAGCAGCCAACCCACACCAGCCCCTTCTGTTCTCAGTAGTGAGAAGAGCTGATGTAAGACTCAGAGACTCACCAGGTGTAAGTCTGGTCCTGCCTCATACAGACTACATACAGGGAACAGCAGACTTCATATGCCTGAGTGAGGTGCCCTTGCCACAGCAGCATTGAGTCTGGGGTCATTAAAAGGGCTGCCCGAGAATGTAGATGAAAACCCAGCTCAGAGAGTCAAGGTCACAGGGCCACCTCCTCACTTCCCTATTGCAGCTTAACTGAAAGTAGGTCAGACTTTGACGCCGTCCAGATGCCCAGACCAGCCTCATGCACCGTGCTGGCTGTGGTCACATCCTTATTCCCATTTGCTTTGGCTTCTGCTTTCCCATGGCAGTCAAGCTGCCCTGGTTAGAAACCCTGGTAGCCTCTGGTTTGTCAAATCCATTGCTATGTGCTATGTGCCTGACATACAGGCTGGCTGCTCCGTCCTTCCAGAAACTTCCTTCTCTGCTCCTCTGTATGACATACTTCTGGTGTCCTTTGTGCCACCCCACTCATGCCCCCTTTGGAAGTCTCCCCTCTGTGTCTCTGCCACCTGGCTCTCAGACCCTCCTCTTCTGGCTGAGTCTGGGTCAGCTCAGCTCACCACTGTTGCCTTCTCTTAGCAGCCAAACTGGTCTACCAGACACCAGTCTACCTGCAGTCTACCTGCAGTCTACTGGTCTACCTGCAGTTCCCCAGGACTCGGGCGTGACATTCAGGGCTCACCAGTCCTGCCTTGCTTGGCCCTCTAGTTCTTCCTTACCCCAACCCAGCTCCCCCTGCCCCCACGGCCCACTGCTCAGTGAAGTACCCTGCCGATCTCCTAGTCTGGCTTGGACACTCTGCCTTACAGCCTTTCGGTGTGTGTGGAGTTCACGCCACGAGGCAAGCGTTAACCGTGCTTGTTGCTCCAACTCCCCGACGGCTCCACACGGTGCCCGGTGCGGATGGAATGATACACGCAGACAAGATGATGACTGTCCTGTATGCAGCAGTGGGAGTGGGGCAAGCACTCAGGGGTGACAGATATGAGAAGACAGAAAACCAGGACCGTCCTCAGGCACATACCTCTAGAGGACATGCTTGGTTCTCACTGACTTTCACACCCTGCTAGGTGCTGGCTGAGTAGTCAGGGATCAAAGCAAAGGCCTTTACCAGGTGTAGTTTACAGGAGGGCAACAGAAAGAGAGCTAATAAACACTCCACACACTGCTGGAAGGTGCTGTGGAGAGAAGGCAACAGCAGCCTAAGGGGCTGGGAGTTTCTGTCCACTCTCCAGTGTGCATTGGGGCCATAGGTTGTAGAGCAATGTTGCTTGGCCAGGAAAAAACCTCCTGGGGAACTTGAGGCTTGAACCGGGTCTCTCAGTTGTGAGGAAGTTAGCAGGCTGAGCACGCCTCTCCCTAAGGAAGAACACTGCAGACTGAGGCTTAACAGGCTGTCCTACCCAGTGTGAGTGACTTTGGAAGTGGCTGGTCTGTATTCTAAGCTCTCCTGTTTCTTTAGCTTTCTGTAGTCTAGTTACAAAACTGTCAGCGGATTCCCCAGGGGCACAAAAAAAAATTACGCTCATTTCTACACCGACCCAGAAGAAAGAGCCCACTTGAATATTTAGGAAACAGTAATGAAGGGGTGAGGGTGAAGCAGGGGTGGGGGTGAATGGGAGGAGAGCAGGAAGGAAGGAAGGTATCAGCTTTGGGGTTTAAGGTTGTGGTGGAGACTGGAGCTTAGTGGGAAGACTTTGAATCTTGGTTGTGATCAAGTAGAGAAGTAGCGCAGGCTCTGTAAGGAGACCTGCAACCCAGAGGTGGAAGGCAGGGATCAGGCAGCCCCCCCCCAACCTCAGCGGAAACCTCCCATCCCTAGTGGAGCCCGCCAAGCAGCTCAGCTGCCTGTTTGCAAACCTTTCTTCAAAGACAAAAACAGCCCTGAAGGGGACAAATGGCTTTCGATTCACAACCTCCCTGCTGGGCCTTCATATTCATAACAAGATGATCAGTCTAACGGGGAATGGGCTGTTGCTTTAAAGGATAAATTAGTGAGACTCTTAACTCAATAATTAAAACTATGATGGCGCTTGGCCTGCAGGGATAATGTACTATTATTATAGTCGTTTGTTTCAATTAAATGCTTGCTGGTTTTACAATAGCAGCTGGGCACCTGTGCACTGGCGTAATAACTCTGAACAAGACATCTACATTTCAGGAGGAATTTGTCAGCCTGCAAAGGATCTCCCGCCAAGCATGAAAGTTTATTAGAAATACTTGCCAACGAGGCTTGCCAGCAAGGGGCAGGCACTGGGGGGAAGCTTGCTATTGGTTCTCTCTTTTTTTTTTTTCTGGCGAAAGGGGTGTGTGTGTGT
The DNA here is from genome assembly GCF_963924665.1 of Micromys minutus. NCBI lineage: Eukaryota > Metazoa > Chordata > Mammalia > Rodentia > Muridae > Micromys > Micromys minutus. Next base: position 45,454,580 of record NC_137980.1, on the reverse strand, counting down.
GTGTGTGTGTGTGTGTGTGTGTGTGTGTGTGTGAATTTTCAAACATTTGGCTTCTTAAAGCCTATAGGTATTTCAGAGAGCAGAATGCACGTGGGAAAGGTGCTGTGGGTGACTTAGGACTTTAATTGTGATATCCCATAGCAGCAATTCCAAGGATGACAGACCAAAAGGCTGACCCACCCCAATATATCAGCATCATCAAAGCAAGCTGAGCATCTGTGAGTGTGTGATTACACTGAGTGATTACACAGTACAAGTGTCCTCGTAGAGGACACCTGGGGTGACAGGGGGCTGTGGGCAGTCAGACCCTCCTGGAAACAGACTCATCAAGGAGACAAGACCTTAAACCCCACTTGGCTTTATACAAGCACCCATGGGAAAAGATGTAGCCATGGGACAGGGCAGCCATCAGTAAAGGCAGTTTCTAGAGATGGGTATGAGTGAGTTGTTAGAAGCCACCGTGCCCAGCAACAGGGAAACAGAGCACTAAGGTTCTGAAGCAGCCTTATCCACACGCCAGAGCCTTCCCTACCCCCACCCACACTCTGAGAGAGGCGGAGCTACACCCCAGCAATGGCCAGGGTGAGGTACAGCTCAGGGAGTTTGTAGCAGGTGTTTGCTCTGATATGAGGAGGAGAGACTGAGGATTACAGCTAAAGGCACAGGCCCGGGGGCTACCCAGACCTTGATGTGACTCTTGGCACTAAGTGACCTTGGACAGCGACTGCCCGTTCTATGCCTGCATTGCCACATCTGTCACGTACAAGATACAGCAGACTCGCCTTCTGGGACAGGGTAAGGATTCAGTGTGATGAGCAGGCAGGCTGCTGGCTGTCAAGTAGGGACGGCCAAGTGGATGGTGCTGTTGTTTTTATCAATGGAATTCAATTAATAAGGAGGTTGGCACTATCTAGCCATGAGCCCCAGGTCTTCTTACTGCACAGTCGTTTGCCTGTTGCCTGTAGCTGCCTTTCTGCTCCCACAGCCCAGTTAGGCAGTTACAACAGATCCCACCTTTCCCCCGAAACCCAGTATCTGACCACTGCCAGGAACTCGCCAGCTCCTGGTAAAAACCAATGTGATGACTGTGTGTGAAGCATCAGCCCTGGGCCGGACTTCGTACCATTATACATACTATGAGAGAAGTCTCCCTCCTGGCTATTCTCGCCTATTCACAGAGCCTCGTTCAAACTCACAACAGGAAAAAGTTCATGGGAAAGGAAGAGGGAAACTACTGGGTGATACTGAATTCGCACCCTGTCCCGGGAGGCGCATCTGCTGTATCTTGTACGTGACAGACATGGCAATGCAGGCACAGAACGGACAGTCCTGTCTAAGGTCCCTTAGTGCTAAGAGTCACATCAAGGTCTCCGTAGCCCCCAGGCCTGTGTCTTCTGAATGATCTTAAAAGAAGGGAAACTTCTTCATTTGGATCTCACACAGCTCCCTGCCCCTAAGGTCAGGCTCGGTGTCACCCTGTTTCCCTGTGGCCACAGTCAGGATCCCAGGAGCAGACGGGTGGAGTTCTGACTTGCCTCTTTCCTAGTGGTGGCCTTCTGAGACGGTCACCTGAGTCCACCAGTCACAGGCTTCACCACCCAAGTTTCAGTGGCTTCAGAGTAAGTAGGGAGAAAACTGTGTGTCCATCAGAGAGTTACTCACAAGCTCCCAACATAGCCCTCTGTGCATAGTTCCTGCACACAGATGGTGCACATGTGCCCACACATGTGCAACAGGACCACAAACGATGCTGGCATAATGGTCAGCATGGCACCGAATGTGACAGAGGTGCTAATGTTTGTTGCTACCGGAGACCGTCAAGGGGATTAGAAAAGAAAGTGCTGGCCAGTGGCTTCTAACCCCATTTTTTTTTCTGATGTGGCTCAGAATTTAAGGGACTTTAGAACCTACTTGCACCCAGGAAAGGGCTTACGTGACAGAATTTAACAGAAAGGAGGGTCTGTAGCTTATGTGGAGAGGAAAAAAAGACAGCTCAGTCCTTTGGTCCCCTCTGAGGGGAGGCAGGAGGGGATTCAGTTCTGTTGATTGGCAGAAGCTGAGAAGAGGTGTGATTTCTCACTGTCCCTAGTGGGGGTACTCCGGCACCTAGAATCCTCTATGGAGACGGCAGCTGGGCATGTGTGAAAAGCTCCTGGCACTCCACAACCCTGAGAATTTATTAAGTCTAATTACGTCTGTGAGCCTGCCACCTCCCTCCTGCTCCTCTGCCTGGGCCTGCAGGAGAGGGTGCAGGTGCGGCTACGGGCTGGCCATATGTTTGCATGTGGGAGCAGAAGGGGATCTCATGCCGTGGCCAGCATCTCCTCAGCAAGGTAGTGCCAGCCAGGCCCTCACCCTGATTAGAGGTCTCCCCATGGTAAGCCACCGAGGTCCCAGAGCGGGACAGCAGAGAGGGGCTAGGGAATGCTTTGGGTAATGAGTGGAGTTCAGGGAAGGTCCATGACAGAGAGAAGCCCTCATGACCCCGGAGAGGTCATCAGTCAAGCCACAGCGGGGTCTGCCACTGGGCAGGCAGGGGATTGCTGGGCACTGCCTATTGGGCCAGCAGAACTTCTCTAAATAAGGAGACAGGTGCCAGTGTCCTCAACAGCGAGAGACAAGGACATTGGCATGAGATGGGCTCAGGCCTGACCGCTGCAAAGTCTCTGGCACCACAGAGTCTCAAGTGGCCGCCGGCCTCTAATTGGGGGCATCCTTTTTACTTTGGGGAGTTAGGACTGAGTTCATGAAATACCCTAAGAAAGTCTAGGATGCTTGGTGGGCATGCTCACATCTTATTGGTTTGTAGCTACATATTGTCCGTGTAGAAAGTCCGGTGCCCCTGACCGACTGTGAGGCTTTCAGGCCTATCTTCCCTAATGCTGAGCACTGAAACCATGCCAACTCAGAAGCCCCAAAAGGCCTGCCAGCATTTGCAAAGGAAGCCATGGGCAAAGCAGGAGTGAGCTCTGTGGCGAGATGAACATTTTCCCAGACGTGCTGTTTGCTGCGCTCTGCAAACAACCTTTTTAGGAATGCTAGGGATAGCCCTGAACGACTACAGAAATCTCTAGGTGTAAACGGAATGTGTTATGACACATAACTGGTGGTGGGCAGGGCGTATGTGGTAGGCCGGGGCACCTGGTGGGCCCATGCCAAGGTGCTCACCAAGAAATCACACTGTGGGACAGACCTGAGGTTTGTTTAGGGGAAGAGAGGGGAATGAGGACCTGGAGAAGGGTAGAGGCAGGAGCAGAGCCACGAGGGCAGAGAGAAAGTGAGACAAGCCAGGAATACATGGGAAAACACACACACATACACACACACACACACACACACAGAGAGAGAGAGAGAGAGAGAGAGAGAGAGAGAGAGAGAGAATGTCTTCAGAAGATCCAGTAGGGAAAATGGGAGTCGGGGGAGCCTTCCACGTGACAGGGATTTCTGAATCAGGAGAGAGTGTGCTCAGGTGAGTAACACTTGCATGTTAAGACCAGATTAGCTTCAGACTCGGAGTGTTTTTCCAAACTCCAAACTCAGCACAAGGGCAAGGCTGAGATCTTTGTTTTGACGCAGGGTCTCACTATGTAGACCTGGCTGGCTTGGAACTCTCTAGAAGACCAGCCTGGCTCTGAGATCAGCCTGCTTCTGCTTCCCCGGTGCTAAGGTTAAAGGCATGTGCCACCGTGTCCGGTGCAATAAACAGTTTTAAAACAAGAGTAAAGGGTAGAGGGACCTGGATTGTGCATCTTGGGTGACTTGTGGGAAGGAGAAGAGTGTGTGAGATTTGAAACTCACCGTGGAAAAAAATGGCCAAGAGTGCTTGGTGTATCCAGGGCCAGGCAAGGGATATTTGGGAAGGAGATGGATGCTGTTCCCATGTGGCTCGTGTAGCTACGGAAAAGATGATGCCATGTGCTGTTTTGGTGAAATTAGGGCAAGATTTAGGGAGAAAGGAGGCTTCCCTTTCTATGGTCTTGTGTGCTTCGGGGAAGGGGGTGCCAGTCAGATGGCTGCACACAGCGTCTGGAGCTGGCCTGGAGATCGGGGGCTCAGTCTTCAGCATCATCTCATGTGAAATCGTTCATGATCCAATAGAGCCATGGAGATATGCCAGCCACTTCTGCATCCCAGATTACCTGGAACCCATCCCCCAGGGTATTCTGTGTTGACAAGCCTCTGTGATCACCCTCTGCACCAGCCCTGCTTTTGACAGAATAAAAGCTGCCAGAGCCAGTTCAGCCCCCTCTCATCTCTCTCAGAAATCAGCTCCAGTCTGTTGCCTTTCTTTTTTCTTCTCCCACGCTCAGCACGGCCGAGCAACGCTACAGGCTTTACCTGTGGGTTTAAAGGTATGGGGCTGCCCGTGTCCTTCGGAACCTTCTCTGCTCTTTGCTTACCCTCGCTCGTTCACCCACACCGGGAGCGAGGCTCCCATCATCCATTCTGACTTTGAGAAGCATTCCTTTGCCTCAATAAGCCATTTCTGCTTCCCTCCGCAGGTAAGCCTTTAAAATAATTCCAGTTGTTCTGGCGTTTAAGATTCTGTTGCGCCTTTATTGTACAAATTTCTAAAGGTAACACAGCGACTCTCATACAAGTAGAACACGCAGACATATTAAAAGCACACTTAGCTGGTTGTTAATGAGGAAGCCGGGAAGCTATTACACTCAGTTCGGAGGAGAATCTGAAAAGTAGGCACAGGGTTAAGCAATCAGGGGTGCTGGAATAAATTGACTAACAACTTGAAAACTGGCTGATACCATAGAGCAATTGAATTTGATGGTCAGAATGAACTTTTCTATCATGTAGGATCAATTATTTCACTACCAGAAAATTGTATTTGTGTTTTGATGGATAAGGATCAGTTGTTTCCCACCTGACACTCATCCACTGTTGATATTACAGTTTGGATCTTAAAAAAAAAAAAAGAATCATTCAAAGTCCCCTTAACAGAAAAATGGAGAGCAAAATGTGGTATATATACAATGAAATATTCCTCACGCTTAAAAGGGAAATTCTGACTTACACTACAATGTGTATAAATCTTGAGGTCATTGTGCTAAGTGCAATAAGACGGTCACTAAGGGAGACTTTACGATTCCCTTTATCCTGGGTACTTACGGTAAAATCAATAAGGGACGGGGAAATGGCTCTGTTGGTAAGTTTTTGCTGCACAAGCCTGAGGACCTGAGTACAAATCCCCAGCCGTAAGCGGGTGTGTCCGTGAGTAGCAGAGACAGGCTCATCGCTGAGGCCTGCTGCCAGTCTGCCTAGCTCCAGATGCAGTGAGAAACACAATCTCAAGAAAATGTGTGGAGAGCAATAGAGAGGATGCCCAACGCCCTCCTCTGGCCTTGAGGCACAGGCATCTCCATATGCGTGTGTACATACATCCTGCACACCCATAGACCACATACAAAGAAAGGTTTCCAGAGACCTGGGCCAGACAGGAACAGGAAGCTACTATTTAATATCGGTAGAGAGAGTTAAAGATACTTCTGTAGATGGATGTAGTGATTGGAGGCATGGTGTGTATGTAGCACTGAGATGTGTGCATAAACACGGTTGCTCCCATGCAGGGAGTTGGCTCAGATGATAAAGACACCTGTAGAGAAATCCTAGCAACCCAGCTTGACCGCCAGGACCCAGACAAAGGCGGAAAAAGAGAACTGACCTCACAAAGCTAACCTTTGATCTCCACTTGCCCACTATAGTCTGCAGATGCCCGTCCACACATCCCACATAAACACAACAATAAGAAAACTGCCACAAGAAACATCGCTTACTTTACCACAATATGATCTTTAAGGATTTCTAAAAGAACCAGTTGGGATAACCCCTTTTCTGCCACAGTTTACAAAGTTGCAGAATTAGAATAGCCTGGTCAAATTCAGAGGGGACATTCAGATTGAATCAGCTCGCCTCAGAGGTCCAGAGGGCAGTGCACAGCAGAACATCAAAGGGACATTTGTTAGTCTTTGTCAGAGTCTTTCACACCTTTTCCTGCAGTGTACGAGTCCTCCTGTGTGGGAGGGTGGGGGTTGCTAGGTTCCGGGAGGTGTGCATTGTGACGTGCTGGGAATTGTGTGCTCATTTACTAAGGACTGAAGGCTGTGGCTTTGTTTTAGGTTTGAGATTGTTTCTGAGAGAGTTTCTAGCCCAGGCTTCACTGAACTCCATCTATGGCTGAGGCTGACTGTGAGCTTCTGATCCACCTGCCACAGCCTCCTGAGTGCTGAGGAAATCAGACAAGCACACGAAATCCAGCTTATGAGGTACTGGGGATCGAGCCACACCCCACCCTTCCTAAGAGCCGAACTCTGCTGCTGCCCACCAGTTCACAGCCAAGTGACTAATGGACGGTGTTCCGCCTCACCAGTGGTCAGACTTCGAATGTGTCCCACATAGGACCTTTACAAAGTAGTAACAATGATGATGATGATGATGATCATAATAATAATAATAATAATAATAATAATAATTTAAGTACCTTTAATCTCTCAAATATCAGCAAGATAATAACTTACAAAGTCAGGAATATGGGACTGAAGGATTCCGCCACAGGTAGCCGAGAAGAAAACTATAGCATGTCCTAACAAGCTACAGTCTATGCTGAAGGAAACCATGCCAATTTCTCGTTTAAAACTTAAAAGCTAGAAATGGTGGTGCACACCTCTAATTCAAGAGGCTGAGGAGGGAGGATAGAGAGGTTAAAGTCACCTGGGCTGTATAGCAAGACCCTGCCTAAAAGAAAAACACAAACAAAAATCTACATAGAAGAAATGGCATGCACATATTGTAGGTAGAAAGGGGGAGGTGCTTAGAAACTTAAAACCTGTCACACTTTAAGGAAGTTGGCTCGCTAAGCCTACACTTCGGGTTCATGATGAATGTGCTAACAAGGATTCCAATATATTGAGATCAACGAAGATACCAATCAATTGAGAATGGGGTTGTGGACCAGCATTCGCCCATATGCTGTTTGCGTGGTGAGCATCTGAAACCATGCAGGATGAGAACAAAACCGTATGGAAACCATGACAACGGCCCATAGAATGGAAGGCAGAGACAGTCACCAAGGCGGAGATGCCTTCATGAATAAGGAGCAGCCTTCACAAAGAGGAGCATTCTGGGATGTCTAAGCACTGAACGAGTTCATGAGACATACCTGAAGAAAATCCGTTCACGCCAAATCCTCTGGAGAACTGGTAGAGACGAGGGGCTTTACCTCAGTTTTCTGTCTCATGGCTGATGTCAGAACAGTACATTCGATTGACAGGGAGGATTTTTATATAGCACAGTAAATATTATTTCAATTAGGTTTTTTTTTTTTCAGTGCTAAGAATCGAACCCAGGGCCTCACGCATCCAGGTTGAGCACTCTGCCCTGAGCTACACGCTCAACTCCAAGCTCACATTATTTTACTTTCACATGAAAATTTTTGCAAGATGTGGTTCTGTCCTAAGGGAAGCCTCGGCTTGTTCCAAAAAACCGAATTTCTAGGATTCGTGTTCCCCGACCACAATAACAATAGCACACGTGCCATTTAAACTCTCTTCTGAGCAGCCAGAGAGTAGAAGACAAAGCCTGGTCTTCGGTTTTGAGAAACATTCCCAGAGCATAGCTGAGATTTTCCTCAAGGAAAGCATCCCCTGTGGAGAGCAAAGCTGCTCACCCTCAGCACACACAAGTCTTTGTTTCGGGGGCAAGGATGGAAGGCGGCCATTGCACTCACTGTAGAGTTCACCAGCTTCTTTTGCCAGTACCTCCAGTGGCGAGACAGAAAAATGTCTTTGTAGACACCTTCAGATGTTCTCTCCTGGTGAAGTGGCTCCTGTCCGAACCTTTGACCTAGGTCTAGATGGTTTTGTACCAAATAAGGCAAACAAGCAATAAGTTGCTTAATTTGAATAAAACGCTGTATCAAAAATAACCCATGAACGAAGTAACTGTTGTGGGACAGGAGGGTCAGGGAAGCTGCTAGATTGAATTTTTAATAGAACTGCTTCTTCCGAAGCCTTTCTGTCCCCCACAGGCACTGAACATACATGGTACACAGATATACACAAAGGATATATCCATACACATAAAGTTTTTAAAGTCTCAAAATAAGAATAAGCATGGGGGCTGGAGAAATGGCTCAGCGGTTAAGACTGCTCCTCTGGAGGTCCTGAGTTCAAATCCCAGCAACCACATGGTGGCTCACAACCATCTGTAATAAGATCTGATGCCCTCTTCTGGTGTGTCTGAAGGCAGCTACAGTATACTCATATACAATAAACATAAATAAATCTTAAGAAAAAAACAATAAGCCTGGGGGGGGGGGTTGGAGAGATGGCTCGTCAGATATAAGGCACTCCCTTTCAAGGGTTGACCTCTGACCCACATAGGTAAACATATACACCTACATACCCACATATAATTTTATCTATAGAAAGATGGTTTTTAATCATGGTTTTATAGTGGAAAACAAAGATTTAATATTTTCCTACCATCTTCCTTGGCATTTAGTACATCTTTGCATTCTCTGTGTGTTTTTTTTTTTTTATAGAATGTGTTTGATATTTTGTTGGACTGATATTTGAGTTGCTCAAGTGTTTCATAAGAGGTTGTTCAGTGAATTTTGGCTTAGGGTTAGGACAGGAATCCCAACCGTATCTGAAATGGCACTAGGCATACTTCTGCCAGTCTGAGCTATAGATTGTTGCCAAGCAGAGTTTCAGCACGGATGATTATGGAATTCAAAATATGGATCAACTCTGAGAAATGTTAAAGATGTTCTGCATCCTGCGTGCCAGAGTTCAGCCGAGGTTCAGTTCTTCATGCGCACGTCAATAAACTCATGCACCACAGTAGAACACACCGTTGGCGCCTGCGTCGCAATGCGCACCAAAGACTTGTTTTCAAATAGCTTCCCTCACAGTTTCTCAGCAGTGAGTGTTTGATTTGCACGCCTACTTTATTCTGCTGTATACCCCCAGCCATGTGAACGTTTCTTGGAGGAGGAAAGGGTCACAGGTTTTAAAATCCCGGGCTAGTCAAGCTCCTGTGGGATTAGAGAGATCTGCAGTCAATGCTAGTCTGTAACCAGTTCAGCTGTGTCCTTTTTCAGCTCTCTTTTTTCTTTCTTTGTTCATTTGTGGCAGGGGCGTGCACGTGTCCGTGTGTACACACATGTTTATGTGTTTGTGGGCACTTGTGTGTGAGTGTGCTGTGTGAGTGTGAGTGTGCTGTGCGAGTGTTTGTGCAGGTCTGAATTTGATGGCTAAAGTTCTCCTCCATCGCTCTTCCACTTTCTTCCCCTTTACTCATTGAGGAAAGGTCTCTCAATAGAGCCCAGAGCTCACAGATTGGCTCATCCTGCCAGCCAGCTTGCTCTGAAGACTCCACTTCTCCCTTCAAGGCTATAATTATAGCTCCCACTGGGCATTTACATAAACTCTTCACCCCTAGGCTTAGCCAACTAAGCCATCTCCCTAGACTTGGCCCTGCTCTTGTTGTGTTTGTTTGTTTGTTTTGTTTTGTTTTAAGATGGAGTCTCTCCCTGACCCTAAACTTTGCATTTCTAGCCAAGACCCCAGGATTTAACTCTCTCCATTTCCTCCTTCCCTAAAACCCTCCCTCAACCTCCTGTCCCCCAACCCCCATGCCAGGATGCAAAGTGAGGGTGAGAACCTAGGTGCCCCTTTTACATGCATGCTAGGGATCTGAACAGTGGCCCTACTAGGTGCTCCTTTTATATGCATGCTAGGGATCCGAACAGTGGTCCTACTAGGTGCCCCTTTTACATGCATGCTAGAGATCCGAATAGTGGTCCTAATGCTCACACAACATGAACTCTACCCAGTGAGCCATTTCCCCATATTAATCATAAAACAAGGGGAGTAAATGAATTTTGAAATATAATTCAAAATTGAGGGAGAATCAGCAATGATCTTTACAAGCCAGGAGGAGGAGTTAACAAAGATAAAATTAGATATTAAATTGTAGAGAACAGAGGAGAAAGGATCAATCTGAGATCTCGTTTGTCTGTTTGTGGCAGAATCTCACTACATTGCTCACGCTATTCTGGGATTGCAAGCATGGGCTGCCATGCCTAGCGAGGGGTGGTTCTTCTAAAGAGAAGTTTTAAAACCTCATAAAATAAAAGGCCGATTTGCTGCTTAATGAAGAAAAGGCTGAGAGCATGCAGGCATTTACCATCAGACGTCAGACAGGGCAAATAATACTGCAGAGGAAAGAAAAATAATTCTGAGAATGTCCACAGAGGCCGCAATGAAACCTGCATTTATACGATGTTTGTTAAATAATTCTAAGTCCACAGAGGTCTCAATGAAACCTACATTTATACGGTGTTTGCTTGGGTCATGAGTCCACACTGTGCTAGTTCCATGTTCGTGTGAGAGTGCTCCTGTGTGGGGAAATGGTTAGTTTTCTTGTATCCCAAATATAAACACTAGGGCTGGAGAGATGGCTCAGTGGTTAAGAGCCCTGACTGCTCTTCCAGAGGTTCTGAGTTCAATTCTCAGCATCCACATGGTAGCTCACAACCATCTGTCATGGGATCTGGTGCCCTCTTCTGGTGTGTCTGAAGACAGCTACAGTGTACTCATGTGCATAAAATAAACAAATCTTAAAAAAAAAATCACTAAGGGGAAAAAGGAATAAAATAAGAAAGAAACTGATGTATAGGGAAAACCTGCTAAATGACTGCAAGAGATTTTTTTTTCATTCATTGCACTGAACAGACTTAGTTGGCACAAACCTTACTTTACGCTTGAGTAGATTCGGTCCTTAATCGTGAAAGGGGGTTTTACTGGCCAGAGTCACACACCTGGCAAGGGACTGGGCAAGGACTCCAAAGTGTGCTCCTTGCCTCTTTGCTCTTTGCTGTTCGTTGTTGCGAGACAAACAAGGCCGAGCCATGTTCGCTTGCACCGGGAGACAATCCATTCACAGCTGAGCCAAGCTCCTGTACGGGGGACGTGCTGACCACCCACCGCCCAGGGCTCTGCAGGTTCTCTGCATCAGACAGAGGTCAGGGGAGACTGGAACTCCACCTTAAAATCCCCGGTGGGAAGCACAGCCCAGCAAGGAAATGGCCACCTGCCATTTCTCACCCAGATGTCCCCCTTCCTGAGAGGCAGGTGTGGCATTTGTCATGGCAGAGCCTTCTAACACCATCACCTTGTCCTTCCTCAGATCCAGGAAATGGTCCACTCGGAGGTAGCTGCCTATGACTCCGGCCGGCCAGGGCCTCTGCTGGGCCGCCCGGCAATGCTGGCCAGCCACATGAGTGCCCTCAGCCAGTCCCAGCTCATCTCCCAGATGGGCATCCGGAGTGGCATTGCCCACAGCTCCCCATCACCCCCAGGGAGCAAGTCAGCGACCCCTTCTCCATCCAGCTCCACACAGGAGGAGGAATCAGATGCCCATTTCAAGGTGAGTGATGTGGCTTCAAGGTACCTCCCCAGTGAAGAAGGGGCCCCGTCGAGTCATGGCCATCATTTAGTCTTTGCTGGATACCATGTGGATCTCTGGTCAGAGGAATGACACCTGAGCCCTCGGAACATCAGGCTGTGGCTGCTGAATCTACGGGAGACCCCTCCTCCAGGCACACCCCCTCCTCCTGCACAATGCAGTCCTGAAGAGATTTGGGGCCCAGCTACAGTGTCCATGGCAGGAGGCCCAAGACAGGGTTCTATGTGCTTCTCCTCATCCTGGTCCAGGATCATTCTCAAAATCATTTGGGTCACAGCATAGGCCAGGTGGGGGTAATTGCCTTCCCCCTCTCCCTCACCTCCTCCTTCTTCCCTCCCTCTCTTCCTCCTCCCCGTTTTCCCTACCTTTGTTTCTACATATTCCTGGAGGCATAACCCCTAAAACCTTGCTTGTTGATAGGCAAGTACGCTATCACCAGCCACACCTCCATCCCCAGGGATGGTCTCTGATTTCTTTGTAGTTAACAAACACTTCACTTCTAAGGTCTGGAGATACAGCTGAATTGGTATGGTGCTCTCCTAGCATTCGCCGAGCTCTTGGTTCAATCTCATGCCACATAACTAGAAGTGGTGCCTGCAGTCTCAACACCTAGGAAGGGGGGTCAGAAGCTCAAGGACAGTGTTAATTCCAGGAATATCTTTTAGCTACATAGCTTGGGCTATGTAAGATCCTGTGTCACCCCACCACCACCACCAAATTCCTATAACTTCTATATAACCCACAGACCAGATGCTTTTATAAAAACTCAACAAACATCCATTCCTCTAGTCCTTGTAACAGTGCTACATCCATTTGGTGGATGGGGAAACTGAGTTACTTACCATGTCAGAGCTGCACATACAGAAAGCATACCAAGGTGACTGCAAGGAAGCTTTGTGTGTGCAGTCTTAACCACTGCCGTGCCGTATCCAGCAGTTTCTATCAATTCAAGCATCTACCTTCAGAACAGGGGATGGTAAAGTGCTTGTTATGCAAGTGAGAGGACCTGAGCCTAGTACTGGGGAGGCAGAGGCAGCAGGGTCCCTGGGGCTTGCTGGTCAGCCAGCCTAGCTGAATGGGAGCCTCCAGGCATAAGAGAGAAAGAAAGAAAGAAAGAAAGAAAGAAAGAAAGAAAGAAAGAAAGAAAGAAAGAAAGAAAGAAAGAAAGTAGACAGTATCCTAGCAGGCATATTTGAGATGAACTGCTGTCTTCCACACCCATGCATGTGTTCTTTCTCTCTCTGTCTCTCTGTCTCTGTCTCCCCTCCCCCATGCATGCACACACATACTCACCCACTGGTCTATTTTCAGTCTTTCCCTTGCCATGTCCTCACCAAGGGCTGATGGGATAAAAGCCTGGAGAGGCCCCAGGGTCACTTGGAACACAGCCATCATTGCCACAGGCCCTGGCAGATTCCATGCCTCTGAGTCTGTCCACTGGCCCAGGACCTGCCATTGGTCGGTCATGCTGCATTTGTCACGTTGGCGCACAGACACACAGACTTCCCCATGGGATCCAGACCCTGGTTCAAAGGTCCCAGTACCTGGTTAGCCTAAGATCCCCACAGAGAATAACTGGGCTCTGTGAGCATCCCGACCCTATCCTGGAAACCCTAAGTCAGGTATATCTGAGACGGGGAGTCTGCTCAGGTGGGTCCTCTGACTGGATGGCAGCCGTGTTATCCTCACTCCTTCCAGCATCAGAGGGTTCCAGGGGTAACGCCATGTCTACAGTCTCAGCTGAAGTGCAGTGAAGGTAGCCTGCCCTTTGGAATCAGAGACATTAGCTGGATATTGTTTATGATCACGATAGGGAAGAGAAAAACATGGAGTTAGATCCTGAAAACAGCCCACCAGCAGCTGGACCTTCTTATTCTCACAAAGGGCTCATCCCGTGCACATAATACCACTTCATTGTCTCAGAGCATGGATCCTTGATTTCTCATTTTCATTTTGTGAAACAGGACCTTAATCTCTCAATCCTCCTGCCTCGGCTTCCCGAGTACAACAATTCCTGGCGTGCACCGCCGCCACGCCTGGCTTTGGGCCTCTGTTGGCTTTACTATTTATTCATTGCTGGTCAGGAGACTTTGAACGTCTACAGAGACAGACGTTAATATGGGGAAGGGGGAGGGTGTGTCAGAAGAGGGTTTGTTTAGGTTCTGAAGTGATAGAAATGTAGATGGTTTCTGACCACAGAGAAAGGTAGAATGCCCCAGAGCACTGCTTTTATTGCTGTCCAGGGCATTAATGAGCCTCATTGGCAAGTTATTGTTCTTAGCTCAATGGTCTCCAGAGACTGTCAAAATACTCTGAATGGACACACGTGTGGGTCCTCCCTAAAGAGTTAAATGTACACCTCAGGCTGCCACCGGGTGTGCATGAGCATCTGTCTGTCTGTCTGTCTGTCGTGTATACCTCTGGGTCCTTCTGACCCTGAGATTTGTGTCTGTGTGTTGTTCTTTGTGCCTGTCTCCTTATATTTCTCCATCTGTGTGCCTGTATCTACTTCCATCAGCATGCACCTGTCTGTCTGTTGTCTGTGTTCATGTCCGTCTGTCTGTCTGTGTGTATGTGTCTGTTGCCACCTTCCTCCAAGTGCATGACAATGTAGTCCACTCCGCCTAGGTATGAATCCCTGGTGGGCCGGCGTTGTCCCTGCTTGGGAGAGAACAGGGCTGGTCTGAGGTAAGCTGCTGAGGAGACCTAGCTTAGCCCGAGGGTAATAGGGTCACATTAGCCAGGAGGCTCCTGATTTCTGTGATTTACTGACTCCTTTCATCTGGCAGATCTCGGGAGAGAAGAGACCCTCAGCAGACCCAGGCAAAAAGGCCAAGAATCCAAAGAAGAAGAAGAAGAAGGATCCCAATGAGCCGCAGAAGCCAGTGTCGGCCTATGCTCTCTTCTTCAGAGACACTCAGGCTGCCATCAAGGGGCAGAACCCCAGTGCCACCTTTGGGGATGTTTCAAAAATAGTGGCCTCCATGTGGGACAGTCTGGGAGAAGAGCAGAAACAGGTGAGCCTTGGTCCCCTTCTGAATTTTCCCTGACTTTGGACCCTGGAACCAAGGGTGTGATGTCAGGCCTCTGGGACTAGGGGCTTCTGCAGGGGGCTCTCTGCTTTGTTTCCTTGTCTGTAAGCTGAGGGACAGCATTCCTTCCATCCCTGATGACTTCTAGTACTGTGCATAGTGCCCTCACTGGTCCCCTGCTTTTCCATCCACAAACCATGTAGCATCTCCATCCACATTCAGCAGGCCCCTCTACTCTGACCTTTCTGCTCCACTGGCCATGTGGTCTCTCCGAAGGCCTCCAGGTGGCAGGGAGCAGAGCTAGCGCATGCAGTCAGAAATGCATTATCAGCTACTCACCCCAGACTGACTGCCTACCTAACCACACCGAGCCCTTGCTTCTCTGTCTACTGACTACCATGCTTGGAGCATGCCTAGACTAAGCACCATGAAGACCCCTCTCTCTATCACCTCATTTCATCCTTACAGCACTGCAGAGGGTCCCCATCTGTCTTAGTCAGGGTTTCTATTCCCACACAAACATCATGACCAAGAAGCAAGTTGGGGGAGGGGAGAAGGGTTTGTTTATTCAGCTTACACGTCCACACTGCTGTTCATTACCAAAGGAAGTCAGGACTGGAACTCACACAGGGTAGGAACTTAGAGGCAAGAGCTGATGCAGAGGCTATGGAGGGGTGCTGCTTACTGGATTGCTCACCCTGCTTATAGAACCCAGGCCTACCAGCCTAGGGACAACACCACGCATAATGCCCCCCCCATCACTAATTTAGAAAATGACTTACAGCCGGATCTCATGGAGGCATTTCTTCAACTGAGGCTCCTTTCTCTGTGATAACTCCAGCTTGTGTCAAGCTGACACACAAAACCAGCCAGTACACCATTCATTGCCTCCTTTGATAGTAAGAGAGGGAGGCACCAAGAGGCTAAGCAACTCACCAAGGTCCCCGTTGTAAGACTGGCATTAGAGTTTGTTCAGGTCTATGGAACCAGGAAAGTCAGCTAGGATTCTGGGATAAGAGCTAGAAGCCCAAATAAGCAGATGGGTAAAACCATGGTGGTGCCGTGGGTCATGGGGATGCATGGGGTGTCTTAGTTAGGGTTTTATTTCTGTGAAAAGACACCATGACCAAGGCAACTCTTATAAAGGCAAACATTTCATTGAGGCTGGCTTACAGAGATCTTAGTCCATCATCATCATGGAGGGAAGCATGGCAGTGTGCAGGCAGACATGGTGCCGGAGGAGCTAAGAGTTCTACATCTTGATCAGAAGGTTGCTAAAAATAGACTGGGTTTTCCCATACTGTAACTTGGGCATTTAAGACCTTAAAGCCCTGACTCCACAGTGATACAACTTCTTTACCAAGGCCACACCTCCTCCAATAAGGCCACACCTCCTAATAGTGCCACTCC
This sequence comes from Micromys minutus, assembly GCF_963924665.1. Taxonomy (NCBI): domain Eukaryota; kingdom Metazoa; phylum Chordata; class Mammalia; order Rodentia; family Muridae; genus Micromys; species Micromys minutus. The sequence continues at coordinate 45,438,654 of NC_137980.1, read as the reverse complement.
CTAAGGTCCAAGCATTCAGATGCCTAAGTCTCTGGGGGTCAAACCTATTCAAACTATCGCAGGGGGAAAAGAGAGAGGAAAGGACACAGCCCTGGGATGGCCTCCTTTAGGAGTGTGAGAAGCTCAGAACAGTTAGCAAGCTGGGACCAGAACACGGATCACGGATGTTAGCAAGGTGCATCCTTTACCCTATTTAGATAGAGATTTTGTGAACTAGTTTAGGGCACTAGTTTAGGAGATAGTCTAAGACCCTCTAAAAAGAAGCAGAACATGAGACAGTAGAAGGCAGAAGACACTGTCAGGGAATTCCCACTGTGGGTGATAGGAGCTCTGGAGCCAACATAGACCTTGTCTTTGACAACCCATCTGAGCTACAAGGTATTGGATGACTCCCAGCTTGGTTAGTCATTGGTTGAGAGCTGCTCCAGGGGAGAATAATCCCCCCACATTTCTGGTCTTACTCCTGTGGCAGATCAGCGTCAGAGTCTCTGTCCAGGACTTTGCGGTTGGCCTTGGGTGCTGCTGCAGTGGGAGGAGCCAGGGACACTACCAGCTTTCACTCTGAGACCTTTGTCATTTTCTCGTGTTGTGGATTATGCTGGGCTCAGGATGAGAGTTCATCTGCTGCCCTTGATGAGAGCTGTTTATGCGTCTGTAATCAGCTGTAACACGCGGGCAACTCTTCAAGAAGGCGGGTGTATGGGTCTTGCATGTCTCATGATTCCACAGGCTAGCCCAGTCTCTTAGTCACTGTTTTGTTGCTGTGAAGAGGCACCATGACCAAGGCAACACCTATAAAAGAAAGTATTTTATTGAGGGTTTGCAGAAACAGACACAGAGGAACAGAAAGGTACAGAGGTAGAGAGAAATAGAGAGACAGAGAGATACAGAGGCAGAGAGAAACACAGACAGGGAGAGACAGAGATTGAAAGACAGAGACAGGAAGAAACAGAGACAGAGAGAGAGAGAGAGAGAGAGAGAGAGAGAGAGAGAGAGAGAGAGGCTGACAGACAAAGAGACGGAGAGAGCTATCTTGGGCCTGGCATAGGCGTTGGAAACCTCAAAGTGACACACGCATTCCACCAGGCCACACCTTTCAATCCTTCTCAAATAGTGTTACTCCCTGGTGGCTGTGCATTCAAGTATGTGAGCCTACAGAAGCCATTCTCATTCAAACCACCACTCCTGGCTAGTTCCTGGAGCAGCCAGGGGCCATTCCTGGGTCTAAGCACTTTTCAAGTCTCCTTCACACCAACTTATTCTTAGACAACTGGCCAAAAAGTCTCAAGGCTGAGTCCCAAGTCATTGCAATGGAGTTCTATTTAAAAGGCACACACAAAGGGCCCGTAAAACATACGAGGGCCATTCCCTGCAGTCATGCAAACCTGGGTCTAATGCTAATGGTAGCAGCCACAGCAAATATGAGTAGGAACGGGGTTCATGTCAGAATACAAACAGTGCAGAATTAGGGTGCTGGTGTGATGCTAGTCCCAGGAGGGGCTCCTGAGTGACTTGTAACATTGCGCTGAGGAACTAGAGTGTAACCTGGCCTTTACACTCCCTGTGCAATGCTCTTGAAAGAGAGGGTTCAGTGGGCAATTGATCTGGCCTCTGACCCCATCACCTTCATCCATGCTTGGCCCCGGAACCCCTGTTCGTCACCCCAGACATTTTCTCCAGAGTTGCCCATGTCTCGGATCTTTCAGGCATATAAGAGGAAGACCGAAGCTGCCAAGAAGGAGTACCTGAAAGCTTTGGCGGCCTACAGAGCTAGCCTCGTGTCCAAGGTAACACAATCCCTGGGCCAGGCCCCAAGGAGAGTGAGCCATTGGAGGGCTAGCGAGAAGGCCGGGACCACTAGGAACAGCGGGTACCCCAGACCTCAGAGGCAACCCGTGTGTCACAGCTTGAGAGCAGTGTGGCGGGCTTCATGTGGAGTTCATCTCGTTGGCTTCTTTCAGCAAGAAGGGCTAGCATGCAGGGCGCTCAGCAAGGAGCGTGGGGTTGGCCAACAGTGGCTGCTATAGGTTCAGACCCAGCTTTGCTGTCCTATGCCCGCTGCCTCTCTCTCTGCTCACACCAGAAGCACGGAGGCAAGGTATGGCTCTGAGGCCCGAAGGGAAGCAGAGTGAGTGTTCTGGAGGTTGTCACAGGGAAATAACAGCGGGTCGGGTCGGGCTGTAAAGGGCTGAGCAGAGGGTGCTTACAAAGTGGAGGGGACTGTCAGGAGGGTGGGAGTGTCACTCTTTGCTGGTATTGGTCTGGCTGACAGAGTGAGAACAGGGGGATGGGCACATGTGAGAGTAAAGCTGGGGGATGGGTGCTGAGCATCTGGTGGGAGACACGTGTCCGAAGGCCCTTGCACAGTTCCGCCTTATCACTTTACACCCTGTTCCTTACCGTGACATTGAGCCATCCAGAGGCCTTACAGGCTCCAGACCCACTGACTGTCGGTTTAGGTTCTAACTCATCCCTCACGTATCCCTGACTCCCCTCTTTCTCCAGAGCCCCCCGGACCAAGGCAAGGCCAAGAACGCTCAGGCGAACCCGCCAGCCAAAATGCTTCCCCCCAAGCAGCCCATGTACGCCATGCCTGGCCTGGCTTCCTTCCTGACGCCCTCTGACCTGCAGGCCTTCCGCAGTGGAGCCTCTCCTGCCAGCCTTGCCAGGACGCTGGGCTCCAAGGCCCTGCTGCCAGGCCTCAGCACGTCCCCACCACCGCCCTCCTTCCCTCTCAGCCCCTCCCTGCACCAGCAGCTGCCACTGCCCCCCCACGCGCAGGGCACCCTCCTCAGCCCGCCTCTCAGCATGTCCCCAGCCCCGCAGCCTCCTGTCCTGCCTGCTCCCATGGCACTTCAGGTGCAGCTGGCGATGAGCCCCTCACCTCCAGGGCCACAGGTAAGCAGGACCGAGCACCCGCTTCCTGTGATTCTCAGCAAAAGGGAAGGCAGCTGGGGAGTTCATACACCGGTCAGGTCACTTGTCCACTGTGCGAGCTCAGCCATGGCACTGTGCCTCTCCGAGACTCAGTTTTCTATTCTCTGAAATGGGTCTAAGACACCTGCCTGGAGAGAAATCAACTCTCTCATGCAGTTGACTAGTTGCCAGCTAAGCCCTGATCCAGAACCTTCTCTTAGCCTTCTACTTAAATTTCTCAGTCCAAGGCACTGACACCACAGCAGCCTCTGCCAGCTCCTGTCAGTCTCCAAAGGCCTAGCCCTCCAGTGATGGTTCCACAAATGGTTCCAAGACATGCATGCAACCCAGTGACTTCATTTTACAGATTGGGAAACTGAGGCCCAGTAAAGGAAAGAGCCCAAAGGCAAAGTCACCCCCCTGACTCAGCTAAAATAGGGGTTAAATTTTTCATTTCAAGTCTGTCTTTTTTTTTCCTTCTTTGTCATGCTGGGGATGGACCCCAGAGGCTCACACATGCTAGGCAGATACTCCATCACTGGGCCACACAATCAACTCAGATTGAATCATCCCAAAGATGCTCTACTAGGGAGAAGCAGGAGGAGGCAGAGTGGCCATTCTGTGTGAGCTTAGGAAATGTCTCTGAAGTGTAGACACCCTCAGACACACAAAGATTGTGCCAGCTGCCAGAGAGGCCCCCCCTCCTCTCTCCTCTGCTCACCACCCCCTCCTCCCCCTGTAGGACTTTCCACACATCTCTGACTTCCCCAGTGGCTCTGGCTCCCGCTCACCGGGCCCATCCAACCCTTCCAGCAGCGGGGACTGGGATGGGAGTTACCCCAGTGGGGAGCGTGGCCTCGGCACCTGCAGGTCAGTCCTCCCCAGAACCCCTCCGCTGTCCATCCATGATAAGGGGCAGGGGTGGCCAGGAGGACAGGGAGACCCTGGAGATGGGGGATGGGGTGTGAAACAGTCACTGTCAGCCATCCTGTGGATACTGAGGAGTACAAAGGACAACACAGAGCAGAGTAAAGTCCCCGGGAGTGGGAGGGTGCAGCCAGGAGGTCATTTGGGAAACCGAGGCTGGCCTCGGTTCAGGTCTTTTCGTCTATATTGAGTGATGAGTATTTAGCGGATGGTGTCCGCCTCCATCACCAGGCAGTGTGTCCCCCACCCCTGGCCACCAGCCTTTCAGCGTGGGCTCCTCCCTCTGCCCAGCCTGCTAGTGCTCCTGGCACTGCTTGTATCCTGCCCTTGTTTCTACTTCTGACCTTCTAGGGCAAGCCTTTGTAGGTACACACACTTGGGTGGGCAGCAAGTCCCTTCATAACCAAGCAGGCAGAGGCTGTCCTCTAGCCCTTCCCAAGAGTCAGGGGCCCAGGAGGAACGGGTATGTTGTATGTGTGAACTTCCTAAGGCTGGCCCTTCTTCCCCCAGCGAGGATGTTTGATCCACAACAACCTATTCTAGTTTTTCTTAAAACTATTGGCTAGTTTTTTCTGGTTAAATGGGGAGTCTTCTTATGTAGCCCAGGCTAGCTTTGAACTCACAATCCTCCTGCCTCATCCTTCTACAGGTAGGTGTCACCACACCTGGCTAGCCCCATGTTGCATTCTAAAGACAGAAAGGTGCCTGTAATTCTGTTTGACGTGTACAAATGGCAGTGTGGGTGAGGGCTCTTGGGCTGTATCTCACTTGTTAGAATGTTTGCCTAGAATGCTCAAAGGCCTGGGTCTGATTCCCCAGCCCCACCTAAACCTGGTGTGGTGACACATACCTAGAATCCCAGGACCTAGGCTGGAGGGTGGGGTGTAAGCAGGAGAATCAAGGGTTCTAGGCCATCCTCAACTACACTGAAAGTTCAAGGCCAGCCTGAGAAACATACATTTCTGTCTCCAAAAGCAAAATAACACAAAAGACATTAAGCAAATTTTAAAAAACTATATGGTCCCTCGTGGGAAGCCTAGACGGGTATTTGTTTCTGTTTGGTGGGAACTCCCTTCTTCAACTTTAGAAGACAGCTAATTAGAGCGAGGGTTACAGGGCCAGGGTGGGCTCCAGTAGCTGACAGCCCCTACTCTCTCCTGCAGCCTGCTCCCCAGCGATAAATCGCTCTACCTCACCTAATCCCGCCTCCCCTCCCTCCCTGAGGCTCTCCGGAGGGCACTGCTCCTGAGCAGGAAGGGCTGACCACAGGAAAGAGGCCATGGCAGCAGGCAGGGTGACCGGCCAGCAAGAGCAGTGACACACCTATGCCCCAGGGCTGAGTCTCTCCCTCGACCTCCCACCAGACTCTGCAGAGGCAGCCCACCGCCCACCACCAGCCCAAAGAACCTGCCGGAACCTTCTGCCCGCTGACCTGCTTGCTCCAGGGTAGCCGTGGATCCCGCTCCTTGGCCTGCACACAGTCCCCTGCGTCTGGACTTCTGGCCCCAGCCCAAGCTCACCGGGCTGCCCCCTTCAAGGTTGCTTAGCAACAGACACCCACCCCTGATGCTGGGCCAGCCACAGGTGTGTTCTCAGTGTACACAAAGATGCTGAAACTCATGCTGTGGGTTCCGTGTAAGTAGTTCGCTGTTTTAGAACTGTGCTGAAGACATCTGTAAGATTATTTTGTGGGGAGAAGTAATGTTTCCTTTAAGGTTAAAAATTTTTTATAAGTCCTTTTGGCCCATTTTTTTCTTAACTTTTATCTTAAGGGAGACATGTGCACAAGCAACTGTCAAACTGATTCTAATCTGCACACAGAGAGACAATGGGAACTTTTAAGCCACACCCAGGGGCATTCTTTCTCTTCTTCTTTTCCTCCTCTTCTTCTTCCTTCTCTTCTTCCTCCTCCTCCTCTTCTTCCTCTTCCCCTTTTTCTCTTCTTCTTCCTCCTCTTCTTCCTCTTCTTTCTCTTCTTCTTCCTCTTCACCTTCTTCCTCCTCCTCCTCCTCTTCTTCCTCTTCTTCCCATTTCTCTTCTTCCTCTTTCTCTTCCCCTTTTTCCTCTTCTTCCCCTTCTTCTTCCTCTCCCCTTCCTCTTCTTCCCCATCTTTCTCTTCCTCTTCCTCTTCCCCTTTTTTCTTTTTCTGCTCTTCTTTCTCTTTGTTGTTTCTGTTTTACCCATATATCCACCTATTTAAAATTGCTGGCGACAATTTTGGTTACCTATTTATGAAGAAAAATTGAGAACAGCATTGTGATTTCTCCTAATGTGTGTGGTTCGGGGTTTGGGATTTGGTTTAGGCTTTGGTTCTTGTTGTTCATAGCCATCTCCTGGCCCCTGCAATGTCTGTCCTGGTACCCCAGTGCTTCGCTCAGACCTCTTTGTAATAAAACTTCTGAAAAGTGGCAAGCAACCTGTGTCTCCCTGCACTTCCTCCGCCGGCCTGATTACCGATTCCAACACCAGATAAGGAAATATCACATAAAGGACGTGGTATGACGTTGTCCCTGATGGCATAGATACAAAAACTTACAATAGCATTTAAAAATAGAGTTCAAGAATATATTAAGAGCTGTCAGGTTGGTTCAGCTGTGGCCTGCTGCCAATGTGACAGTCTTGAGTTTGAGCCCACAAAGTAGAAGGAGAGATCTGATTCCTGCAAGTTGTCCTCTGATTTCCACACACAAATAAATATAATTAAACATAATTAAAATTTTGGAAAGATATTTAAGAACACATTAAGGAAATTATACACCAAAAGGACAATTTGTAAGAATCAGATCTTTCCTTCCACCTTGTGGGTCCAGGGGTTCGAACTCAATACTGCCACATTGGCAACAGGCACCTTGACTAGTTGAACCATCTTGCCAGCCCTTAAAGTGTTCTCAAATTTAATGCCCAAGTTGGTTTCATTCCATGGCTGCAAGTTTGGTCCTCATATGAGCCAGGCCTAGACTCCTGAAGTGGCCTGCAGTGGTAGGTTCACCAGGTTAGTGTATCTCCTGAGGGCAGACTCAGAGCGAAGTCCTGCCTGTCCCTTCACCAGCATGAGGGTGTGTATTGATGGGGGTGAAATGCATGCCTGACCTCATCTATGGTGCAGACAAAAGGAGATACAAAACTCTTTCATTATGTGAGACAAAGTAAATGTTCAGTAAATTGATGTTGAAGGGATGGAGGCTGTCTGCCATACCCAACAGTGTGGAGGTACATGGGGTAGGGGGCAACCTCAGTCTTCCCAGGTGAGACCTCTCCAGCCATGGGAAAACCTTGACAGAATGCCAGGGACTAGAAGTATCCCAAAATGTCAGTACATTCTGGAAAACACTGGTGTCTGAATATGCACAGTCAAATTTCATATGATTCCACTGTGACGCTGGTTATATATATATATATATATATATATATCAGGGTAGAGCGTTTGCTTAGCATAACAGACATTCTGGGTTCCATTCCCAGTTCCATGTCAAAAGACATATAAAAAAAAGTGTCAGAGTCAAATAGGGAAGACTACACAGTGTTAACTCTAACATAATGTCCCAGGGAAAATAGAAGTGGGCCAGAGCCACCAGCTCCTGGTGATGATGAATAGGCGTAGGGTTCCACCCCTCAGAAATGCACCCAGGCAAACCACAGTGTGAGCCCTGGAACAGGACCAGTTTGTTGTTTGGTTGGTTGATTGGTTTGCTTTGCTTTGGTTTTTACCTTCCTTTGGGGAGCATCCTAGACCAGAGACTCTTTAACCCAAGCTCCCCGGCAGTGGTTAAATGGTGAGACTTCAAGGTAATAATTATCACAAGTTGAGGTCTATAGGGAAGAATGGCAGAAGCTTGGCAGGAAGGGGTGGGAGGTTTCTGTCACAGAATGTGGAACATCTCTTGGTTTGGTTTCCCAGTGACCCGGCTCTCTGCAGAAGGGGCATGCCCTGATCTAGACAGAGGAGCCCCTCATTTACATCAACCTAAAAGCTTCCATTCCCCCAGTGGGCCACTCCCTTCATCCAGATGATGCCAGTAGGTGAGGCTTGCTGAGAGTGGTTTCCTCTCCAGAGGGCATGAGAGAGGAGAGAGAGGAAAACTCCAATCAAACTAAGTAAAACACCACACGGTTGAGTCAGCACAGTCCTTCGGGGTGAAGCACAAACCTTTCTCGAAGCTACAGTTTCCTTTCTGTGTAGAACTCATGGGCGCCATGACAATGGCTTCCACAGTTGAATAACCACTCTTGCTTTTACAAGACACCACTAGACCAAACCAGCAGAGCCTGAGGCCAGCAGAGGCCAGCAATGTGCGTACCCCCATCCCTGTTGTGCCTGGCTCTCGGGGTCATTGCAAGCATTTGCATGCCTGGGCTGGCCTCTTGAGTACTGAAGTGAGTACCAACTATCTCCATCCATTTGACCCACTGCAGCAGAAATTGCTCACAGCCATGAGGCTGGTAAGGCCAGGATGCTGGGAGGGTCAACTTTCCAGTCACAGACACCTGTACTGTGCCTTCACATGGTCCAGCCAACCATCCTGGGTGTATTAGGGCACAGATTGAAACAATGAGGGCTTCATCTCTAGACCCAATGGTCTTCCACAACCTCTACATTCTAGGACACTGGGGCCTGAGATTTCAGCACAATAACTAAATCTTAAAGGCAGGAATATGGGGGGGGGGTGCTGAGCAGCAAGCAGCACAAATTAGAGTGAGTATTGTCGATGTCCCCAAGGTCTCCTTTATTGGAAACATCCCTCCCTGGCTCAGGAATGTCAGCTGTCCCCCACTCATAGCGACACCCTTGCCCAAGCAAGGGAAGGGAGCAAAGACTCCCCAGAACTGCCCACACCTAACGCCTCAGCCGATGGAGAAGACCCACTGTGGAGGCACCTTGAGCAGGGTTGCAGCATCCTGGTTCTCCCTTAGCTACTGGCTTATTGCCCCGTTCCTTCCTCCCCTCTAAGACCCTGACTCAGCCACTTGGAACGTCAACCAGAACCTACACCGGAGGTCCTGTGTGTTCCTACGAAAGCAGACTCAGGATGCCACCTAAGTTCATGGCCACAGTAAGGCCACATCCAGAATGTCTACACTACTGTTGTTTCTGCATATACAAATCTCAGCCTGCGAACACCAGCCCAAGCTTCACCCACTGGCTACCTCCACCTCAGAGAGTGGCGTCCATTGCAGCCCACTCCGGTCTACAGTGATCATGGCCACACCCCCACAGAGTTCCCATTGGCCCTTGTGTTCTGCACCTCACAACTGTGGCATGAGTCAGGGACTCCCGCAGCTTCAGCACTGCCAGACCCAGTCTGTGGCTTGGCCCTTAGAGCCATAGCCTGTCATTAAGAACCCCTTGAACTGTGGCCAGCCGCCCACCCACACTGCTCCAAGGGCTTCCCCTCCTGGCCCAGAGCCAGCCTCCTGCCTGAGGCCCTCTTTTTACTTTCCTCACAGCCTGGAGGAAGACCCCAGCAGGAGACAGTTATTTTTTTCTGTCCTTTCCCACAAGTAATCAGGCCAGGCCCTGAGATGGTCTGGTGACCTCTTGTGAAGAAAGCCAGATGATTCTCCGTATCAGTATGTGGGCAACACACAAGGAGGATGTTCGGAGTTCACGAAGCTCAAACTCAATCTGCTCATTTATGAAGAATGTAAAACTGAGAGCCACCATGCCACCTGCCCCCGCTGGACCCCAGGGACAGCGGTCAGAAAGAAATACCAATTTGCTTCTAGTGACTTCAGGAAACACGAAATTAACTAATTATAAAGTTGTGACTATATACTAAGTCACATACACAGAAAATTAAAAATACCGACCATCTGCCTGGTACCAAAAGGAGAAGGAGGAGAGTGGAGAGGTGTGAGTCCAGCTGAGCTCTCCATGACTCCCTTGGGGAGGCGGCATCCAAGGTGTGTCCAAACCACAGGTTAGAGTTGGAGTGCTGATGGGTTCCAGTTGGGTTTGAATTAGGATTAGAGCTAGAATCAGGGTAGAATTTGAGGTTGGGGTAGGGTTAAAGGCTGGGGTTGAGGTTGGATTTGTTACAGTTGGAACTATGGTTGTTTTAGGGTTGGGGTGGGAGCTAGAAATGGGTTTGTGTGATTGGTGTTGGAGTTGGTGAAGGGGTTTAATTAGCTTAGGAAGTTTGTTGGGGCTAGGGTTAGTTTTTATCTAAGGTACTGTTAGGATTGGCACTTAGCTCCAACCTGCTGGGATTCCCAATTCCCAGACCCCACCTGCCCATGCTTGGTGACATGGCTGCTCATCCAGGAGCACACATTGTGCAGGAGGCTGGCTAGTCTGAAGCAGCTCAGTTACTCTCTGTTGAGATATGGAGCCTATATACTCCATCCTGTGCCTCCGCTCTCTCTTCTGGGGCCAGGCCTTCACTAGCTGCATGCTGTGCTGGTGAGTGGTGGCGTCTGTGTCTGGTGTGAGAGCAGAGGTGTTAGGAGGTGAGTTAAATGCCTATGTATTTCCCACGTGTGTCTTCTGATCACCAGGATGACTCCGGGCTTCAGAGTATCTCTGGGGATCCTTGTTCACTGTGCATTTCTCCAGATTTCTTCCCCAAAGCTTGTGAATCCCACCAGTACCATTGTGAATGTTTGTGTGAGTGTGTGTGCACATCTGAGTGTTTGTGAATGTGGTGGAGCATTGTGTCCCAGTAGCTGTTTGAAGTCATGAGCCTCGCCTTTAATGGTTGAGCCATCTCCCCAGCCTTCCAGTAGCTTTCAGAAGACTATCTCTATACAAAAGGATCCTCGTCTCCATGTAGGTGGCCTCTAAGATGTGCTGGAATCCTTGACCATCGGGAGATGGTCTTTTTCCTTCCCACATCCCCTTTGTTGTCTCGTTCGCTGTCACGGTGGCCTCACACAGCCAGCCCACCGCACCTCCACCCCAGCAGCAAATCCTGCACCTTGGTCCTTCCACCACAGCCCGAAGTCTCCGAGTGTGAAGTCTCCTGTCATAAGGAAATCAGGTGAGCTGAGTTCAAGCTCACATGAACAGCCTCACTTTGACCTAACCACTGTTTAAAGTTCCATTCCTAAGCCACCACATACTGAGCCTCTGGGTGCCAGGGCTTCAGCTTGTGAATTTAGGGATATTCGATCCCTTCCATAAGACAGTGTGACGCCTCACAGCAATGCCGGCTGTGTCCAGCCAGTAGCTTGCTAAGCAAAAGGCAACAGGCTTGGATCAGGACTGACTCTGTGCGAGGATGTGAGTCACCCAGTCCCTCTCCTGGGAGGATTCCACAAGCAAACTGTGCCACATCTGCCCCCCAGTCTCCCATTGTTCACCTAGGTGAGCCACAGATCCTGACTGGAGTGTGCGACAGAGAAGCCACTAATGTGTCAGGTGTGAACACTGCACAACAAGGTCACCTTCTCACATCTCCAGCATGACAGTTAACATGACCATCTTTCCGACTGGCCTTTCAAACTGCCCCCTCCCCGTGTCCTTTGATGCTAGTCCCCAAAACATCTGTATAACAGTGCCAATAAACTTACCAATCGTGAGTGTAGTTGTAAATTCAAGTGCCTCGGGATTGTGCAGGTAAATGTGAGCAGGGTGGCATACGAGAGGGCTTTATGAAGAGTGTGACCAAAGTGGAGACACCGCTCAGCCAAAAGCGTATTATATCCAGTGGGCTTTCAAACATCCGCTAGCCACACACAAAAGAGAGCCCCGAAGCTTGCCCTCCATCTAAGGATGATGAGATGCTCTCAGTGAGGATGTGGTGAAAGGTGGGCTTTGGAGGCAGGTGCACAGAGCTGCTTTTGAATCTTGGGCTCTTATTTTATGTGCACTGCTGTTTTGCCTGCGTATATGTCTGTGTGAGGGTGTCAGATCCCCTGGAACTGGAGTTACTGTAAGCTGTCATGTGGGTGCTGGGAATTGAACCTGGGTCCCCCCGGAAGAGCAAATCTTGGATTCTTATCTGCATAACACGGTACTGCCTCAGAACCGATGTGAGGAACGGTTTGGAATAAAGCGGGTGATATTTTTAAAGCAGTGTCTTCCAGAGCAAGTGTGTTCTCACGTGTGGAGCAGTTGTGCCTCTTGGTGGTGAACACTGAGAACTGCACCTTAAATAAATAATCCTGCTACTAAATTGCACTCCGAGGGTGAAACAGCCCGTTGGAATCTGGTGCTGAAATTAACAAAAGTTACACAGGGGTCGGCGCTCATGCTTACGCCCCATGTCCAAGACCTCTCCCAGCAATCACAGCCGTCCTGGAGTGGCTCTGGCGACAGGTTAATACGGCTTGGTGAGCAGTAGACACTCAGTCTGCCAAGACAAATCTGCCTAGGCTCTAGAACCTTCACAGGCTGGGCACCTCTGGGCTCACACTGGATATCCTTCTGTCTGGTGGACAGGTAGACAAATGGGTACACAGTTGGTTTCATTTGTTTTTTTGGTTGGTTGGTTGGTTGGTTTTGGAGGGTTGTTGTTGTTGTTGTTGTTGTTGGGTGGCTGGAGAAAGGGGCTACCCTGGCAAGAGTAGCTCTTGCAGAGTCCAGAAATGTCACAGAAGTAAAATGTACCACTGGACTGTAGGAGGTGACACCAAGATTTCTCTTCTAAGCACAAAGATGTGACTGTGAGATGGTCACCAGGGATGAAAACTGCATCCTAGCAACCAGACCAAGAAAGCCTGAACTTTCCACAGATCCCCCTTCCTGGGAAGGAGGAGCTTGAGGTCACTGGGGGTGATGGGAGGATGGAGATACTTTCTTTACCGTTATTTGCCTCTGGCCATTTGTCTATGCACCTGTGCCTGCTGCGGCGGTCTGCAGAGTTCACGTCCCCGGGGAAGAGAAGAAACTTACACATAAGGCCTGCCAGGAGCCGGCAGCCCCTTCCAGGAGATGGAGAGCCAGAGGTCAGACCTGGATGCAGACTGCTAGGCCCCTGGAGAAGCCCGCCCACCCACCCCTCTCCCTCCTTGTACTCTCCTCACAGATCCTAGGCTCCTGTTTTCTCTTGCACACTGATATTCACCGTTGCTACCTTATGAAAACATGAAGTCATAGTGTGTGAAGGAAAACAGACACAATTGGAGACAACGCCAAGTGAATTAATCCAACCTTGGAAAGACAAATACTGTGCTCTCTCATTTGTGAGTCCTAGATTTCCTGTAAACTAAGTTTGTTCTTTGGCAGTTTTGTGTGTGTGTGTGTGTGTGTGTGTGTGTGTGTGTGTGTGTGTGTGTGAATGTGAGCGTGTGTCTGTTCATATGAGTGTGTGAGTGTGTATGTGTGCAAGTGTGCATGTGTGTGTGAGTGTATATGAATGTGTGAGTGCTTGTGTGAGTATGTATATGAGAATGTGAGTGTATGTGTGTGGATGTATGTGAGTGTGTGTGTATGTGTGTCTGAATGTGTCTGCTCATATGAGTGTGTAAGTATATATGTGTATGAGTGTGCATGTGTGTGTGAGTGTATATGAATGTGTGTGAATGCGTGTGTGTGATTATTTATATGAGTGTGTGAGTGTATGTGTGTGGATGTATGTGAGTGTGTGTATGTTTGAGTGTGTATAAATGTGTGTGAGTGGGCCAGTGCATGTGTTATCACCATCACTGACCAGATGTGTGATTTCCCATCCCCTCCTCCGAGAAACTCACACCCCTCTCCAGCTGATCCCTCTCTGCTCTACAAGCACCTCCTTCCAGGCCCCCACTGTGCCGTGTGTGTGTGTGTGTGTGTGTGTGTGTGTGTGTGTGTGAGGCTGTGTCACTGCAGCCTGGCGTTGCCATTTGGAGTCCTTCATGTCACTGTCCATGTCAATGATGTGGCTGTCACCTAATACAGCGGCTTTTAGATGGATCCTGTGGCTGTTGCTCCTCACTGTTAGGAAGAGAGCCCAGTGATGGACAGAGAGCTGTTTGTTTTCTGATTCGCCTGTTGACAGTCACACGTGTTTCCGGTTTTTGGCAGCGATGCCCAGAGCCACTGTGAGCATTCTTGTTCACGTCTTCTTGGACATATGTTTCAATTTATTTTGGGTAAATACGTGGGAGTGAGAATCCTGGATCATAGGGTGGGTACGTGTTTAACTTCAGCTGAAGCTGCCAAGTTGTATTCCCGGGCAGGCAGACAATCTGGCCGACTGATTTCAACAGCCCATCTCATCAGCCAGAACGAGCCACCAACTGCCCTCGTTCTCAGAGACTGCACAACGAGTATCTGGGCGTCTGGAGACTGGAGTGGCTTTGAGAGACAGGCAGGGGTGGTCCAGGAGCAAAGGGTGAGATGTGCAGAGATGCCTATGTGCCTTGCTTCCCAGCATCTTCCCCCTGCAAATCTCCCAGGGCCTGTGTGCAGAGAGATTCTGAGATGTCCCAAATGTCTGGAAGGCAGAGTGGGGCTGATGTGAGGGAAGGTCATTAGGAACTGCCAAGGAAGCCAAGGAAAAGACCCATCCTGTCCCTGAACACCACGCCGTGGAGCAGAGCTGCCACTGACTTCCTCTAACTTTTCTAGCTAACTCCCTAGAGCCAGTTTTCTTATGGTCATGCCTCTGTCCCAGGGCGCTCCCTGTCTGCACTCCCTGCCCTTCATCTAGAGCCAGTGCAGGCTCAGTGTCAACCACGTTCTCTTGATCAAAGCTGTGGAAAACTGTCTTTAATGAAAAATGATTGCTCAGGCCACTTTCACTAAAAGGTGGGTCCACGCGTACCCAGTGGGCAACTAGAGGCAGGAGGAAAACTTGACTTTGCCACATAGATGTCCCTGGATTCCTAGAATGTTTGCCTAACATGCACAACCCCCCCCCCCAGCACTGAAAAGATGAAATGTGGTACCTGCCTTTAATCCCAGCACCGTGGAGGCTAAAGCTAGAGGTTCAACATCACTGTTGGCTACAAAACCCTCCGGAGGGACCGGAAGTTCCCACTGAACACTAAAGAAGAAAATGGATTTTAGTTAAGGGTGCTTGCCATGAAGCATGAAGGCCTGGGTCCAGTCCCCAGGGCCCATTCCATGAAACACACACACACACACACACACCACCCTGTCTAGAAGCAACCTACCCTCAGTTGCCTTTTCTCCAGCAATGGCACCGACTCCCTTGTCCAGTGAGGCTGAATGTCTAAGCAAGCCAGATACAGGCTCTTGCTTCGGTCCCAGCTTTATCTCCTCCTACTTCTGTGACACCTGGACCACTCGCCCCATCTCTCCAAGTCTTAGTTTTCTCATCTTTAAAACCAAGGCGTTAGCATCCACGCAGTGCAGTTCCTGTGTGGTCCTCCTTGCTTGTGCCACGGCTGGCGTTATTAGAAGTGTTTTACTACATACACATTTGCAGACTGGCCATCCCTACCCCAAAGAAGGGTGTTGTCAAGGGGCAGAATCAGGAGCTGAAGCAGGTAGATCTGATTGTGGGCAGACCTGTGAGCTGAGCCATGATGCTTACCCTTCTGCCCCAGGAAAGGGAGAGGAGGGCTAGCAGGGACCAGCTCCTCCAAGCAGTGAAGCAAAAAGGCCAAAGGGGGGAGGGTATCTGCACCCACAAACACAGTCAGCATCTGTTTTTTCAGTGTGCTTTCAAGGTCTGTCTGCATTTTACCCTCCGGGTGTTGGTGTTTATTTATACAGGCTTAAGGCAGGTTTCCACATGCATTTGTCAAGCTTAGTGCCTCCAGTTGATCATAACTGGGCTGGTGCCTCTCCACGAGGCCGGGTTCTCTGTGGGTCCCTCGGGGAGATGCTGAAACTGCTTGCTACAGATCCCAAATGTGCCTCTATACTTCCCCATCCCTCTCTTCTCTGCCTGCAAGGCAATGGTCAATTATCACAACCCTTACCAATGGCCATTAGTCCCCACCTTATAAAATACCTTAAATGACTCCTGAGCCACATAGGTCAGGGGGTGGGCCAGGAACCAACACTGAAAAAAGACATCTGTTAGGCTGTGTTCTATACCTAAGCCACCAGGGGGTGCCCATCTGGCCAGCCTTACCTGACTCAGTCTCCCATATTCCAACAGGATTCCAGTGTTCCAGAAAACCCAGCCAGTCTGCAGGCCAAATGGCCATTGGCCGGGTACCCCATTCCCCTTCCCCTCTGTGAATTTTAACAAAGCCTTTGCAGGTTAAACAAATTCTGCCCCCATTCCCATTGGCACTGACCCTTCTGAGGTACCCTGCAGCCACCCCTCCTCACGGGAATCACCAGGGTATAGAGTTTTCACATCCTCTTCTCCATTCAGAATAGATATGTGGTTCAAAGCATCTCACCCATGAGGAAGGCCATAGAGCAGGAGCTACTCTCCACGGTAAAATGCAACAAAGGACCGAAGGTACCCACCGGTGACAGCCAGTTGGGGCAACCAGAACTCGTAATGACATAAGGCACAGCTCAGGGGGTGACAGGCTTGGTCCTCCTGAGATCTCCCTGGCTACTAGCTGTGTGGGGACCTTAATGGACACAGTGGAGCTAATGAACCTTTTCCCTCAAAGAACCTGCTGTGGGCAAACCAGGGTAAGCCACCTCTTCCCCCAAGTCTCTGTGGAGGGTGGGATGGCCTTGGTACTCCCAATGAGACAATTAGTTGATGCTCAACTATGCCTTTGGGGCTCCTGGAGTCTATGTCAAAATGCAAGAGAGTCATGAAATAAATATTTCTCAGTTGCTTTCTGTAGCTGTGTGTGTGTGTGTGTGTGTGTGTGTGTGTGTGTGTGTGTAAGAGAGAAAATCAGAGAGAGGGAGAGGGAGAATGTGTGCGGTGTACTTGCCTTGTGGGTCACATAGATGCTAGGGTTGGCATCAAGATGTCTACCTCAATTAACTTCCCACCGTATTTTTTTGAGACCGACTCCTTCATTCAATGGCCATTTCAGCTAAACTGGCTGGCCAGCAAACCCCAGGAGATGGAGTTATGGGTGCACATCACCACGTTCCACTTTTGTGTAGATTCCGTTGATTCTTGGGTCCTTGTGCTTACAACAGTGCTTTAGCCACTGAGCCAACCCTCCGGACCCTTAATGTAACTTTAATCGTAACCCCAGGAGGCAGATAGAGTTGCCCCCACCATTATAGATGGAGCACTATAAATGGAGGCTCCAGACATAAAGTGTCTAAGCCAGGACAGGACTGGAATCCAGAGAGCCTCCACCTCAAAGGGCAGACTTCGCTGCGGCCATAGGCTAACCAGAGCAGCTTTCGGAAAAAGACAAGAGATGCATGCATGGTCCTGGACCTCTTCTCCAGACTGGAGGCCCCTCAGCTACCCATCAGTGCTTTACGAGAGCATCTTTCAAAAGAGAATGTGATGTAACAAGACTGGCTATCTTCCAGCCTCTCCATGTCCTTCTCCCAGCAGCCCCTGCCCCTCATCCAGAATCCACAAGCAGACACCACAGTACAGTTGAAGCTGTGAGCAGATGCGGATTTATTTTGGCACAGACTTGGCATCCTGAACCCTAGTCCCTCGACTCATACACCCTAAAACAGTTCCAATAGCTCTGACAGTCACAAGCTTGTCCCCCAGGCTGGACAGCACCCAGAGTAGAGCAATGACTCAAGAACCAAGGCCAAGGGCCTGTCACTCTTAAGTAACCTCTGCCCAACCCCTTATTCCCTAGAATCCAGGAAAACCCAACCAGAGGCAAAATCCTGCCTACACTGGCAGGTACGGGAACATCTACAGGCTCCTCTCTGTAGGAAAGCGATTCCAATCATGCCACCAAACCCCAGCAGTGCTAGGAGCAGCCAGTGTGACTCTGGATGAGAAGATGCCCATGGATTTAGAAGAAAAGGAAGCTGACCCCCAATATTCAGATTCAAGGCTGCCCTGGGTGGACACCTGGCATCCATGCTCAAGTCCAAGAGGTCCAAAGGAACGAAGTCAGAGGATCAGCAGCTTTCTCCAGCTCATCTTGGATGCCGTCACCTCCTCTTCCCTAAACTTGAGAGGCCTGGAAACTTCCTCGTGGGCATGGGGAACCACTAGTCCTGGGCTGCCATGCCGTACCCGACAAGCCCAAGGGCCCAGACACACAGTGTGGTGCAAACTTCTTTAAGTGAGGTGCATGCGGGTAAACCTTTTGCCAAGCACGCTTCATTGTTGCACAGACTGCACCCAGCTAGAGTCCAGACTTGCTCCTGACTCTGGCAAAATGCTGCTCTCCAGACTCTGCCAGAGAACGTGTACCAGAGATTATGGCTCTTGACTTCCACAGATTTTCGTGCCATGCTCCCCTGATCCCACAGTGGCTTCGATGGGGGACAGGGATAAGCCAATTCATAGGACACCACAGTAGCTGTAGCTCGCAGGCCCAGAGCTCCTACACAATGCCCGGGGAACATCCATGACCCTCAATAAACTCCAGCCTCAGACTCAGACACACTCAAAATCAGGGGTCATTGCCAACATGCCTCACCTTAGCACCCCACCCCAAACCCTTGCAGGTGGCTTCCCAGCCAAAGATGCTCAGCCCCCCCCCCCAGTACTGGTCCTAGGGGATGCCAGCTGGACTGGTTGGAGAATGCACAGCATTGCATGCTGGTATATTCAACTGGGCTTCTCCATTTCCTATGCTGCCCTCCAGAACTTTGCAAACTCCGAGCAGTGTGGGCTGGGGATGACTATACTACCAAAGGGCTTCAGCACCCCTTGTTCTTCTGGGTGGCCTCAAGCCATCAGCCAGAGGACTAGATTGAGGGTGGGGTAGGAGGAAGAGGAACAGATCTGTATTAATATCTTGCTTTCGTGATATCTCTCAAAACACACAAAAGCCCAGGGAAGGGTGGCAGGGCAAGGTGGGGCAGAGCTAAGGACAGGTGCAGGAGCAAAGGGGCTCAGGGGACCAGGGCTATTCCCTCAGGGCATCCTTTACCCTTGAGGGTACCTAGACATTCTCTTCCTCTGGTACCCAGCACCCAGCATGGGCTCATGGGACGCCTCCTTAAATGTCCATGGAGTGGATGTGAGCAAGCCTTTAGGTCCACAGTCCCATCCTCCTGAGACACCTGCTTGGCATTGCAGAAAGACAGGTCCTGGCATCCTCAGTGGAACTCCTGGCTCTGGATGGAGACAACACCAGTCATCAGATGGCGCCCAAGGCTGAACCACAAGAAGGGCAGGGACCAGGCCTCTGCTTTGCAAGATTATCAGATACAGGCCCTTGAGCCTCCCTCCTGCTCCCTGCTGGCCCTCCGATCCTGTCCCTACCCTGCTATATTCTGGGTCACTCGGATTCTTTGGACCCCAAAGTCATAGGTGCCTGAAGAAAAGCCTTCAGGCGTCCAAAGACCCAGAGAACCTCCAGAGCTCAGCATTAGACCCCATGAGGCTAACACTGCCACTGACTAAACAGAAACAGAACAAGGACTTCCTCAATCCTGGGGCTGCCTAGAAACCTCTCCTCCACACTAAGCCAGGATCAAAGCAGGAGGTCTCTTAAGGAACCGTCTCAGGAGGCAAGACGTAGTATGGCCAAGCTCCGGACTCAGGTTGTAAGATTTGTCCCAGATCAGGGACATCCTCACACCAGTGAGGGCCACTGTCCTTTAGCCTGAGCCCAAATTCTACCCTAGGAAAGAAGCAGAACCAACTAAGGGCATGTGGAGGAACAGAAAACTGAACGAAGGTGTTGGCAGGTGAACAGGGAGATGGGAGTTGAGGATGCAGGGATGCAGGGAGTACCATACCTGTACACTAGGGGGTGGGCTTTACCTAGCTACAAGATCATGCCCAGGACCAAGCCCCAAGCCCCATCCGCCACCCTGACTCCGGAGCTGCAACCTCTAGCCATACCTGGTAGATGAGGGTCAAGTCAGGAGGTGAACGAATAGGATAGCCAGGCCGATGTTCAGCAGAATCACCATACAGATGAGGACGGTGTTGGGTACCTGAAGGCATGGAGAAAGTCGGCCTGAGTCCCCAGGACCTCTAGACAACCCAAAGCCCCAAGATTAAAAAGCTGGGCAAAGAAGCGAGGGCTGTGAACGTATCTCCCTAAAACTTCCCTGGTTTGTCGACAATTAGACCCTGCCCCTGGGTCTATGGCAGACCAGGAGAGCTGGAAGGATTCTTGAAACTAAACCCAATCCTGCAGGGCGTCGAAACGGCAGAGTGGAGTCTGGAGCTCCATCATTCACCTTAAAAGCTAGTTTTCGCTCTCTGCTGCTGAGTTGGCCCGGGACTCAAACCCTGTTGGGATCTTCCTCCATCCCACCCCCACCAGCCTTCTGAAGGGAGAGGTGGTTGGTGCACTAGCCAAAGCCAGACTCCGCGGGTGAGTTCACTCTACAGCTCAGGTTTCCACTTGCTGCTCCTCCTCTACCTTGTCCCGGATGCTCAAGCCCTCTGAGAGTCAGGCCACACTCAATGTCCCACAGTCTTGAAGTTGGCCCCTGTCCTGTCCAACCTCCAGTACCACGAGTTACCCCCAACTCCACGTGCGCACACAATCCCTCCTGGAACTGCAAGGACCTCACAGGCTCGCCTCTTCCCGCAGCCTCACCTCCTCTACCTCCACCTCGGCCTCCGCCGCCTGCGCCACTTCCTTACGGCCCTTCTTCTTGGCACCCGCCTTGCTCAACCCTCTGGCCTCTGTCTTGCGCGCCTTGGCCTTGGGCTCGCCTCTGGGGACTATGGGTTTAGGCTCCAGAGTGACGGGCTTGGCGGGCACCGGGCTTCGCGGAGCAGGGTGTTCCTCCTCCGGGACGGTGGCAGAGACGGGGGATGGGGGCTCCGAGTCGGATCGCCGGACCTCGGGCTCAGGCTCGTCCTCCAAGGGTGGGGGCTCTGGTGGCCCGGTGCGCACTGCGTAGCTGTGGTAGCCGCGGTACATTGCCACCTCGGGCTCCCGCGAGGGTGCGGGCGGTGGCTGCAGCGCCTCGATGGCCATGTGCTCCGAGGAGGGGCGCGCGGGGCTGCGACGGCCTGCGCCATCCGACGGCGTGGCGGGCCGGCTGCCCTCTCCTCCCGGTTCGCCGTTCCAGGCGCCCGGACTCAGCAGGCCGTCCTTTGACGCTCCCGGTCTGGGCCTCTTGGGTTGAGGGGGCGTCCCGGCCGGAGACGGGGGTCCGCCCTCGGGCTGCGGGGTCTCGCGCTCATGCAGCTGCGGGCTTTCCCGGGGCCGCTCCGGGAGGCCGGCGTCCGGGCCCCGCTCCGGGGGCTCCAGTAGGCTCTCCGAGTTCTCCAGGATCTCCTGGAGCAGCCGGCGCTTCTGGTACTCCGGACCTACCGAGGACAATAGAAAGAGGAAAGATTCGAACCCACGGCCTGCCGGGCAGTCTTGGGCCAACTGGGTGGCCTCTATGGGCCACTCACTGCAGGGGGATTAGACTGGTGGAGCAGACAGTTTTAATAACTCTGTGAGGTAGGCAAGATTGTGAATTCTCTTGCACAGAGGAAAAGGAGGGAGGTTAAATAATTTGTCCAGAGCAAAGGGCGGAGGTAATGTGTTTAATTGGTCTTTTTCCATCTTTATGTCAGAAAAAAAAAATGGGGTTAATCGCAGTATTGGATGGTTTTTGTTTTGTTTTGTTTTGGCTTTGGGGATTGTTTTTGTTTGTTTGTTTTGCAAAAGCCACTACTGCAATGGTTACTCAACGCAGGCTAGAAGTCGTGCTCCCAGTGACCAGCAGGGGGCACATCGTGACCAGAAGACACCCCCTGCATCGCAGCCACTTTGGATAGTGAGCTGCATGCGGCCGGAATGGTATTTCCAAACCACTTAGCATGTCGATCACTTAAAGCCCCTCCAGTGCGCCTAACAATCTCCATGCTCAGCAGCCGGTTCAGCTCTGCCAAGCGCAGTCTGTGTCACAGTCCCTAAGCTCTCGGCTCAGTTCACCCCCTGCTGCCTGTTGTATGGTCCAGCTTCCGTGCCTTCGATTCTGCAGCGCCCTCTACTGGATCCATCCGCCCAAGCACCCAAGCACTTCCTGTGCGGTAGTTCTCAGAGGGTCGTTCCAGATGCTCCATCACGTGCCCTGTTCCTCACTGGGTGTGTCATCCACGGGTGCCAACCAGACCCGTTGAACCAGGAACTCAAGAATGGGCCCAGGCAGGGTCAAGTCAAATCCACAGACCTGACCTGGCCCCAGGGTCCTGGTCTGAACAATCAGCCCAGCATTCAACCCCCGTGTGAGATGCAGTCACCAAGAGACGTGGCCACCGCAAGCTGACTGCAGCCGTTACATGCTCTTAGTTCATGCCCAGAAAGTGGGCGCTAGTCTTGTGCCCATCACGACTCAGGAGCTGAGTGTCACCATTTACCCTGCACAGCATCCCAAAGCTGGTGAACAGCAGATGAGGATTTAAACATATGAGTCGGTGCTATCCAGTGTAAAGCTGCCGGTGGCTCCTGATACTGGGTCCCAGCTGTATGTCCTCAGAACCCAGCACCGTGCCTGACACATCGGCAGTGCCTGATCAATCCTCCTCAAACTTTTGAAAGCAGCAGAGAGCCCTTTGACCTTCTCATGCACCCGAGACCTGCCCCTTATCCCAACACCACCAACCCCCCCCCCACCTCATCTGCCTTGCCCAGAGTAAAGAGACAAGCTAGGGTGGGTTCTACTTCTAGCTGGGAACCTCGGCTATATTCCGACTCCTGCAGAGAGGCAGAGATGTGCCCCCTAAAAAATCTCATCTCCTGTTAACATCAGACCCACAGGTTCCAAAACTCATGGGCATTCAGAGTTCCACTGAAGCATCTCCACCCTGCATAAAGGACCCACCCTGAGTCTCTGCCCCACCCACCCCACCCCTGCCTGGCCCTACCTGGCTGGTAGAAGTCTGGAGCCAGCTCCTTGGCCAGCGTACGGGCGATGTTGGACTCCTGGTTGGCAGCCAGGGCAGCCTGTTCTGCTGCCTCGGCCTTGGCTTTGGCATGGCTTGTCCTAAGGAGACAATATAGTGGGAAATTTAGAATCTAGCCCTCTGCCCATCCTCCCTAAGACACGGCGAGTCACCTTGGACAGGGATTCTCACTTGGGATTCGAGTTAGTATTAGAGTCCTCTGGCCCAGACTATTGGGCATCTCTAGCACAGTCCTTCGATCTCTAGGTATGCACAGACTACATTCCTCCAGCCTCCCTTGCAGCTAGGTGTAATCAGATGACTGCATCCTTCCCAGTGCATTCTGGAAAGACCTGAAACATGTTATTCCCAGGTCTGATCAATAAAACCCTTTCGACTGTTGCATTTTAATACATAGTTGTCACCCCAGAACAATGTATTTAGCCACTTTCATTTCATAGTTTCTTTTGCCTCCTTTGGCCAACCAGTGAAGCCTGTGGACCTTTCTCCAGACAATGTTTTGTTTTGTTTTGTTTTGAGGCAGGGTCTCATTATATAGCCCTGGGTGGCTTGGAGTTTGTTGTATAAACCAGGCTGGCCTTGAACCCCCTAAAGATCTGCCTCTCAAGTGCTGGAAGTAAAATCATGCACCATCACATCTGGCAAAACATTTATGTTTATTACACAGAATAAGAGATAGGCAGGTAAAAGAGCTAGCCGGGCAAGCCCGAAGGCTAGAGTTGAATCTTGTAAACCACATAAAGGTCTGGAAGGAGCAAACCAGCTCCACAAAGTTGTCCTGTGACCTCCGTGGAAACACACACACACACACACACACACACACACACACACACATCAATAATAAGATCGATGAGGGCTCAAAGTACACAAAATGCACAGAGTTGTGAAGAGATGTGGCCGAATTGACACTCAAAATATTTAAAAGAACAAATCCACATGGCTAGAGCAATGGCTCAGGAACTAAAAACACGTAGCAGCTCTTCTAGAAGACCCAAGTACAGTCCCTCACACCCACACCAGGCAGCTCACAATGGGCCTCAGTGGATCCAGCAGCCTCTTTGGGTTATTGGAGCACCTGCATTCACCTGCAAGTACCCCTTCACAGGTATAAATCTTTAAAAGTAAACAAAAGAACAAGACCATAGTAGAATGTCTATGCTTTCTGGTTTGCTTCTTTTTTATTTTGTTGTTGTTGTTTTGTTTTGTTTTTGATTTTTGTTTTTGTTTGTTTGTTTGAGAGGGGATTTCTCTATGTAACCCTGGCTGTCCTGGAACTCTCTCTATAGTCTAGGCTGGCCTCGAACTCAGAGATCTTTCTGCCTTTGCCTCCCGAGTGCTGAGATTAAAGATACATATATCCCTTTTTTGCCAACATTAAAGATATCTATCAGGGAGCTGGAGAGGTGGCTCAGTGGTTAAGAGCCCTGACTGCTCTCCCAGAGGTCCTGAGTTCAATGCCCAGCAACCACATGGTGGCTCACAACCATCTGTGATGGGATCCGATGCCCTCTCCTACCTTGCAGGCACACATGCAGATAGAGCACTCATACACAAATAAATAAATCTTTTGAAAATGTATCTATCAGGTGTACTGGCCATCACGATCTGAAAGTTTAAACGAGCAGAACTGGATAGTATAGCTCAAATCCATAATCTTACCACTTGGAACATGAACACCTGTGATCTGTACTGGAGACAGAGTGACAGATATGGCACGGATTCCTATGGCTTGCGGCCTATTCCCAGAATGGAAGAAAATGCTGAACTCCAGTTCGCACGTGCGCGGAACAAGTGCGCCTGCCCTGGCTGCTGTGAGTACCATACTGTCCCAGACAACTGTGGCCAGCAATGCTACTGTACCCAAAGTGAAAGCACCACTACCACAGACCCAGAGAGCCTCCACCAGACCGGATGATGCCAGCCCACTCCCTCTGTGACCACCACAACCCCATAGCACAGTTCCCCAAGTCCCTTGTGCTCAGATCAAATATGGCTGCAGCTGAGACTAGTCCCTGCTCAGACTCTTCCTTTCCTGTGTATCTGTTGCTGACTGCTCCCTCTCTGAGGGCATTCTCTTAACAGCACCAACTTGGGAATCACTACTGCACACCATGTTTCTAGGGATATGGACCTCCTAAATACTATCTACAGAATACCTGGTGACCTACAAGTTTTAAAAAAAAAAAGTCGGTTAGAGGAGCTGGAGAGATGGCTCAGCAGATAAGAGCATCTGGAACAAACATCCGCATAGCAGCTCACAACAACCATCTATAATTTCAGTCTTGGGGGTGCCCTCTTCTGGCCTCTGTGGGTACTGCATGCACTTGGTGCGCATGTATTCAGGCAAAACACCCAGACCCGTAAAAATAACTAATACAAAATTTTATTGAAAGAAATTCAGTAGCTGGGCAGTGTTGCTGCGTGCCTTTAGTCCCAGAACTTGGAAGCCAGAGGCAGGCAGATCTCTGAGTTTGAGGGCAGCCTGGTCTACAAAGGGAATTCCAGGTCAGCCAGGGCTACAGAGGAACCCAGTCTCAAAAGGAAAAAAAAAAAAAACCTTCACCCCCGAAAAAGGAAGGAGGATAAGACAAAAAGAAGAAGAAGAAAGAAGAAGGAAGAAGAAGAAAGGAAGGAATGAAGGAAAGAAGGAAGAAAGGAAGGAAGGAAAGAAAAGAAATACAGTAGAGTCAGCCATATATTAGGCAGATCCTAGGGAGCCCTGCAGATGGTGGGGGGAAGGACTGGGGGAGCAGAGGGACCAGGGATACCACAAGAACACAGCTCACAGAGTCAACTGTATGACCTGGACTCAAGAGGGCTCGCAGAGATCAGGGAGTCTGTATTAGTCTGACCTAGGTCCTCCGCATATATGTTACGATTGTGTGACTTGGTGTTCTTGTGGGACTCCTGAAAAATGGGAGCTGAGCTGTCTCTGACTCCTTTGCCTGCCTCTGGGACCCTTTTGTTCCTACTGGGTTGCCTTGTCCAGCATGACGTGCCTGACCTTACTGTCAGTTGTTATAATGTGTTTTATCTCTGGAAGGTCTGCTCTTTCCTGAGGGGAGGTGAAAGACCAGGAGGTTGGATCCAGGGAAAGGAGAGGTGGGGGCAGCGGGGAACTGCAGTTGGGATGTAATATATGAGAGAAGAATAAATAAAACAAAAAAAAAAAAAACTGAAAAAGAAAGGAACTCAGCTGAGGCCTGAGCCTGCCAGTGTGTAGAGGGAAGGCTACCCCACAGTCCCACGCCTCCTCCACAGTCCCATGCCTCCCCCACAGTCCCATGCCTCCCCCACAGTCCTATGCCTCCCCCACAGTCCCATGACTCCCCCACAGTCCCACGCCGGAATGCTACGAGAACAAACTTTACACATGTGTCATGTCACACTTGAGATTGGAGAGATATTTGTATCAGCTGTTGACAGCAGCCTAACATGACTAACAGGAGGACAGTGGCTACCCGAGCCTCAGCCCTGTTCACAGCAGGCCAGACACTGTTCTGAAGGAGTTTTCCAGGGTAGCTCAGTAATCATCAGAATGCCTTAGGAAGCTGGTACCCCGCCCCCATTCTAGATAGGAGGAAACTGAGTCACAGACGGGCTGATTAACCTGCTGAGAGGCAGCCATGGGAGTGGAAGTTGGCACTTGTGACCCTAACCTCAAATTCTGTGCAATTGGTCACTGCTCTGGAGACCGCCTTCAGACATGGCGGACTCTGACTACCCAGTCTTCAGTAAGGCAGCTCATCCCCAGCCACGTGACAGCAGATGTATCAGGTTACAACTGTACGCCGTGCCTAGAAGGGCATATAGAATCCAAAGAGACAGTACGAGAAGAAGTCTGATAGAGTAAGGAGGTTGGCTGCTGGGGAGGTTCAAGTTCAATCAGCCAGGCATGGGGCTCAAGACTTGAAGAAATGCGACCCTTAGGCAGAGCAAAGATGGAAGGTGGGAGGAGCCAGGTAGAAGGAAAGGTACATATAGTTTTGCTTCTGTTATAAATTGCAATGTAAATATCTTGGGGAGATGGAGGTTTGCCAGAGGCTCCGAGACCCACAGTTTGAGGACCGCTGATATAGGGGCTTTGAGATGGGAAGAGATGGAGCAAGTCTGAGCTATTAATCTCTGCAGATGAGCTAATCCCTAAGAGAGATGATATACACGTTTTTTTCCCTCAGTCTCCAATGCTCAGTGGGCCCCAGGGAGAGTCCCCTTAACCAGGTTAACCTCTATGAACCGTGTGTGTGTGTGTGTGTGTGTGTGTGTGTACACAAAGGAGCAATCGTGCTCTGGGTATGTGCCATGTGCACATGAAAAGGCCAGAGGTTCACATCTGGATGCCTTCCTCAGTA
Source organism: Micromys minutus (assembly GCF_963924665.1). NCBI lineage: Eukaryota > Metazoa > Chordata > Mammalia > Rodentia > Muridae > Micromys > Micromys minutus. The sequence goes on along the minus strand of NC_137980.1, from coordinate 45,411,677 downwards.
GCTGCTTCTTCTTCTTCCTCCTCCTCCTCCTCCTCTCCCTCCTCCCTCTCCTCCTTTTTCTTTCTTCTCCTTCCTGTTTTTGAGATAGGGTCTCTCACTGAAACCAGAGCTTCCCATTTTGGCTGGATTGCTTAGCCAGCAAATCTCCAGAACCTTCCATATCCCTGGCACATGCCCCCAGTCCTACCCTGCCCAGTAGATGTCATAAATGTTCAGAGCCAAGGCCAGTCGGTTCTGAGGATCTGAACTCAAGGCCTTATGCTTGTGAAGCATTTCATCCACTGAGCCCATTTGATTTGTTTTCTGTTTAAATCTATGCTCCCCTTTCTAACCTTCAAAACTGCCCCGAGAGGTGGCTGCTGTGTAAATGTTGCTGAACAAGGGTGTCTTGCTCAAGGGTGCGAAGTGTAGCTAACACAAGGCAGTGAAGAACCCCATAGGTGTGGCTCCTTTGACGACATGATTATTATCACGGAGGCTATTTCATCATCCTTCTTTCCACCTGAGTTGCACAGTGAGGACGTGATAGTATTGTGGGATTAGAGCCCATGCCCTCCTCACAAGCTTGCCTCCCATGATGTGAGGAAGAGCAGAGTCTGACTTCCAAGTCACAGGCCCTGCCCTCTCGGCCAGGCCACACCCTCTCGGCCAAGCCACACCCTCTCGGCCAGGCCACACCCTCTCGGCCAAGCCACACCCTCTCGGCCAGGCCACACCCTCTCGGCCAGGCCACACCCTCTCGGCCAGGCTACACCCTCTCGGCCAGGCCACACCCGCTCATTGCTGTTTGCTTCAGGACTGCATCAGTCCCAAGGACAAGCACACAGGCATCCATGTACACAAATAACGTAGGAGCTTCCCAGGTCATGGTGAAGGGCAAGGCTTGGGGATCGGCAACTTTGCCCTTCAGCTTTGGCTCTGGGGGTTCAGGTGTGGTGAGACATTCAAATCCCGAAGAGTTCACTAAACAAGACAAATCATGGTTTTGTTTTTGTTTGCTTTTTTCTTCCATTTGCCTGTGCACATGTGTATGTATATATGTTTTGCGTGTGTGGGGGCACACGCGTGTGAGTTCATATGTGTGCTCACGTTAGGAATGACCCTCAATTGCTCTTCTCGCTAGGCAGTTTGATCTGGGCTCCAGCCTCCACGATCCGATGCTGGAGTTACAAGAGTGCTGCCACGCCCACTTGGCATTTGCGATTGTGCACTGAGCGTTTTTTCACCACTGAGACACCCAGCCCCCCTAAATAATACTTTAATACAATATTTTACTGTAAAAATGATGCAACCAAAACCAAATGAGCAAATTAAGAAGAACATTTTTGATTCATTTATTTATTATCTATCGCTGTCTTCAGACACACCAGAAGAGGGCATCAGATCCCATTACAGATGGTTGTGAGCCACCATGTGGTTGCTGGGATCTGAACTCAGGACCTCTGGAAGAGCAGTCAGGGCTCTTAACCACTGAGCCATCTCTCCAGCCCCAAGAAGAACATTTTAGATAAAGCCTAATTGGTCTCTGCACCCAGTTCAACCCCACTAGGACCCCTGAGCTCGGTATGTGGCCTTCTCTTTGTGTCTCAGTTTCCCCATCTGTAGGGTGAAAACCATAGTCTTCTCCTTGTAGAATTTCGAAAAAACAAAATGAGCAGCAGGTAGAAAGTGTCCCCCACATCATGATGACAATCTAGACAGGTGAAGATGGTGGTGGTTAAGGCCAGAAGATATTTTTTACATCGGAACAGAATAGTACGTGAGTAGGTGAGTCAGTCTGGCCCATGAGCGGGTATGTGTAAGAAAAAGCCCTGTGTTCGGGGGATACAGTTCTCTGGGAACCCGAAACGTCAGGTGGTAGAGAAAGAGAAATGCTAGGCCAACTGTCCTGCTGAGAAGATGCCCTTTTTTGGTCATAAGAGTGGAAAGACTCTCCTTTCTGATGCCTCAGGAAACTGGCAGCCTGCACCCAGAGTCCTCGAGCATCCTGGGCACTGTCACCGGGGCAGCCAGCATAGGTGGGGACACGGAAGTGGCCACACTTTCCCAGGCATGAGGCCTGTGTGATGGCAGGAAGCATGTGCCCCTGTCCACAGTGCACAGCCTGGCTGGCTGACCCCTTATCAGCCTTTGTTCCTGCACCCACTAGTCTGGACTCTCTGGCTCCTCGAGCCGGCCACATCCTCCACCTTCATCTTCTTTCGTCACCCTTGTCCTCCACGTGTGTCCAGAGAATCTGTCCCTATACCCAAGGGCTTCATCTTTCATGAGCTTCCAACCATTCTTTATGCTACATAGCATGCTTTCAGACCCCTCCACTAGAGGTGATCGATCTTTGGGGAATTACCAAGCATAGCTCAAAGTAGCCTGCACTGGATGCTCCAGGCCACCCCACAGTGAAGGAAAGTGGCACTGCTGTCCCCCCAAAGGTCACAGCTTTCAGTTGGGTACGTGACCACTGCACAGCCCCCGGCATCATCCCTCCTGCATGCAGCTCATCAGAAATGCAGATTCTCAGGCTACACCAGAAACCTGCTGATTCAGAATGGGAGTGACCTATACCTTCACCCCCAACCTCAAGTGGTGCAGCCCCTCTGCTGCTGACTTCAGGTTGAGAAGAAAGTGTTCACAGAGCTGAGATCAGCTCCCTCCTAGGCTGTCCCCAGCCTGCTGGTGAGGGTTGGGGTAGGAACCTTGGATGGCACCAATATCTTTAGGCACCAATGTTCTCCCCAGCCCAGACTGCACTAGGACATACTGGACTACTTCCTACCCTCTGCCCCAGACCACCCCCTACATTCAAATGAGGCCTCTGGGTAAGGGTCTCCTAGGGTGGCCCTGGGCCTGCTGGGGGAAGGGAGGAGAGCAGTAACTGGGGCAAGGGGAGGGGCAGAGAGAAGATATTCTTCTTGGTGGCTTTCGGATTATCTTTCAGCAGCTGGGTTAAAAATAAGGCTGGTAGTTCTGGAATGGTGCAGGGTCATCACTCGGCATAGCCACCTTGGGGAGCACCCCCACCCTGCTCCCTTTTCCCCATCTCCCCATCTCTAGGCTCCCGGCTGTTTAATTAAAGCCAGTCTTTTTTTCCCCCTGCTGCCCACACCACATATTAGTGGCTCTGAGGAGCCAAAGAGGGGGAGGTGCAGTCTGACTCCAGGACTTAACTCGGTCTGTTCTCCGGCCTGGAAGACCCTTCCCATCCCTCCATGCTCACGGCCCAAACCCATGCTTTGGTCACTCCCTTACTACAACTTCGTGGACTGTCTCTTGTGAAGCAGGCACAATTCTAAGCCCCTCAAATACCACTGCCAGTAGAATACTCTTGAGCCCTTGTTAAAGTTAGTGCAGGGCTGAGCCAAATACACAGTACACGGTCAAATACAGCCCCTGACTGCTTTTGTACCAGCAGCCTGGCTAAAAATGGTTATTTTATTAAGTGGTTGGGAAGAAAAAGAGGGGAAAAAATTCAAAGTAGTATTTTCTAACATGTGAAAATGGTCTGGGATTCAAATTTTGGTGTCTGTATAAAGTTTTAGTGGCCTGAAGCCACACTCATTCGTTTGTGTACTGTCTGGAGTTAGGCGGTTCCCATAGGGACCATAGGACAAGCATTTCCCTTCTGGTCTGTTAAGAGAAAAGTCTGCAGCCCTGTGTTCTGTGTAGAATGAAATGTCTCCTTTTCCTCCTGACATCACTATTGCTCATCTGGCTCTCTCTTGAGCACTTTGCATTCAGTCCGTACCCTGGACTACTGGACGGGCATGAATACAGTGGGGTACAGCCACATTCTAGGGACCCAGTCATCTTGCCCACCGGGTGTCCCTGCCACACACTAGCAGGACACAAGTTGTTAAGACAGCCGGCTAAGCGGTTGGAAAGAAGGCTCCCTTGGTGACACATTACACATGCAGGATGACCTGAGTGTGGATTCCCAGCACCACGTTAAAAACTAGGCTCAGTGACATATATCTGAAACCCCAACCCTCGGGAGGCATAGACAGATGAGTCTATGGGGCTCACTGGCTGGCCACTCTAGCCAAGTTGGTGACTCCAGGTTCGGTGAGAGACCCTGTCTCTGAATAAATAACTAGAGAGGGTTTTACCCTTCCACAGGTCTACACAGGTTCCGCAGACTGAGCCCAGGTCTCCAAGCTTACAGCACAAGCATCTTCACTTGCTGAGCCAGCTAGCCTGCTTTTCACTGTCTTAAAGGTACTCTGAAGTGCAAAAGCTTCAAGTTTCAACAAGGTTGAATTACCCTTTTCTTTTGTTATATGGTCTTTCGATGCCCTAAGGACGCTTGCACCTAAACCAAGTTCACAAAGATTTTCTTCTATGATCTCTTCTATGTGTCTTTGCAGTTTTCATCTTCCTATGTAGAAATGGGAGGCTCGCTTCTAATAAGGAGAAAAATAGGCGAACCCTGTCGCCATTTTCACAAGTGGAAAACCCAAGGAAGAGAGAAGTCAAGTCACTTACCCATTGGATTATTAAAGTGAGAGTTGAGCCTTACATGGCCCCTGCTCTGGAAAGATGAAGAGTCTGGGGGGAGAGATAAGACAAGGTAAAATGTCTTGAGAGTAAGATGAAGGGACGATTGCTGGGAGGGGAACTCCTCCTGGGCAGGTTACATGGCCGTAGCTGGCATCTTAATATTTGCATTTTATAATATGCAAACACAGATATAAGTTTCTTTTCTCATATTCTAAATTTTAATGATCTATCATATAAATATTACACATCATAAAGTAATAATATTAATTCACGGCAGGATACTTTGGAAATCAAGTCATTTTTATAAAGAAAAAACTGCCGCTCACATCTTAGTGTTTGCAGGCATTAGGAACACAGGCATAATACTGGGTGGCTTAAAATTCCTGTGCCTTGATTTTTCCATCTGTAAAATAGTGATATAAACAGCCCTGAAGTTGTAGCATAAAGTTCCTGAATTATACAGCCAAGCAATTAAAAAAAAAAAAAAAAAAAAAAAAAAAAAAAAAAAAACTTGGAATGGGTAGGTCCTGGGTCCTGTTATGATGGTTAATCTCAGTTTTCAACTTGGTAGAATCTAGACCCATACAGGAGACAAACCTCTGAGCACACCTGTAGGAAAATATTTTTAGATTCATTGAGGTGAGGAGACCTGCCCACTACAGGCGACAGCAATTCCTAGGCTTGGGGTCCAGACTACAGAAAAAGGAGGAAGTGAGCTTTACACAAATATTCATCATTTTTTGTCTCTTGACTGGAATGTGGATGTGATATGACCTGTCACTTCAAGCTCCTGTTCCCCCAATTTCCCCTCCGTGATGGCCTATACCCTCAAACTGAGAGCCAAAATATGCCCTGTATCCCTTGAGTAGCTTTTATCAGGATATTTTATCACCGTAACTGGGAAAGTAACTAAGATACCAGTCTAGAGCAGATCTTGTGTAAGATTTTGCAACCTTTGAATGTGGATGCATTCCATTTAAAGTGGACATCAGAGGTGGCACTGGGGGTATGGGTTCAAGGTCTAAGTGATACCTGTCCCCAGTCCTATGCAGAGCCTCCCCACTGTGGAAGCTCCTTCTAAATCCCCTAAGGATGGGGAGGGAGAGATGCCTATTTATGTGGTCTGCTGACAAGAGAAGCCTCCTGTACAGAATCTGTTCCAGTGAAGGAGGGGAAAGGCAAATGGAGATGCAATCCTTCCTTCCAGCCTTAGATGCAAGCATTGGCTCAGTACATAGCAGCCATTTGTCCTATTCAGATGGCTGAAAAAATAGTCCCAAATACCCACCTCCTGATCCCAGGACCCTGTGAGTATCCCCTTACATGGCACACAGGCCTGGCAGATGTGAGATGGGGATTGTGTGGGGTTAGGTAGGTCCTACATGTAGTCACAGGTACAGTAAGAGGCATGCTAGGAGGAACTGACAGCGGAATTTATGTATGGAGACCAGAGATGTGCCCTAAGGATGCAGGGATGGCCACAAGCCAAGGGTCACGGTAAGGACCATTTGAAGCTGGGAAGCAATGGCTAGGCTTTCCTCCCAGAGCACGTAGCAAGAACCAACCCTGCTAACATTCAACACTAGCCCAGTGACATTTCCGAAAGACCTTTGGTCTCAAGTTTGCCATCATTGGCTGTAGCCAAAGAGGAAGATGCAACGGTTATGGTCACATTCATCTCTGAGACACCCCTGGAGAAGAAATGCTAACACAGATCATTCATGTAAAACCTGCAACTAGAAGGAGCTGAGGCTTCTCCAGTTGCCAACGTGTGGCTCAACTCCAGCCTCAGTCTTTTGGGTAACTACTGGTCCCACGGACCAGCCTTTAGTCACAACCCAGAACAATCAGCAACTGAAAATGACCTTAAACCAATCTCTTCCTCCAGGGGCATTTTGGGGACACTACTTTCCTGTAGCCTGAGGGGCCCAGAATGGGTGGTTACCAGCGAGATTTCTCCCCTGTGGTGGCTGGTTTGTGGGGGCCAGTAAGGCTGAGGTTGAGCCACACTTTGGCAACTGGAGAAGTCACAGCAGGGGACCATGGGCCTGCAAACCCACCAGAGCTGGCTGTGAAGACAGGGGACTTCAGGGCCATCCAGGAAGCTTCCCTTCCAAAACAGGTCATTCATGGGCTGAGGTATATAGTCAGTTCATTCATAGGCTATATATATACACAGGATTCTTGCCTAGCATGTGCTAAGCCTCAGTTTCCAGCCCAAGCACCAAATTGGGGCAGGGGGAGTACACTTCCTTATTTTGTTTGGTTAAAGGCAGGGTCTCTATGCAGTCCTGGCTCTCCTGTAATTTGTTATGTATACAAGGCTGACCTTGAACTAACAGAGATCCTGCCTGCCTCTGCCTCTTAAGTGCTAAGGTTACAGACATGAGCTACCACATCTGACCCACACTTCCAATTTTTAAGACTTAAAAATAAATTATCCACTTTATTTGTATGAGTACACTATAGCTGTCTTCAGACACACCAGAAGAGAGCATCAGATCCCGTTACAGATGGTTGTGAGCCACCATGTGGTTGCTGGGATTTGAACTCAGGACCTCTGGAAGAGCAGCCAGTACTTTTAACCACCGAGCCATCTCTCCAGCCCCACACTTCCAATTTATAAATGGCTAGAAAAGTAACCCTTGAAGGGATAACGTTCAGAAGCCACCATGCTAATAAACCAATGGATATGTTAGTTTAGGAGCCCTCCTTCCTGGTGGGTCTTTCCCTGTACTGGTTTGCTAACCGGGCTATGAACACAAAGGCCTAACTGACCATCAAGGTTAAGATCACGAACTCTATGATCACGTCTTGTGGATCTGAATCCCAGACACACTCCTCCCACACCCTTCATAACTGTGTGACTGGCACAATTCACTTAGCCTCTCTGCGCACTCATTCCTCTTCTGAAAAGATGAGGGCCTCTCAGGTGGCCCCTGAAGGTCACACTCTGGTCTAATTTCTCCTCTTTGAATGTGTGCTAAGTCTAGTGGTTTGCTCTAGCAAACAAAATCTGACCGAAGTGATGAACACCGCTTAGATACAAGTTCATAAAAGAGCGTCACTCCTCTCTGGCTTGTAATCTGCACGAACAGGTGGGTAGGCTGGATTGCTGGAAAGGGGGGAGCCCGGAATTCCACTGTGACTCCTATCAAAATAAGATGGAAGAGGGTGGGCAAGCCACACAGCATCGAATAGGAGAGCCCCTTCAGGCTTACAGGCTGACTTAATGTGGTGTCTGGCAGAGCAGGCCTCCCACAAATGGAAGCTGCTACTTTTTGCTGACTGGCATTTTGTCTCCCCAGGGGTTGAACTTGCCACGCTGGGGTGTCTGGGTCTGCTGGGACCGTCTACCCCAGAGCTTGCTGACTTAGCTGTGAGGGTGTTCAACCTGCCCCACCCACCTGGTGAGACTGAGTTGTCAGGGCCGTGGCATCCAGCAGACTCAAGTCAGCAGACATCTCCTGCCTAAATAAGGACAAGGCGCCCAGGATCGCTCTCCCTGAGCCCCAGGAATGTGGCAGCTGAGCCCTCTTCGCTTAGCACCGCCCCCGCCTCAGCCCCTCCCCAGGTGGAGCTCAACTGTGGCATTCCAATTTACTCCAGAGCAGCCCCCGGTGGCACCAGCACTGGCCCCAGCCCCGCCCCAGGGTCAATGGAAACTGATAAGGACTCTGGGAGGAATTCCAAGCAGCTCCCATTTGCTCCCGGGACCTGGCAGCCTGGCCCCCAACACCTCCACTGAGACCCTGCAGGAAGAGGTTCCAGAGGGAGCTTTCCTGCCTGCAACCAGAAGTCACTCCCCTGGTTCCAAAGGCTGTCCTAGGGACAAAACCAATATAGGCCATACCAGGCTGAAGAAGAGATGTTCACAACCAGTGACTCTCACCAGAGAACCGATCAACAGCTATAATGAGGAGTCCTTGTGTATGGCATGTTGGAAAGTCTACAGAAACTGTCAGCAGCACACTGTCAGGGGACCTATCCCAGATGTGACGGTTTGAACAGGAAAACTCTGGTAACACATGATCTGGATTCCACCACCCCCTTCTTTTAAAGATTTATGTATATGATGTAGCTATCTTCAGACACACCAGAAGAGGGCATCAGATCCCGTTACAGATGGTTGTGAGCCACCATGTGGTTGCTGGGATTTGAACTCAGGACCTCTGGAAGAGCAGTCAGTGCTCTTAACCATTGAGCCATCTCTCCAGCCCCTCAACTTCACCCTTTAACTCTTTTTTATTATATTTACTTACAAGCTGATCAGTGTGTGTGCATGTGTGTGAATATGTTCATGTGTGCTTGTCTAGGGGCAGGAGGACAGCCCTTTTTACCATCCTTCAGCCTCTATTACCTTTTTCGAGACAGTGTCTTTCACTGGCCTGGATTCCCCAAAGCAGGTTAGGCTGGCTGGCCAGTGAGCCCATGGGGCACCGTCTGTCACCTCTTTTTCCAAACTGGTATTACAAGTACATTAACAAACCCCATTGTTGGTGGTCTGTTTTTATTAGATTTACCCAGTTTTTATTTCATGTGTGCAAGTGTTCTGCCTCTGTGACCATGTGCATGTCCCATATGTGTACCTGGTACCCACAGAGGTCAGAAGAGAGCACCAGATCTCCTAGAACTGAAGTTAGAGATGCTTATGAACCACCACGTGTTTTCTGGGAATTGATCTGGGGTCCTCTGGAAGAGCAGTGAGTACTCCTAACCACTGAGCCACCCCTCGGCTCCTGTTTTATTTCTTAATATAGATTCTGGGGTCCCCATCTTGACTGGCAAGCACTCTGCTGACCAGCCATCTCCCCAGTCATAGCTCTACTGATTCACCGTCTCATCAGCTCACACCCTACTTTTTTCTGGCTCTGTGACTTCAAATAGGTTGCATTACTTTCGGTGCCTTGGTTTCCTCTTTGTGAAATGGGAGAAACCCCAAAGTTTGGTATCTGGGACACCAGACACCATCCAGGTACCTGAGACTTCAAGCAGCTGCCAGTGACTACACCTAGAGCCAACCAGGACTGCCCTAAGCCTGGGGACTGCACCACACCAGGAAGGCCACTAAGGCAAGAGATGACCCTGTCTCTCGCACAGCTATAACCCCAAGCATCGATGAATACCAAGCCCAGCACACAGTAGGTGTACAGCTGCAGCAATGAACTTCACACCCAACACTTAATAGGTGCAAACGAGTTGAGATTTTGCTCTTGATGTAATGGATTTGACTCACGTTTCCCGGGAAGAATAATCCACCCACATAAGGAATGTATTTAAAACCAAAAAGAGTAAGGAATTTGAGACAGTAATTCAGAAACATTTGCTGAGCCCTTTAAGAGGCCTGGGTCTGGAGTGGTAAAAAGAAGGAACATGAGATGTCCTATAAGGAAAAGACAGAGAAGCAACAGGTTTCTTGCCCAGTGACCAACCATGTAAGGAAGGCTGTAGATGGGGGTTGGGAGGGATGATCAGAGCAAGACCTGAGAGGTGGACTGGAGGGGGCACCAAGGTGAGTCCCTGATCCACCCCAGTCACTGAATCTGTGACTCTATTTCCTACAGAAGGAAGCTGGATTGCCCCCAAAACCCAGTAAGACAAAATCTACACGGTTTTGCTCCTGGGCTAGGGAAATACCTCAGTAAAGGGATTGCCTCAGTGGCACAAAACCCTGAGTTAAATCCCCAGCACCCACGTAAAAATGCCAGGCATGGGAGTCCACCAAGTTCACTAAATGGCTGAGGCAGGTGAGCAGCTCATCGGCCATTTTCCACTTCTTCCGGGGCACACATCTAGACTTTCTCCCAGGATCCCTTTCAGGCCATGTAACTATCTCTGGCCAATAGAATGTGAGAGAATATAAATTAGAGCTTCCCAGCCTAGCCAATAACATCCTTCCCTGGGTATCCTGGGCAGTGTTTTTTCTCTTTTTTACCAGATGAAGAGCGTGTTACTTTAGAAGCCATATGCTAAAATAACAGAGCCACAAGGTAGATGGATTCTAGTTTCTGAACATGGCCTGACATGAACAAGTAGTAAATAAAAACAAGCCCTTATGCGGACAAGCAAAGGGATGGGAAAGATGTAGTTTGAATAGCCCTGCGTCCTCCCTTCCACTCTCGGGGTCCTTCTCCTAGTGCTCTGGCAGACCTTGGCCGTGAGATGAACTGTGCAAAAGACAGGGTAAAAAGACAGCTGCTGTCTTCAGATGAGGTCCTAGTGGACACCATTTGTCTGAATATCTGTCGCTTTTCCACAAGAATGCCAAGGACTGACAGCTGTGAGTTCCTGCTGTATACAAGGCCCAAAGAAGCTGGAGACGCCTTCTGCTCCTTTGCCTCCAAAAGTCTAGCTCTTGTAGGACGGGCCCCTTACAACACTGATACCCATGTCCCTTCCCACTCTGGTCCTTAGGGTGGAAGAAGGGCATGAGAAACCTCTTAAGCCAGTGTGCCTTTTTATGTGTGTGTGGTGAGGCGTGTGTGCATGTCTAAGTCCCTGCATGTATCCACGCTGTTCGTGTGTAACACGGAGGACATCAAGTGTTCTACTCCAGTTCGCCGCCTTATTTTTATGGAGGAGAGCTCCTCTCTGTGCCTGCAGCTAGGCCAGCAGTCAGCGAGCCCCAGTGGTCCGGCTGTTTCCTCTTACCCACATGGTGCCAGCTCACAGCGTTTTACGTTTTACTCGAGTGCTGGGGATCCAACCCAGCCCCTCAGGCTTGTGTAGCAAGAACATTTACCCACTGAGCATCTCTCAAGCACCTCCGGGGACTGATTCTGTTGGTATGCTCCTGGGGCAGAAAGCGGTCAGTGGTTCAAAGCTGGTCATTAAGTGGAGTTATTAAAATTCCATTTTTAAAATTTTTTCTTTTTGTTCTCTCTCTCTCTCTCTCTCTCTCTCTCTCTCTTCTCTCTCTCTCTCTCTCTCTCTCTCTCTCTCTCTCTCTCTCTCTCTCTCTCTCTCTCTCTCTCTAACACAGTCTCATGTATCTCAGGCTGGCTTTAAATACGTCCTGGAGGATGATGACCTTGAACTCCTGGTCCTTTTGCTTTGGCCTCTGGAGCAAGCTCATTGCAATAAGCATTTGCAAGTGAAGATGTGTGGACAAGAGGGTGTGCCGTGTGACACACTGTGGAACACTACAGCTTTCAGGACAAGATATTATTATTATTATTATTATTATATCTTTATTTTATTTTGGGAAGAAGGTTGCAAGGATGGAGGACAGATACAAAGGGACTAGGAGATAATTGGGATTGGAGTGTATGATGTGAAAATCACAAAGAATCAATAAAAAGTTTTAAAATGTTTCAGTTGAGCTAGTCATGACGACTCACTAATCCAACACCACAGACGCTGATACAAGACAATCACAAGTTCAAGGCCAGCCTGGACTACAAAATAAGACAATGTCTCAAAACCAAAAGGGGGGGGAAATCAATTCCATTTCCATCATCCTGTTCCCATCAAT